>NC_141873.1:380320057-380623087 GCF_056163025.1 Triticum urartu
GGCGTGGAAATAGGGCGTCTCGGGGACGGGCAGAGGGGGGACAGGGACCCTGCCGGCGCTGAGCCTCCACCACGACGGAAGGCGTACGTCGGGCGGCGCGGGGTATTTGGACTCGTGGAGGAGGTTTGCCTCCCACTCATTCAGCGAGAGGCGGCCGAAACCCTTGGCCGCCGCCGCGTCGCTGGGGTACCTCGCGCTCATGGTTGCCCGGGGGGGGGAGAGGGGCTCGAACAGCGGAGAGAGGGGAGGAACTGCGGCGGCGAGGAGGGGAAGGACTGCCGATGGATGGGTGACTTACTGGCGCAGCCAAGGGCGCCTTATATAGCGGCTCGGGGGCGGCCGCGTGCGACACGCGTGGCGGAAGGCGGGGCGGCGTCGCCGCACTTCGCCGCCCGTGAATCAATGGCATGCTGACATTGATTCCCCGCGGGAAAACCGAGAGGATGAGGATGACCAGCCTTCGTCTCACTGACGCGCCGGTCCCGTCACTCTTTCGTGCCAAAACGTTCGAGCCAGCGCCCTCAGTGCGCCGGGTTCGGGTTGGGTGCGTCGGCGCCAATTTCGGCCCAATCCGGCAAAAAACAGGCTCGTGGGGGTGCGACTGGGCCGATTTTTCGGCGCTGGCGCTAAAAAATGGCCTTGGGCGGGCCTGTTGGGGGCGCGGCTGGAGATGCTCTTAGTACGCTGGTAATGTTTAGGTCCATGTACTGTCGCACAGAAGTGACAAAGAACGGAGACTCGGTAGACGTCAGTGCATACAAGCTCAGAGAGTCAGAGTCAACGAGTAGAGAAAGGGCACTTGCAAAAATGAAAACGAGCTAAGAAAGGGAAGAAGTTAACAAAAGTAATGATAGATAGTGTACTAGTTTGTTCAATGGCATTAACGAAAAACTGAGAGCTCCAATAACGGACCTGAAACATTTTTGTGTTTGGCGGGTGTGAGTAATAAGCACCCGAAATGATGAATTAATTGCTAGTGCACGTGAAATGATTAAACCTGAGTTGGCCCACAATCGCCCCAGTTTGAGTTTGTATCACACATGATGAAAGGTCGTTCTCTAACTCACTGTTTAGGGGTTGGACAGTCATCAAAATCATCACAAAAATGAAAAACGACTCGGAAATGAAAGCATAGAAAACCGACACTCACATTATCCCTGGATGATAGAACACTTCCAGCACGTCATCAAACAGCATTGATACTGAGCGCTCGTCGGCGTCCACAACCGGGTATCTCTGAGGCATCGCCGTTTGCCTAGCCGGTTATAGCATAATCTTGATTAATCTCAGATTAGTTAGTTTGCATGTGCTAGCTGAGTATGGTGTGTTAGTACTACGTTGTGTCTGGTCAGAGTCATGCACAACCTAGAGTCATGCACAACCTATGCATGCATGTAGGAACAAATGGAGTACTTTAAAGTAGGAGAAGCAAAAGGTGCCAAACCTAGACACAGATTGAATGAAACCTTTCAGACTGAAACCTACTAAAACGTATAGATGTATGGAACCTTTCCAAGCTAGCAACAAAACAAAACCACACAATAGCCTTCTCGAAATAGAACATGCTAGCTGACAGGTGATGTAAAGGAGCTGCCCCCATTCCACGAATAGCGCTCGCCTTTTCAGAACCTAGCTTGCCATTTCCATCCACAGCCCTAGAAAGAGCCCCACATGTTTTCCTCTTCTGTAAATGTGATCTCCAATAATGCAAGAATTAGAAACCTTATCCATACAAAAGTTCGAATCTTGATGCAAACCTAAGGTTCCGATAGCACACTCTGGTGCTAGTGTAGATAGGAAAGCCGTTCCCTATATATATATATATATATATATATATATATATATATATATATATATGAGTTTATGTCCTCTACAACATTCACTTATGGCTATTTCTTCAAGTTGGTTTTTCTGCTAAGTGAATGTGATCGGACCCTTCCCCCTCTATGCTATACTCAACCCAATCTGTTCACAAATTCTTCATGTGCGTTCTATTTGAAACTCCTTCAAAATCTTCACTGTGTCCTTGTCAGCTGAAGAAATTGCGAACGGAACTTTAAGACCTATCTTATCTAAATTTTCGGCTTTGCCGCTCAAACTGTTCCGCATCCCACGATATACTTATCTATTCACCCACGATCACACACGATCTCCACTTCTCAGTACGTGGGTGACACATGTCAAGCGAATGAGAAGGTTCAGGGGCACGTTCGTCCAAATTCTTCAGGCAAACATTTTTTCACCGTGGCTATAAATACCCCTTCCCCTTCCCCTTCCCCACTTCCTTTACTCCGCTCGACCTCTCTCCAGCTCGAACTTCTCAAACCCTAGCGCCGCTGCTACATCATCATGGCCGGTGAGGAAAAACTTCACTGCCTCGACCTCATCGTCGTCGTACTCGTGCTGGCCGCGGAAATCTTCACTCCGGCGCCGCCGTAGCTCTCTTCCTCCGCCAAGTTAGGGCGTGGAAGATCTGCACTGACGAACTTCACATCTCCACATACCAGTTCATCGTGTTCTTCGTCCAAGGTAATTAAAAGTTACTTTTACTGCCCTCGTTGATTCAAATGATTTCTACAAAATCCTCAAAGGTGTTTTTCTTCATATCTCCACACACTAAAACACCTCACATGTCATCTGTTCTTGATTCGTTTCTCTAAGCTATGTTTTTCTTCAAGATTCCTCAAATGTGTGGATTTTTGATCTATACATCTCTGGAACTTAAGACAAAGGATGCTTAGTGAAATTCTTCAAGACTCATCTGGTCAAATTCCTCAAACTTGTTCTTTATAAACAACCTTCTGAGAACGCATATGACCTCTCCAAATTCCTCGCAACTATACTCTATTCACAGGTACTCATGTCAGCTGCTGAATCACTAGGTTCTCATCAACTTAACTCATTTGCAGCGTTCCTCGAAGAAAAGTTGCATACCTCTTCAGAGAATTCAATTGTTCAAATTTCTCAACTGAAGAAAATGGCTGATGGTAAGAAGTCACAGAAAGGAGGAAAGAGGCCTGAGGTCAACACTGCCTTTGAAATCCCTGAGGGCATCTATGCTGGGTATTGCACACACCCTGAGGAAGATAAAAATCAGCGCAAGGTGCGCATTCAAAAGATTGAGAGGAGATGGGCAAGAGAGTGGAGGGAGTACATATATGTCACTCCCAAATATATGAAATTTTTTGCACTAAATCCTCCATGCCCAAGACCTCCGTTGGCACATGGACAAATAGCTGATCCCACCAGCCTCAAGCGCGGTGAGGACTATCCTGACGAATGGGCCAAGCGTCAGGCCAAGTTCTCCAAACAAGCAGAAGATGCAGTGAGGAAATTCAACGAAGACTCTGCTGCCGCTGCTGCTGTTGAGGCCTCTGTAAAGCCGAAGAAGGCCATGCCAAAGAAGCCTTCTCACAAGCCCAGTGCTTCACCAGCAATGCCCTCATGGCCAAGTTCCTCAACTATGCCCTCACGGCCAGATTCCTCAAAGCCCTCACGGCCAATTCCTCACGCTGCTCCTGCTTCTACAAAGCCCTCAGCTCCTCTGCCAAAGTCTTCGGCTGCTCCGACCAAATCCTTAGCACAAGTGCATCTTGCCACGTGTCAAAGGACCACAGGCATATCTATTACCTCAGGAGCCTCTACAAGTTCCTCAGCTGCTCCCTCTCTTCTGAAGAAGAAGACTACTGCTGGACGAGGTCCTCGACCAAGTCCTCACAAGAAACAAGTTGCTTTCCAAGTACCCTCTGATGATGATGAGGCTGATGATGAAGAACTAGCAGAAATCATCAGAGACAGGCAAGTCAGGGCCGCTAGAGCCAAGGGTACAAGTGTGCCTCTGCTTTTGGATCCAAAGTTGATCCTCGAATACATTGATGCTTGGCACAAGGACCCCAACACTCCCATGCCTGACTTCAAGCTGACTCCTGGCCAAAGTCATATGTTGACTCACTTCATACAGGAAGAGAAATGGAAGTTTGAGAAGGCCAGGCAGATCAAGAAAGCACAGTACAAGAAGGAGCGCTATCTGAAGAAAAACGTTGTCTCTATGACAACTGAAGAACTTGTCACTATTCAAACTGAGATCAAGAAACTCAGTGATGAATTTGACGCATACCGCGCTGATTGGCTTGGAGCCAAGGTTCGTTTTGTGAGACTTGCTGATAACTTCACCTCAAATGTTGCAGCCCCAACGCAACAGGAAATTTCTCAGGCTGAAGCATCTGCTCAGCCAACTAAAGAACATGCCAGCACCGCTGATGAAAATCAGGCTTCTGAAGAAAATATGAGTTCCAGGGCTGGTGACTGCATTCCAGCCACTGAAGAAATTGCCAGGGCATCCACTAGTGGTGCGCCTGAAGAAAATGAAGAAGTCAGGGCAACTGCATCAGTTGTACCCGAAGAAATTCAACCCAATTCCTCTGCTCCTCCTGCACCTACACCAACTCCAATCCTTCCATCTGCATCAGATGTGAAGAAGACTAAGGCTGCAGAGCGTGCAGCAGTGAAGAAAAGGAAGGCATCAACTTCATCAGATTCTTCAGCCCCGAAGAAGATGAAGCCATTGACTAGCTCGTTTGCAAACCCCATCGATGCTATTCCTATCTCAACCATGCCATCAAAGGACCTTATTCCTTTTGATGAAGAATATGTGATTCCAAGTGAATCTGATGAAGAGAATCCCTCTGCTGCTTCGTCAGAGTAGATGGATGAAGAAATTGAAGTGGATACAATCCCTTCAACACCAGTTGTCTCCTCGCCTATGCCTCAATTTACTGTTGAAGTGGCCGACGTTGAAGAAATGGAAGATGAAGATGTGGACATTGGTTGTACCACACCTGTGCTAAGTGATAAATTTTGGGAAAGTCAGCACCCCAACTCTCCACTCTTCACACCATTGCAATAAATTCCTCAGCCCCAGAAACTAATGTACAAATGGTATCTGATGAACCACATGCCACACCGTCTGTCCATGAAGAAATTCTAGCCACTAGTGTTGAAGATCATGTAAATGAAGAATTGAAGTCCCAGACTGCCACTGAAGCAGCACCTAAAATTCCTCAGCCTGTGGAACCTGAGATCGAGATCCTAGAGGTTGTGATGCAATTGACTGACACAACTCACCCTAAGCCAAAGGATCCCTTCTCGAAGAAGCAGAAATTCAAGGCTGATGATTTCTTCGGCGAGCACGTGTTCTTCACTGACTACAATCCTTATGACTCTGCTTGTCCAAGGAGGAAGCATTTCTGGACTGCAAGCCAGGCCAACTTCTATTCTTCACTGCTTTACAACAAAGACAAAATCTTCTACCATGAGCATATTCCTCACGTGGACATGAAATCATTACCTTGCTTCTCTCCTGTGCTCAGTGTTCTTCATGATGCAGGCCTCTTAAACTTTTGCTCTGACATTGTTGATTGGAATGAAGAGCTTATTCTTTAGTTCTACGCTACATTGCATATCACAGGTGATCCTCAAGATATCAACACCTGGGTCCTGGATTGGATGACCGAAAATACTCACTATAAGGCACCAGCCTCTGAATTGCTTCACGCCCTGCCCATCAGTCCACCCAGTGAAGGAGCTCGCTGCCTATATCATGAACCAGAACTCACAGCTTATTACATGCAAGTGTTAGTGAAGCCTTTGAAGCCCGGTCAAGCCCCAAGGACCAAATTCCTCGTGAAGGATTTACTCGATGTGCCCAGAACCATCTATCGCATTCTGACGAGGACAATGAGTCCCATCAAAGGCCACGACTCATCTGATGAGGAAATAGTTGGCATCATGAAGAATCTTCTATTCAACATCATTCATAGTATTCCTATCAACTATCACGATTTCTTCATGAGGACTCTGGCAAATGCTGCACTTTCTTCGTTTGAGCTGAAACCTTATGCACCTTGGATTATGAGATTCCTCAGTACAAGGTCTTCACTCAACTACAAGGCTGATTTTCAGAATCACCTTAGCTATCTACCCCCGATTGAAGTCCTCAAGCAGGCTTTTCCTTCAACTGATGAAAAGGGCAAGGCTCCTGCCGTCATTGATGAAGGCATTCGTCCATTGGATGGTCAGTTTCACAAAGCTGCATCTTATTCCACCAATGATGACTCTGCCACACATGACTCTGCTGCCAATGCACCCAAGTCTACTCCTCAAGCCACTGCTCCTCGTGTGATGACGGACCATGAGCTTCTGCTTAGTCTTCACCAGAAGGTGGATTGAAACCATAAATGGATTAAGCGTCAGTTTGGTTCATTTCTTCACAACATGACTGCTACACATAATGCAGTGAAGAAAAACCATTACTACCTCCATGAAGTCTTCGATAGCACCTGGGCCATTCTATCACATCTGTATGGTGAAGAAGATCTCAAGGCAATGGGTCTCAAGGCAGATTTTGACTGGTCTGCACCTTCACCGAAGAAATACAAGGTCAAGGTTCCTCCTTTGGTGTCCAGCTCATATTCTTCATCGCGCGACACCGATGAGCATGAAGACTTGGACGACACTGCGGCAGGCCCTTCCACGACAAACGACCCCAACAACGCTGGCGCTCCTTCATCAACTTGACATTCTTCAGGGGCGTTAGCCTCATTTTTGATCCTTTTGGTCATTCGATGACAAAGGGGGAGAATTTTGAGTTAGTCTTCAAGCGGGTCTATCTATATGGGCGTTTTTTTTGCTAAGTTACAACTCTCGTTCTTCTGAGACTTTATTGGATCGAGTTGTAAACTTAAACCCGATGGTGCTCTGATACGTTTGATGTGTTTTTCTGCATGCTTATTCCTCATATATGTTAATGCACGCATGCTGAATTACATCAGTCACCATATTTCATCATGCATTTCAAACTCTTCTGTACTATATGTAAATGCGTGTATGAATTACAAGATATAGGGGGAGATCTCCATGATTCTACTCTTCAAGTGTGCATTGCTTCAAAAGCAAATTCCTCATCATGCACATCTTTAAGGGGAGTTCTTCTATATCTTGCAATCAAATTCCTCAATATCAGTATTTTACACTTCATATGTTTATCCCCGTTGAAAACTTAACCTATATTGTCATCAATCACCAAAAAGAGGGAGATTGTAAGTGCATCTAGTGCCCCTTAGTGATTTTGGTGTATTGAAGACTTATAGGTTAAGGGACTAATGTGTTTTTGAGTGTACACAGGTCTATAAGTCTATGTGGAGTTTGATATTTTCAAAGAAAATCGACCCCTAAAAATGAGGTTCTTCGACTGAAGACTTTGGATTTCTGAAGACTTTGAAAGTGAAGAAATTGGTGCAATCCTGAAGACTTGGTATTCATTCGAGGAGCATGAAGCATGAAGACTTCTGTTTTAGTAGTTTCATTTTCTCTTTCTTGAGTCATAGGAAACACCGTACTGTTAAAGGGGGTCGAGGAAATACTAAGGAAAAATTTCCAGGTGATGCTCAACTCAAAATCCTACACCTACCAATCCCTTCGAGTGAAGCCATTGGAAATCTCATACAGTTCAGTCATATTCTTCAGTGACAGAGACGAAGTTCTTCTGGTCTTTGAGGAATTTGCTCTGACTTAGGAGTTAGGAATTCGCCAGTGTGGATTGCCTACATAGTGAGGAACATGATAGCCCTGAGGAATTTGATACTCAAAATTCCGACCGTTGCTGTGCTATGCGCCAGCTGTCCCAAAATATCTACCCACCTAATGGTCATATCATTGAAGGGCATTTATGTCTTATCATGTCGGGATGCTCCCTAGGCTATAAATAGCCGCCCCCTACAACCACTAGCTGGTTGGCTGCTCCGAGAGAAACTAACACTTGTCATTTGAGAGCATCCCATCCTCCGAGGACTTTGAGCGAAAATCATCAAGTGAGGAAAACCCAAACCCAACACCTACAAACCCCAAGTGATTGAGCATCACTGAAGAGATTGATCCTACGTGGATCCGACGCTTGTTACCTTTCAAGACTGTGCTTCTTCCAGACAGTTAGGCGTCAAGGTCTAGAGCATCCAAGAGGAATTATGGATTGCCGAGTGACCAAGTTTGTGCAGGTTCAGAAGTCACCTGAAGACTTACCACGAGTGATTGGGCGAGGTCTGTGTGACCTTAGCTCAAGGGGAATACGGTGAGGACTGACTGTTCTGGACTGCGTGTTTAGAACTGGGTGTCCGGGACTGTGTGTCCTCAGGTTCAAATACCTAGCCGCCCTAACCAGACGTACAACTGTCACAACAGTTGGAACTGGTCTACCAAATCATTGTCTTCACCAAGCTCACTGGTTCTATTTCCTCAACTCTTTCATTTCCTCATAACTGTGTTGAGTGCTTGTTCATATCTGTGTCTGAAGACTTTGACTGAAGACTTTCTCAATTTCCTCAGTTCAATTTCTTCAGTCAGTTTGTCTTCATCCTGTGTTATCCTGTGCTTACGCTTTCGGTACTCTGTGCTTATCTTCATTTCATCATGATGACTATGCTTGTGTTCTGTTATGTTTCCTTTTGAGTACTTATTCCGCTGCTAGTAGTTCTTCGCTAAGGAATTTCCTCACCTGCAAATTCCTCAGTGAAGAATTCATAAAAATTGCCTATTCACCCCCTCTAGTCGATATAACGCACTTTCAGTTGCTTCAGGGGGGGGGACTCAGTGGTATGGTTAGCACACCCGCTGGTGCAAGGTCCAGTTGCGCGCCATTCTCAATGGACATACCCAGATAATCTTAACCTCAGGCTCCCCTCATTGGTTACCATAAACATCAACCACATTAGCATCAACCTCTTCCTCTTCCTCTTCATAAACTTCATTATCATAGCAGTCAACATCATTATCTGAGCGGCCTTGACGACCAGCCCAACCACCAACTCGGGAAAAACCACGAGCACCTCCACCAGAAGGTCTTTCGTCAGGTCCGAAGATCCAATCAACCCGCATATTCTTGAATATGAGTGCCGAAGGAGGATGAAGTCCATTGTTACATTCCTTATAAATGTGACGAAACATCCCACATACAACACACCAATCAGACAACCTAACCTCTTCATCATGGCCTCCGCTTGCTTGTCTCCGAGCTTGAAGCTTTTGCATACATCACCTCCCCTAATCCGAAAGATTCTATCTACCAGGATCCTTCAGAACCCTAACATCCTCTACCCCTAAAATACACCAACCAAGACTGGGAACAATCCAAGACTGTCCCTTGTTCAGTCTGAGTTGGTTCGATTGGAGGATTAGATGGGAAGGGAAGAATTCTCTACGGCGGTGAGGATCGCCGGTGAGAGAAAAAGATCCCTAACGAAAGGGGAAGATAGCGTTGTTTAGCTTCAAGATGTACTAGATAGATGTGCTGATTATCTTGGGATCGCCGCTCTCTTCTTGAAGACTTGAAGACATCGTCGTGGTGCTCCTCTCCGTGTATGGGATCCAGGTGAAAACCTTTGTCAGTTAGACTCGGCAGCGCTGACACTTTGCGATGTTCTCCTTTATGAGGGACTTGCTGTGGATCTTAGGTGTTATATGGTGTAGTGTGGTGTTGTATCCAGTTATTTTTGTGCTCTTTTTCGGTAGCGTAGTCCTACGTGATCCGGTTATCTTGGTATCGGTGTTGTATCTACTACCACTATAAAAGAAAGAGAGGGACTGATCCAAACAATCACACCCATCCATCATCAAGATCTAATGGTCCATGGCCTCTCTATGTTTAACACTAGCAAGCCACTAATCACGCAGTAAGCGAAACGACCCGCACAGATGGCCCGCACCACTAATCCTCGCCATCCCTTCGTCCTGAACAAAACTGCCCGCACGAACGCCACGAGCCCACGACCTTCACTACTACTCTACTACCTACGTCTCCCGTAGATCCTCCGCTCGGCCACCCCCCGCGGATCCTTCGCTCGGCCGCCCCGAGCCGACAATCCTCTACTGCCCGCGGACTGCCGCCGCCGATGAGCCCATCTGATGGCGGCACGGACCCATGTCCTGGCTGGATCCGGCAACCTCCGGCAGAGGCGCGCCCGGCCGTGCCTCCCCCGTCCGCCGCAGCCACCGACCGGCGAGGGCACAAGCGGTGCCGACCTGCACGCGCAAGGGGAGGCGGCAGGAGCAGTCGTGCAAGGACAGGACCAGCCGTCCGGTCAATCGATCGATCCTTCTTCGTCTCGGCCGCTACGTGCCCCACCCTCGACGACGCCCGCTGTGGCGATCTCTGCCCGGGTGACCAGCTCTATGCCGTTTCATGGTGCGCTGGATGGAGGGGTCGCACCGCGGTTGCTGGGACAAGGTGGGCGTCGATGTGGTCTGCTGCGTGCCAGACTCACCAATTGTCGGGTGGTAGGTGCGACATATGCCAACGGGTGGCTTATCATTGTGGGAGCCAGTAAGACGTCGCCGGTGCCTGGAAACGGGATGAGGCGAAGACATGCACGCCGGCGAATCTTACCCAGCTTCGGAGCTCTCCGTGGAGATAACACCCCTACTGCTGCTCTGCGGGGTCTCCGCATGATCACTAGATGGACAAGTAGCTACACAATGCTCCTTGAGCTGTTCGGTGGGAGGAGGAAGAAGGGCACGGCTAGCTTGCTTCTTCTCCTTGTGTGGTGTCTAAAACTAGCTGGGGGTCCAACCCTTTGCATGGGTGCCCCGGGGGGTTTATATAGGCCTACCCCCCGGGGGTACAATGGTAATCCGACTGGGCGCGGGGCCCAGCCGTCTGTGACTGCGCTCGCCGGCTTCTGCGCTGGCTACTGGGGCCCGCCGACTGGTGGGTCCCGCCGGCTGCCGGCCCCTTGGTCGACAGGCAGGCCCCACTGTCCAGGACCTGGTCGGCGGCTGGTTACTGTTGCTCCATCTTGGTGACGTGGGCTTCGTAGTGGTAGGCGTGGCTACAGTGCCGCCGCCCGGCGGGCGATCGCTGTAGCCTCACCGCGTCTTGTCTCCTTAATGGGGCGTCTCCTTCGAGGAAGATGGCAAGCCGGCTGCGGGGAGCCGGCTCTTTCTTGGGCCGACTGAGGGAGGTGTGGCCGCCTTCGGGTGTCTCTCTGCCCGAAGGGACCCATCGCTCGTGGGCCGCGCTGGTAGTCCGTCGTGGATGGCGTCAGGGTCGGCATGGCAACAGTGTTGTGCCGGGCGGGTCATGGTCACCCGTACGGCGCACTGTGCCGATCGTGCTCCGGGATTTGGGGGTGGCAGGCTTTACTGTAGCCACGCCCCATCTCATCGCCGCTAGGTGGATGCAAACTTTGAGGGTACGGTTTCGACCGCTTTATGGGAGCCGGCTTCTTGGAGTCGGCCTCCTCGCGGCCGGCTTCTCGAAGTCGGCCCTCCCATGGCTTTCTTCACGAGGGCTAAAGTCGGGCCGCCTTCCGAAAGCCGGCCTGGGTGACAGCCAGCAAGGGGAAGGCGGCCCCATGTCTTGGATTCTTGAGAGCCGGACGGGCTCGTAATTTTTTCAGAAGGGCCAGGGGAAGCCGGCTAGGCTACCCATGGCTATTTACTCCGACAGTAGTCCCCGAAGCTGATCGAGCTTCGAGGCGGACAAAGGGACGAGAAGCTTGGTCAGCTTCCTATCCTGAAGAGCCGGCTTTGCTGGTGTATGCCGATTTCGGGGAGCCCTGCGTCTTGCAGGCGGGAAAGTGGTCGACCCGCGTGCTGACCGCGGGCCCTCCCGCGGGCCACGTGGCAGTGAGGCCCTGCCAGCGCACGCGCGCGATGGGACGCCGTCGCAGGCCCGGGCCCGCCACTCCTAGGCCTTGGCCCAAACGCTGATCTTCTGCGGCCCAGGTGGACCGCTCGCCTTCCCGTGGCGATTTTATTTCACCGTTAGGGCGCAATAAACGCGGGACATGGGGGAGTGGGCACGATCGATCCCCACGTTTCCCCACGCCGCGCCTCCTCGGCTCCGCCACGCGAGCCTATAAGTAGGGGGAGGAGGGGGAGAGACAGAGGTTCGCACGCTCTCTCTCGCTCCGCCCCTTCTCATCCTCCTTTCTTCCTCTCATTGCCGCCGCAGCCTCCCGTCTCAGCGCTGCCGCGCTGCCACATCGTCTTGCTCCCATGGCGCTGTCGAGCTCGTGGGATGGCTCCAACGTCCATGAGGACCATGTTGAGTTCCTCCGCCAGACTCGGCGCCTTCCCGACGCCAACCTCGTGCGGGTCCGCCTGGCGTCGGAGACGGAGATCTCGCCGGCACCGGAGGAGGGCGAGCGGGTCGTCTTCCGCTCGCACTTCCTGCGCGGCTTCGGCCTTCCGGCAAGCGGATTCCTGCGCTCCTTCCTCGAGTTCTACAATCTTCAGCCGCATCACCTCACGCCCAACGCGGTGATGCTGCTGTCGGCCTTCGTCTCTCTCTGCGAAGGTTTCTTGGGGCTGCTCCCCACGCTGGAGCTCTGGGGGGAATTCTTCCAGAGCAAACTCGGCACCGTCGTCGCAGGCGTGCCCGCCCCCTGCGGGGCCTACATCGCCATGAGGAGGTCGGGCGAGAACAACCCGTTCCCGTCCATCCCCCTCATCCAGTCGGTGAAGATCTGGCAGAAGTCGTACTTCTACGTGAAGAATGTCGCCCAGCAAGGAGACCACGTCAACCTGCCGGCTTACGCAGCCGGCCCGCCGGCTGGGAGGCAGCCCTCATGGAGTTTCCGGTCCAGGTCACTGTCTCAGGCCGGGAACGCTGCCGTCTCCCGGCTTCGGGTGATGATCCAGTCGGAAGGCCTGAGCGGGGCCGACTTGGTGGCCGCCTTCGTGGAGCGCCGGATACTTCCTCTCCAAAGCCAGCCCCACATGATGTGTCAGATGAGCGGCCGCTTCGACCCAAGCCGGCTGAGCACCAGGGAGATGCCTCATGCGGAGGTGTCGTACATGGTAAATCATATCTCTAATTGCAAGCTCGCCGAGGACTGGCGATACGGCAAGGTGCCGTACTCTCGCACCAACCCTCCGCCCGTGGTAAGCTTTCCTCTCTTTCTTCTTTTTGTTGGTAGCCGGCTTTATGATGGCCGGCTTCTGATCGGTCGGTTCTTCTTAGCAGAACCCCCTTCTTCCGCCGACGACCGGGGCAGCAGGGATATAACGCCAGTACGTCCCCGACCGCACGGTGGACGACGTCGACGACCCGGATTTGGGGGCGGCCACCATGGAAGACGCCGTCGTGGGGGACGACGCCGAGCCCGGAGGCACAGGGCTTACCGCCAGCTTCGAGGACTGGCCGGATGATGCCAAAGCCGAAGTCGCCCCGCGTCGCCAGCCGATGGCCGACCATCAGGGCGCGGGCTTGTCCACCGCGCCGGCTGCCAGCGGCGGCGCATAGAAGCGCCGGGCCGCGTCAATCCTCTTTGGCAGTCGGCCGAAGAAGTCCAAAGCCTCCACCGCGGCGACCAAACGAGATGAGGCGGCCGCGAAAGCGGCCCGCTTTCGCAAGGCGGTGAAGCAGCCTAAGGCGGTCTCAGCGTAAGTCGTCGATTGCCTGGTCGCATGCTTTTCATCGTTCTCTCCTGTTCGAACATTCTTCCTAACCTTTTCCCGCTCGCTGGACAGGGCGCCGCTTTCCCTTGAGCGGGGTCCGGGCAGCTCCGTAGTTGGGCCGACTGGAGGGTCTTCGGGCTCCCGCCGCATGGACCCCCGTGCCGACCTCAGGGAGGCCACAGAGCGGAACGCTCGTGAGGCGCGGGAGGAGCGTGAGGCGGCGGAAAAAGCGACCGCCCAGGCGGCGAGGGAGCAGGCTGACGCGGCAGCCAAGGCGCAGGCGGAGGCAGCGACCGCAGAAACGGAAGCGAAGGGTTCGCGCAACCAGCCTCCACTGCTTGCCATTCCCCTCCTAGCCGTGGCCCCTGACACCCCATTGCCCTTGGCGGAGGAAATCGTCCAAGACCCGCCGCTGATGGAGAGGAGGGAGGACCTCGTGGTCTTCGCGGGGAGAGCACCGCCGGTAGCGCCAACCGGAGCGGGCCAAGGCGGCCAATCGTCAGCGGCGCCAGAGGAGCCGGCCGGGGGTGAGCCGGAGGACGGAGCCGGCTTCGAGGTGCAGCCGGTGACGCGTCGGCGCGCAGGGGGAGGCGCCGCTCCGCCGGAGTCGCGCCGAGTTGCGGGCGCCGGCCAGTCGGCGGAGGCTCTGGAGGCGGCCAGCACCGCCACGTCCGAGTGGACTCCCAGCGGGGGGACTGGCAAGCTGAATGTGGCGGCTCAAGAGGTCCGGAGCCGGCTTCGAGCTCAGGCCGCCCTGCTGCAGCAGTACACCCAGGAGTTCCTGTCGACGCGGGCCGCCATCCGGGTGAGTCTTTCATTCTTGGCCGCTTTGGTCTCTTGACTTCTTCCGTGGGGGCGCGTCAGCGCACCCACTGGGTGTAGTCCCCGAGATTCGGGCCGACTGCTGAGCAGTCGGGTCGGATCTTTTTTGACGACTACCTTATTTTTGCTTCCTGTCTGAACTTCCAGGAATATCATAACTCCCGTGCTGCCACCTTCAACTCCCAGGCTCAGGAGTTGGGTCGGAAGACCGACGACCTAGCCAACAGCCGAAGTAAGTGCTTGATCTTGTTTGTCTCCTATGGGGGCGCGTCAGCGCACCCACTGGGTGTAGTCCCCGAGATTCGGGCCGACTGCTGAGCAATCGGGTCGGATCTTCCTTGACGACTTTTTCCTTATTGGTTTTTTTTTCGTCTTTCGTGCTTTCAGGGGCCAACGCCGACTTGAGGAGGGAGCTCAGCGAAGCGCAGGCCGCCCTTCGTACCAAGGATGCTGAGTACGCTCCCTTGGTCCAGGAGCGTGACCGCCTGGCCAAGAAGCTGGCTGACCAAGAGGAGAGCCACAAGGCGGCCCTGCAGAAAACGCGGGATAGCGAGGCCGCCCTGAAGGCAAAGTTTGAGACCGAGGCGGCGAGCTGGGCTGAGACCCGGCGAGCGTTGGATGAAGGCTTCGGCCACATCGAGGACTTGATCGATGGTAAGTCGCCTTCCTCGCTCCTCTCCTGCCCCTTGCCGCCTGGTTTTTGGCCTGACTTGTGCTGCTGCCTATTTTCTTGTGCAGACTACTTTCCCGGCTACTCCGCCTTCGCCGCCCAAACCATCGAGGCCCATCGCGAGGCGCGCCGTCAGGCGGGGGTCACCATCGCGCCGGACGCGAATCGGACGCTTGAGGATCAGCTCTTGGCTGTCCAAGCGCGGCTGCAGCCAGCTCACCGGATGCTTCGCCGGCTCCAACGTGCCGGGGCGCAGGTGTTGGCCGCCCTCTGGCCCGGCGAGACGATCCCCCACACCCCAAGCCGGACTGCCGACTGGCTGGAGGTCGCAGTCGGTCGCTTTGAAGCTTGGAAGGCGTCGGCGGCCCGTCTTGGAGCCGGGCGGGCGTTGGAGTTCGTTCGAGCTTGGTACCCAGGGCTGAACCTGGACCAGCTGCGCACTTGGCGACTGGAGGCCGACGCGGAGCTGGAGGAGGTGCGGCCGGCTATCGCCAACATGCTTCAACGATCGCCGAGTGCACCGACATCAGCGTTTTTGCACCTGAAATCAATGATGATGGCGTTGCCCAGCCGGAGGAGTGGTTCGGGCTGAACCCGGCGGTGGGCGAGGACTCGGCAGAGGAGATCGCCTCCAGCGACGAGGGCGAAGATGACGAAGAAGAGGACGGTGAAGACGTCGAGCTGGCTAGTGGAACAACCGGCCGGCCTCAGGCTGACCATGCCTCCAGCAACGAGGCGCGTGGAAGCGCGCCCTCTACGGGAGGCGGTGATCAAGCCGAGGTTCGCCAGCCGGCCGCTCCTTCAGCCGGCACAACCGTCTCCGCCGACCAGCCCGGCTCGTCGATCGCTCCGCCAGCTTGATCTGCCGTCCTTATTTTTCCTGCTTGTTGCCTTTTGAACAATCTTTATTAAGCTTTCGCAGTTCCACCCACTGGGGGTGTATCCAAACTATGTTGAATGCTGGCCTCTTGGAGGTCTTTTATGTAAATATTATTATGTGCATGTTTGGTTTCCATTCGCGTATGCTTTTTATCCTTAGCCTTTTTCCTTTGCCGCCTTCCCTCTTTGGGGAGGCAAGTACTCGAGCTTTTTGGATTGAAGTGAAGTGAATGGAAACCGGCCGGCCGGCTACTTTGGTAGTCGGTCGGTGGTAGGCGGCAAACCGGCTTTCGTTATATTAGTTCGTTGGTCCCTGGCCATTTTTCGTGTGGGCATCCTTTCCTGCTTTTGACTCTTGCCAGCCGGACAGCCGGTTCTTCGAACTGCGACTTTGGCAAGAGCTAAGCCTGGGTGTCGGCACACTACTTGTCTGACCGCGGGTAGGACTTCTAATATAACTCCAGTCGGCCAGTGCCCGGGCCGACTAGTCGAACCCGGTGCCGGACGGAACAAGTAAATGAAATGACAAGGTCATAAGCATGATACTTTTCATTCATAGATAAAAGATGGCAGTCCCCGAGCCCTCCTCGGGGTGCCTATTGTCTCGTATTTAGTACAAAAGTTAGCGTGATACATACTGCATTTCAACTGTAAAATCTTCGAAGGAGGTTGGCGTTCCATGGTCGTTCCGACTCCTTGCCAGAGTCGTCTCTCTTGCGTGCGTTGGGCTTCTGCACGTCGATTAGGTAGTAGGAGTCGTTGCCTAGAGCTCCGCTGATGACGAAGGGGCCCTCCCAAGGGGCCGAGAGCTTGTGCTGGCCGGCTGTTCGCTGGATCAGCCGGATCACAAGATCGCCCTCTTGGAAAGATCTTGGCCTGACCTTCCGACTGTGGTAGCGGCGCAAACCCTGCTGGTAGATGGCAGACCGGCTGAGGGCTAACAGCCGGCCTTCTTCCAGCAGGTCGACGCCGTCTTCTCGTGCTTCCTTGGCCTCCGCATCCGTGTACATGGTTACCCGGGGCGAGTCGAACTCGATGTCGGTTAGGATGATCGCCTCGGCACCGTACACGAGGAAGAAAGGAGTGAAGCCGGTTGACTTGTTTGGGGTAGTGCGCAGACTCTAGAGGACAGCCGGCAGCTCATCGAGCCAACAGCCGGCTGAACGCTCCAGGGGTACGACCAGTCGGGGCTTGATGCCGGAGAGGATGAGGCCGTTGGCTCGCTCGACCTGGCCGTTTGACTGCGGGTGGGCGACAGACGCTAAGTCCAGCCGGATACCTTGGGCTGCGCAGAAACGTGCCAAGGCTCCTTTGGCAAAATTCGTGCCATTGTCGGTGATGATGCTATGTGGCACGCCGTACCGAGTTGTTATGTCTGCGATGAATGTCACAGCAGTCGGCCCATTCAGCTTCTTGATCGGCTTTGCCTCAATCCACTTGGTGAATTTGTCCACGGCGACGAGCAAATGCGTCATGCCGCCGCGCGCCATCTTGAATGGGCCCACCATGTCCAGTCCCCAAACGGCAAAGGGCCAGGTGAGGGTAATGGTCTTGAGTGCCGAAGCCGGCATGTGTTGCTTGGAGCTGAAGAGTTGGCACCCTTTGCAATATTTAACTAATTCCTTGGCGTCATCCAAAGCAGTCGGCCAGAAGAAACCATGGCGGAAAGCTTTGGCGACGAGTGATCTTTAAGCCGCATGGTGGCCGCATTCTCCTTGGTGAATGTCTCTGAGGATTGCAATGCCCTTCTCTTGCTCGACGCACCGTTGGAGGACTCCAGTGACACTGTGCTTGACGAGTTCTCTGTTGACGATTGTGTATGCTCCGGCTCGACGTTGGACTTGTCTTGCCTCTGCTTCGTCAGCCGGCAGATCTTGGTTTACTAGGAAGTTGAGGATGGACTGAGCCCATGACGGAGCCGCGACTTCTCCTACTGCCAATGTGGCTACTGCCACCAGGGTGGGCGGGCTGGGTGGTGAAATGCTGGAGTCGGCCGCCGGCTGTTGTGTTGGTGCAGTCCCCGGGCCGGCTACTGCAGTCCCCGAGCCGGGTGTGGCAGTCCCCGAGCCGGTTGCCGAAGTCCCCGGGCCGACTACTGAAGTCCCGGGGTCGCCTGCTTGGTTCTTCGAACCGGACCCGGCCGCGTCGGGGTCAGGCGGTATGAAGATGGAATCGGACTCTGGAGACGGCTTGATGGACGGCTTGAGGAGGCGTTGTAGAGCGACGCTGGTTGGTATTGCTTGCCGAGTGGAGCCTATTCGAGCCAGGGCATCGCCTGGCTCGTTGTCGGCTCGCGGTACGTGGAGGAACTCGCATCCTTCAAAGTATCCGCTGAGTTGTTGAACCAGGAAGCGGTAGCTTGCCTATTTGCGTCCTTGGCGTCCCAGTCGCCGGATGATTGCTGAACCACCAAGTCTGAGTCGCCATAACATAGGATCCGGCGGATGCCAAGTTCCTTGGCAAGCCGGAGCCCGTGTATGAGTGCCTCGTACTCGGCTACATTGTTG
Organism: Triticum urartu; assembly: GCF_056163025.1. Classification (NCBI taxonomy): domain Eukaryota; kingdom Viridiplantae; phylum Streptophyta; class Magnoliopsida; order Poales; family Poaceae; genus Triticum; species Triticum urartu. The sequence goes on from NC_141873.1 coordinate 380,338,388, forward strand.
GAGGCGGCAAAGTGAATCTGCAGCGTGTATCTGAGCTTGTCGCCTTTGGGAGAGGTAAGGACGACGCCGGCTCCCAAGCCGGTGCGCATCTTGGACCCGTCAAAGTGCATGCGCCAATGGGTGGAGTCGGGAGCCGGCGGCAGGTACTGGGTCTCGGCCCAGTCGACGAGGAAGTCGGCCAGTGCTTGGGACTTGATGGTGGTGCGGGGCTGGTAGAAGATTGTGTAAGGGGCCAGCTCGATGGCCCATTTCGCCACCCGGCCGGATGCGTCCCGGCTGCCTATGATCTCGGCCAGCGGGGCGGTGCATACGACCATGACGGGATGCTCTTGAAAGTAGGGCTTCAGCTTCTTGGCGGTGAAGTACACGCCGTAACACATCTTCTGGTAGTGCGGGTAGTTTTGCTTTGAAGCGGACAGCACCTCGCTCAAATAATACGCCGGCCTCTGGACCGGCTGGGCTCGGCCTTCTTCTGGGCGTTGGACTACGATGACGGTGCTGACCACCCGGCTGGTTGCGGCAATGTAAAGGAGCATGGGCTCTTTCTCAGTCGGCGCCGCTAGGACGGGCGGCGTGGCCAGCATCTTCTTCAGCTCGTGAAAAGCTTGGTCGGCCTGGTCGTTCCACTCAAAGTGAGTGCTCTTCTTCATGAGGCGGTAGAGGGGGAGAGCTTTCTCTCCGAGCCGGCTGATGAAGCGGTTCAAGGAGGCCAAGCATCCGGTGAACTTTTGGATGTCTCGAAGCTTGGTGGGGATCGCCATTCTCTCGATGGCCTTGATCTTCACCGGGTTGCATTCGATGCCGCGTTCGGAGACCAGGAAGCCTAGGAGCTGGCCGGCTGGCACTCCGAACACGCATTTCTCGGGGTTGAGCTTGATTTGGAACCGGCGTAGGTTCTCAAACATTTCTTTGAGGTCTTCCAGCAAGGTGCCACGCTTCTCCGTCTTCACCACAATGTCGTCCACGTAGACGTGAGCGTTCCTGCCGAGTTGCTTGAGGAGGCACTTCTGCATGCAACACTGAAAAGTGGCACCAGCATTTCTTAAGCCGAATGTCATAGTCAGGTAGCAGAAGGCTCCAAATGGCGTGATGAAGGTGGTCTTCAGGCGGTCGTCCGGATCTAACTTTATCTGGTGATATCCTGAGTAAGCATCCAAGAAACTCAACAGCTCGCATCCGACCGTGGAGTCTATCACTTGGTCAATCCTCGGCAGGGCAAAGGGATCTTTAGGGCAGGCCTTGTTGAGGCTTGTGTAGTCTATACACATACGCCACTTGTTGTTCTTCTTTAACACGAGGACCGGGTTGGCAAGCCACTCTGGAAAGAAGATTTCCATAATGAAGCCGGCTGCCAGAAGCCGGGCTATCTCCTCCCCTACAATCCTTCTCTTTTCCTCTGATAGTCAGCGGAGGGGCTGCTTGACTGGTTTCGCGTCTTTTCGGATGTGTAGTTTGTGCTCGGCGAATTCCTTCGGAACACCCGGCATGTCCTTGGGGGACCATGCAAAGATGTCCCGATTCTCACGGAGGAAATCGGCGAGCTCGCCTTCCTATTTGCTGTTCAGGCTTTCCCCGATGACGGCAAACCTCTTGGGGTGCTCGGGGTCAAGGGGTATCTTCTTGGTTTCTTTGGCCGGCTGGAAAGATCCTTGGGCATCATACTCCTTGGGGTCGGGGGACTGGTTCGGCTGCTTGCTGGCCATGGCCACGACCCGGTCCAACATCTTCTTCTCTTCGGCAATTACAAGGGACTCGGCCAGCCGGCTGCTGGCGGCAGCGCACTCGGAAGACTTCTTGTAATCGCCGGCTACGGTGATGACGCCCTTGGAACTTGGTATCTTCATCTTGAGGTATGCATACTGGGGAACTGCCATGAACCTGGCCAAGGCGGGTCGGCCAAGCAACGCGTGGTAGGGGCTCTCCAGGTCCACCACTTCAAACCAGATTGCTTCCCGGCGGAAATGCTCCTTGTCCCCAAAGAGTGCATCAATCTTGATCTTGCCAATGGGGGCGCAGGACAAGCCAGGTACGATGCCATGAAACACTGTCCGAGTAGGCATGAGCTGCTTCGTCTTGACATTTAGCTTCTCCAGGGTGTCACGGTACAGGATGTTGATGCTGCTCCCGCCGTCTATCAGCACGCGGGAGAAGCAGGCAGCGCGTCTGTCCGTCGCGAGGGTGGCTTCTAGGACCAACGCATAAGAGCCGGGAGACGGCATCACCTCTGGATGGTCGGCCCGGCTCCAGCTGATGGGTTTTTCTGACCAATGCATGTGTCCGGCGGGGTTGGCAGCGACCACGCTGACTTCCTGGTGCTCTCGGCGTTTGCCGCGCCGGTCTTCGAGCTGGCTTGTAAAGACGATGTAGGTTGCTTGCTCGTCGGGGAATTTGTCGTGCACGGCTCCAACTGCGGGCCGAGCGGCCGGAGGCGGCGGAGCCGGAGGCGGCAGGCCGGCAGGCGGAGGCGGCGCGAGCCCCTCGCCTTTAGAGATTCGGGTGAGCCAATGGCACTTCCGGGTTGTGTGGTTGGACGGCTTCGTGCCGCTATGGAATTTGCACGGGGCGTCGAGAGTTTGCTCGTAGGAGAAAGCCGGCTGCCAAGCCGGCCGGCCGCCCTTGGGCTTCTTGGGCGCGGGTCGCCCTTCAGGCAGCGCGTCTTCGACTGTGGCCACCTGCTGACTGGCGGGAGGCGGCGCAGGGCCCTTGCGCTTGTGGTCGTTCGGGTGTGGGCGTCGGCCGGAATCCCCTGCCGGCGTCTTGGGCGCCGGGTTGAGTACTTTCCCGGACGCGTCTACCCGGAGCTCGGTCTTCATCGAAGAGTCGGCGGTGGCGTATTTGTCTGCTATGTCCAGAAGCTCGTCGAGGGTAGTCGGCTCGTCGCAGAGGAGCTTGTGCTTGAGGAGGGTACCTTCTCGGCACCCGGCAGTGAAGTATTCGAGGGCTTGCACCTCGTGCACCCCCTCGCAAGAATTGCGGAGCTCGGCCCAACGCGTGAGGTAGTCGCGAGTGGACTCGGCTGGGCCCTGTACGCACAGGGAGAGCTGCCTGGGCTTGGGGGCCCGCTTGTAGGTGCTGGTGAAGTTGCGGATGAAAGCTTCGGTGAAATCTAGCCAGATGTTGATGCTGAGAGGCTTGAGGCTGTTGAGCCAGGTCCGCGCCGTGCCTTGCAGCATGAGGGGCACGTACTTCACGGCAACGCGCCGGTTGCCGTTGGCTATGCTGACCGCCGTGGAATAGTCGATCAACCAATCTTCCGGCTTCACGGAGCCGTTGTACTTGGCCGTGTCTCTTGGGAGCGAGAACCCTTTGGGGAAAGGCTTGTCGCGGATGCGGGGGCCGAAACAAGGCGGGCCGACATCGTCTTCTTCTTCCAGTGCCAGGGATCGCGCCAGGCGGTCGATCCGATGGCGGGCGTCGTTCTCGCCGACTCCTTCGCGGCGACCTAGTCGGCCGCTGAGAGTCGGGTGCGCCACTGGTGGCGGGGTGGGATATCTCTCTCCACGGGGTCGAGGCGGAGGCGGGTTGCCCCGCCATTCCATGGCTCGGGGATGGCCGTCCGCGTCTCGCTCGATGGAGATTCGGGTCCGGCTTCGGCTGGCCGCCGGCTCTTTCTCGCACCGCGCGCGGGCGTTGCTCGTAGTCGGTGTCCGGGACGTCGCGCCGTGATCTCAGCGCGGGGGAGGGCTTCCCGCGTGGGCGTCGGCTTCGTGCCACCGAGCGGCCGCGTCAATCAGTTGCTGGATGCGCCGGGTCATGTGGGGGAGTTCTTCGGCCTCCAAGCCGTCCAACTCGTCCACGGCCGCCTGGGCGGCACGCAAGTTCTCGAGCGGAGTGGCATAGACCGGGCGGTCGACTCCCAGCATGTCGGCGATGACGGCGCCGGTTGCTTGACAATGCCGGCCCGGCTTGGCCGGCCCGGGGCCGGCATGCCGAAGGCGGCGCGGTCAGCTTCGCGCTGGTAGGCCTCAGTGAGGCGTCTCACGGAAGCCAGCCTCCGGCCCTCTGCGAGGAGGGCGAGGCGGCGCGCCTCCAGTGCTTCGTCGTCGGCATCAGCCGGGAGGGGGGTGGACAAGTCGTGGGCCGCCGCGTGCGGGGCGTCGTGGGCGCTCTCGTCGGCCAGGCCGCCGTGGCCGACGACCATCACTTCACTGGTGACAGTATCGCGGCCGTCGGTCCGAGGAAGCGGGTCGTTGTAGATCGCGACGTTGATGGGGAAGGTGTCGAAGGAGGCCGTGTCGGAGTCGACAGGCATCGGGTCGGTGGAGCCAACCGACTCCAGATCCACAGCGGGCTCGCTGGAGACATGGAGCTGGCCGAGGAGGTTGGCGAGGTGGTCGGTGCCCGCATCGGAGGCGAGCTCGTCGGAGATGAGGGTTTCGTCGAGGAGATTGGCGAGGCTGCTCGCCGCGCAGATGCTGGTGACGCCTTGCAGCGCGTCGTGGCAAGCGCCATCGGGCGTGCCGGGCTGGCTACGCTCGCTGGGGAGGAAGAGGGTTCCCGTCCAGAACAGGTCTCCGGACGACGGTGCACCTGGCCCCACGGTGGGCGCCAAATGTCGGGTGGTAGGTGCGACATATGCCAACGGGTGGCTTATCATTGTGGGAGCCAGTAAGACGTCGCCGGTGCCTGGAAACGGGATGAGGCGAAGACATGCACGCCGGCGAATCTTACCCAGCTTCGGGGCTCTCCGTGGAGATAACACCCCTACTGCTGCTCTGCGGGGTCTCCGCATGATCACTAGATGGATAAGTAGCTACACAATGCTCCTTGAGCTGTTCGGTGGGAGGAGGAAGAAGGGCACGGCTAGCTTGCTTCTTCTCCTTGTGTGGTGTCTAAAACTAGATGGGGGTCCAACCCTTTGCATGGGTGCCCCGGGGTGTTTATATAGGCCTACCCTCCGGGGGTACAATGGTAATCTGACTGGGCGCGGGGCCCAGCCGTCTGTGACTGCGCTCGCCGGTTTCTGTGCCGGCTGCTGGGGCCCGCCGACTGGTGGGTCCCGCCGGCTGCCGGCCCCATGGTCGACAGGCAGGCCCCACTGTCCAGGACCTGGTCGGCGGCTGGTTACTGTTGCTCCATCTTGGTGACGTGGGCTTCGTCGTGGTAGGCGTGGCTATAATGCCGCCGCCCGGCGGGCGATCGCTGTAGCCTCACCGCGTCTTGTCTCCTTAATGGGGCGTCTCCTTCGAGAAAGATGGCAAGCCGGCTGCGGGGAGCCGGCTCTCTCTTGGGCCGACTGGGGGAGGTGTGGCCGCCTTCGGGTGTCTCTCTACCCGAAGGGACCCACCGCCCGTGGGCCGCACTGGTAGTCCGTCGTGGATGGCGTCAGGGTCGGCATGGCAACAGTGTTGCGCCGGGCGAGTCATGGTCACCCGTACGGCGCACTGTGCCGATCGTGCTCCGGGATTTGGGGTGGCAGGCTTTACTGTAGCCACGCCCCGTCTCATCGCCGCTAGGTGGATGCAAACTTTGAGGGTACGGTCTCGACCGCTTTATGGGAGCCGGCTTCTTGGAGTCGGCCTCCTCGCGGCCGGCTTCTCGAAGTCGGCCCTCCCATGGCTTTCTTCATGAGGGCTAAAGTCGGGCCGCCTTCCGAAAGCCGGCCTGGGTGACAGCCAGCAAGGGGAAGGCGGCCCCATGTCTTGGATTCTTGAGAGCCGGACGGGCTCGTAATTTTTTCAGAAGGGCCAGGGGAAGCCGGCTAGGCTACCCATGGCTATTTACTCCGACACCAATCCAAGATTCGGCGCTGAGCAAGTTCCTGGACAATGTGACAAAGAGGTTCGGCGAGGACCGACATCAGCGTCTCAGCAGGCATCCCCGAGATTGTTCTTGTGACATAGCAGGTTCATCAGTACTACTGAATTACCTTGTAATTGATTTTGATGGCGAGAATAGTTATACATTGATGGATCGATACATGTCTGACTGTGTTCGCCTCTTCCTCTGCTCGCTGACAAAGGATCCTCTTCGTGCCCTCCCTCGACAGCTCTTTCCAGCAGGCAGGTCACCACACACGACATCTCGCCAAGTCGCCAGATTAGAGGAGATGAAGAATTGGTATGCTGTCTCGGTAAGTGCAGGATGTTTTTTTAGGGAGCAAGTACAGCATGCTGGTGACGAGTTCGGCATTGATTTTGGCTTTTGTTGATTTTCTCTTTGTTGGGAGTAAATTTCTCACTGATTTTCTTATTGCAACTCATTTTCAGGAACCTGACCCTAAACCTGAACCTGAAGGATATATCTGAGAGGTATATGTACAGGTCTACGAACTCATCTCAAAGTTATATTTGAGGAGAGGTATATCTTTTTGTCCAGTCCATCATGCAAGCTTTTTCAATTTGTCAATTTTTTTTCTCTGAATAGTGTTGATACTCCCTCTGTAAACAAATATAAGACGTTTTAGATCACTAAAATTATATGTTCACATTTATACCACTGTGAAAACTGAATAAGGATCAATTTTATTTTATGCACGTACACGATTACTAGTAAAGGCTAACTCATCATCTCATGTCGCTCGACGTGTAGTCGGCCGGAATGAATAAGGCAGATCGGGCTGGCGGCCTCTCAAAATGGGCCGCCTTGCTGACGCGGGCTTCCCCCGACCCGGATCCTCCGTTTCTCCGGTCTCCACACGGCGTGAGCAGTTGAGCACCAACCAAACGATGCGACCGGCGGGCTCGACGGAGTCCTCCCCGGAGGCGCGACAGCGCAGCCCCAGGCATGCGGCCGCATCCAGAGGCCGCGGCACCAGGCACTCGGAGGCGTACGGCTTCGTGGGGTCCATCGCCGCGTCCGCCGCCGCGCTCGCGTACATCGCGTGGGCGTACGCTCCGGAGCCGTGGCTCTGCCACATCGGCGCGACCTACTACCCCAACAAGTATCCGCCGCCACCGCAGTTGCTTCTTCCTCGCGAGAAATGAGTCCTGTCACTTACTGTCACCTGTGCTGCTGCTGCTGTCCTCTCAGGCGCTGGGCGGTGGCCGTTCCGGCGTTCGTGGCGGTGGCCGTGGCGCAGGGCGTGGTCCTGTACGTCGCATCCAACTTCCTCCTCGCTCCTCCGCCGGCTTGCTTCAACACCATCTCCGGTGAGGATCGAGATCTTCCTGTCAAAAAAATGGGGACAGGATGCATTCCGCTATGGTCATTTCACATCTTCAGAAACCTCATTACAGTGGTCCATTCTCAGATGAACACGCCCGGGAGCCGGCGTCTTCTCTGCGGACGGGGGAAGATCAAGCCATCGAGCCCATCTCGGACATCGGCATTGACCGGATGAACCATCTCATGTTTGGCGAGCAAGGGTTTCATTCACTTCCAAGAGGAGGATGGACTCGGCTGAACCCATCGTGATCTCTTTTTTTTATGATAGATGTGCAAGGGTTTTATTTATTTTTTTTTGCTTTCCAAGATTCATTACTGAAGTAGCATTTGCATGCTCTACAAATTACAGTCTCCCTACTGCACTCACAAAATGTAACAAGTACTGCATAGGCCAGAAGTGAGTTTGCGCATGCCAGCCAACTGTAATAACAGGCACATATAATGTACAACAACACACCTAATAACGAACACAGCCGCATATACAAAACGGCTCACCAATCGCAGCCTGAGCACACGGTCTTCTCATTCCCTCTCCTCCACGCCTGATTAGCCCGTGTAAAGTGCAAGAACAGCGCGTTCATCACTTCTCCTCGAACTCCACGTCGATGTAATCAGGCCCTGAGCTTCTTGAACCACCACCGCCACCGCCTCCCGAGGACCTGCTGTTTGGCTGCCACACAATGTTTTGGCAATTCATGCACCGGATCACCTGGTTGCGGTAGCCCACGAACCGTCTTTTACATGCTGGGCACGATCCCTGGAAGTAAAACTTACGAGGTCAGTGACTGCTGGTATTAGCCGATTACTGCAGAAGAACAAATTGACGAGCAGCGATGCTGCAGAGGATTCATTCAACATCCAGAAATAACACATGATAAACCCAAATGTTATGCACGTATGAGGATCGGCCTGCTAAAGTGGTATGCTGCATACAAGAAGAGCAACTATATTTGCATCTAGGTTGAACTACCCTTCTACAATGCAAGGGTGACCTCATTCGAGTCACTGATGTGGGATAAAACTATAGATCCAACTCTAAACTGATGAAATGCTTTGTTGTACAGACAAACGCTCAAAGGGATTGAACAAAATGCTTAGGTTCTACTCCCTCCGTTCCGAATTACTTGTCGCAGGTATGGATGTATCTAGATGTATTTTAGTTCTAGATATATCCATTTCTGCGACGAGTAATTTGGAACGGAAGGAGTAACAATTAATACGAAAATCATAAACAACAGCCAGTCAGCCACACCCAGTCACATAGGGACTGCTGCAGACTTGCTTTGAAGTGATTTAAATAAGTGGAGGACGAAATACTAAATTTCAAAAGATGGCCATTTACCTCAATAGCAACCCTGTTAGCAAATGTCCCAAGGAGAAGAGGGGCTGCAAATGGTAGCACGAATGTACTGAAAATGAAAATTCTGAAGAGCCACCCCGACAGTGCAAGCCACACGAAAGTAAGTGTCTGCAACCAAATATGGAATATTATTTTTGCAGCATAATATTGAAGTAGAAAAAGTTGGGTATGAGAAGGTGCTCAAAGTTAGAACTATTCATACAACTTGGATCCTAAAAAATATAAGTGTGCACAAACCAGACAGCTGAAGTAAAGGTGTATCTAATAAAACTCCGTATATGGGTAAATTTTGCATAGATTGTTCCCCCAATTATTAAAAATGTAGCAAGAGAAATGAATTGTGAATGCATGGGTGATAAGTCTCACTTCTTTTCATATGTTCGTGTTCCTGCATCCTATGTTTGTTCCTACATACACAAATGATATCAACAGCAGCGATCTTCAAGTGGCTATTTCACATGAATCACCTTTGCACTCCTAGCCTCCTCGATATTTTAAGATCATGCTATGGCTAACTTAGTGTTAGGAATCCAAGCTCAAGCATCAGACCCGAGAAAGAGTCAACTACTGGGAACCTGTCTACACTAACTTGCGGTCTACTTAAGTAACCACAACAATCAGTCAGACACCACTTCAAGCCTGCAAATCAATTGACCTTGACTGCAAACAACAAATTCTTTCTGCAAAATTAGCTTCAGCTAACAACTCACCCACTATTCCTAAACTAGATCAGGACTTAGCAACAGACTAGTATAGCTCAATAGGTCTATTTGATTGATGCAAAACATGCTTACATATCACTAGCAAAATCCAAACGGTGACGATCTACGCAAGTATGTGAATGAGTACGCAGGATAACCGATTGATTTCAAGCTGCCAGTGAACTCACAGACAAGGCTCGCCCGATAGGAGTCGCCAGGAAGTCACTCAGCTCCCTCCGATACTGCACACCAAAGCACAAATTAGCCATAAATTGAGCCAGCAGCTAGGCGCTAATAGGTCATAGCATGCTGGAGAGCGTCTGTACCCTAGGCCAGCTGCGGGAGAAGTCGACGGAGAAGGACCGCCACCGCCGGCCGACGCCGAGCTCGGCGTCGATCTCAGCGGCTCGTTCCCGCGCCGCGCGCGCGGCCTCGGCCACGCGGCGCGAGATCGAGTACCGCCCGTCCAGGCGCTGCGCGGCCTGTCTCGCCTCGAAGGAGAGGCGCTCGGCCCCCGCGTTGGCGCCTCGCCAAGCGCGCTGCAGAAGGCCGTCGAGGTCGGCGCGGCCGAAGAAGGCGCGAGGGGACACCGTCGAGGCCCGGCCGAGCTGAACACGGCGGGCGGGAACAGCGGAGCGCGATAGGTGGAGGAGGCGGCCGGGGTTGGTCCGGGTCGACGGCGGTGGGGGGTGATGCCACCGAGGAGGTGCGAGCGTGGACGCCATTCCGGCGTGTGCGAGGGCAAGAGTGCGTCGCGTGGTCGCGAGATTATTGTGCGGATGGGGTCGCTCGGTTCGTGGGCCGTGTTGGGTTGAGGCCTCTACTCTCGTGCGCTCGAGGCCGCCCATTACGTCAAAACAAACTGTCGACGTAATGCGTAGCCCAACGCGCGTCTTGGGCCAGCCCAACTCGGCTTATCATTTTCTTCTTTTCTCTTTCGTTTCTTTTTCTTTTATTCACTTTTAATACGAAATCACTAATTAAGAAGTACTCGTTGCAAACAACACTTCACTTTCCCAGGTCGCGACAAATGGCGCACATGCAGCGCGCCACTTGTCGCAACCTAAGAGTTTTCCTTTTTTTGTAGGTCCGTTTATTCAAAACGTTTTATCTCTTAAACCGTGCATCCAAATCTCGAACCGTTTTCACCATTGGATTCCTCGCGTCGAAATCTTCAAAATTAGATCCCATGTTGATAGGTTTTGACGAACTTTTTTTTTTCATGAAAAAAACCGGATGAAAAAAACAGGACGAAAAAACCGAACCGGGAGCACAGTTTTTTCTCTTTCCGAAAGAGGCACGCCCGTACCTCTCGTAAAATCACAACCGTGCCTCTCGTGGAAGCAAAACCGTGACTCTTGTGTAAGAAAAATAAAATAAAAAACGCGTTTTTTTCCGTTTTCGAGAGGCACGGCCGTGACTCTCGTGAAAGTATAACCGTGCCTCTCGCGAAAGAAAAAAAACAGAAAAGCGTATTTTTTTTCCTTTCAGAGAGGCACGGTCGTGACTTTCGCGTAAGCACAACCGTGCCTCTCGCGGAAGCAAAACCGTGACTCTCACGAACGAAAAAAAAACAAAAAACGTGTTTTGTTTTCCCTTTCCGAGAGGCACGGCCGTGACTCTCGCAAAAGCACGACCGTGCCTCTCGCGAAAGCAAAACCGTGACTCTCGCGAAAGAAAAAAAAACAGAAAACTCATTTTTTTCGTTTCTGAGAGGCACGGCCGTGACTCTCGCTAAAGCACAACCGTGCCTCTCGCGGAAGAAAAACCGTGACTTTCACGAAAGGAAAAAAACCGTTTAAAAAGCCTGGAAAAGAGTTATCAAGTCTATGATGCATGTATTACCGTGCTATTTACACAGAAGTTATCGGAAGGAGGTACGTTTTCAAACAGTTTCCTGCCCCCATCCCCAGGTCAAAAGTTATCGTGTTGTTTGTGCGTGAGTTATCAGGTATACGATGCTTATAGTAACATGCTATTTACGCGGAAGTTATCGGGGGTATGTTTTCAAACACGCTCCGGGTCAAAAGTCATCATGGTGTTTGTGTGTGAGTTATCAACTTTGTTGTGCATATGTTATCATTCTGTTATGCAGAATTTACCATGAATATGTTTTGAACATTTTGTTATCTCGGTCAAAATTTATCATGATGTTTGTGTGTAAAACAGGTCTACGGTTCGCATATTACCATGCTATTTACACAAAAGTTACTGGGCATGTTGTCAACAACTTTTTCCCATGGTTAAAAATTTACCACAGTCTTTGTACCCGAGTTATCAACTCTACGATGTGTAAAAAACCATGCTATTTACATGAAAGTTATCAAGCTATCTTTTCATAAACCTTTTTCCACCGGTTCAAAAGTTACTGTGGCGTTTGTACATAAGTTATCAGGTCGACGGTGCGTATATTACCATACTATTTATACATAAGTTACCGGGGTATGTTTTCAATAACATTTCTTTCCCAGGTTAAAGTTCACACAATTTTGTATCTAAATTATCAAGTCTGTGATATATACATGCTATTTACACAAACAAAATTCTCGTGTCAAAAGTTACAGTGGCATTTGTATGTGAGTTGTCAACTCTGTATGTGTATATTACCATGCTATTTACACAGAAATTACCGGGGCATCACCCTCCCTCCCCCCCCGATTGCCACATTTACCAGGATCAGGTACATAAGTTATCAGGTCTGCAATGTGTGAGTTATCATGTTATTTGCACAGAATTTATCGTGGTATATTTCAACAACTTTCCCACCCTCTACCCCCGCCAACAAAGTTACCAGGACCAGAATATATAAGTTATCATGTCTGCGATGTGTGAGTTATCATGTTATTTGCACATAAGTTACTATGGTATGTTTCAGCGACCTTCCCCACCCTCACCCCGCCGACAAAGTTATCAGGACCGGGTACATAAGTTATTAGGTTTGCCATGTATGAGTTATCATGTTATTTGCACGAAAATTACTGTGGTATGTTTCAAGAACTCCCCCATCCCCACCCTCGCTGACAAAGTTTTCAGGACCGGGGTACATAAATTATCAGGTCTGCAAAGTGTTAGTTATCATGTTACTCACACAAAAGTTGCTAGATAGATATTTACACAAAAAAAATTACCACAACTCTGCGGTGCATAAGCTCCAATCACGTTAGTTCGATGATCGTACCTGTAAAGATCTCACTACATAAGTTCCCTCGACAAATCTCTTTTACCAAGCCATTCTTCGATACAATGCTCAAATTTCCTAGTGTGATTCACATGTCTATAAATTAGATCTCAACTAGCCAATCATACAAATGATTAGATAGTCTAGTGGTTATCTTACTCAATCCTCAATGGAGAGGTTGAGGGTTCAAATCCCACCTTTGACAATCTTTCTATCGCGGAAAAGCATACCTTCTCTCCGTCCTTAAAAGGGGAAAAATCAGGTGTGTATCTTTCTCCTTAAATGAGAATTGAAAATTGTTCTTAAATCAGGGGGGAAAATAGTTCTGTATTAACGAGAATTATAAACCATCCTTAATTCATAAAAAATCTGTCTCTTTAATGATAATCGAAACCATCCTTAAATCATGGGAAAGGATTAGTCCTAATTCTGGGCGCGATTGATTCGTTCCGCGGATAGCGAGCACGGAAAGTGGGATCGAACGGTTATGAGATTGTTCAGAATTCTTGCAATGCTCCGTTCGTTTTCGGATTTTAGGCTACTCATAGTGGGAAGTATCATATACTAGTATCATCCACATGATACTAGTGTATGATACTATGTATGATATTATCTTCATAGTGCATAGTATCATATAGTAGTACTATCATAGATGATCTTATTTATAACCATGCATAACACAAAGTAACATAGCATTTATTATGATACATATATACCTATGTTACTCTAACCCACTCTCTCTTCTTTAATTCTCTACCACATCAGCGTGTTTGTTATTCCCGAGTGCATAATGTCGACTAAGATACCATCGGTATGGCCAGCCTTAGCTTCTGCCTTAATTTTAATCTTTTATTTCTATTTGGTTTTAATTTTAAAATTTGTTTTCTTTCTCTATCTTTCCTCACAGGATTCCTTGAAAACTGGCTCAACTGTCTCATATCTTATTGTTTTAGTACCTCTGTTCCATATTAATTGTTCCATATTAATTGTAGCTCAAACAAATGTACCTAGACGGTCAATTATAAAATAATAAATAAATTATGAATATTTCATATAAAATATTTATGTTTTTCCTTCGAATGCAAAAGCAATTATCCAGTAGGAAAGAAACCCACACCATTTTATAGAATTATTTTATTCCAAGAGAGGTGTGAACGCAAAATACAAAGATGAACATGGTTCCGTGCACACCCATATGAATAGTAAATTTGAAAAACTACTAGAAAAAAAATCTGAAATTTTGGAGTATCAAACCTTTTACTCACGTGTGAAGTTACATGAAGTATTGGCACCCGTGGTACTCTTAGTGAAGAAAACACAATTGAGACCTTACTATCAATTTTCTTTTTTGGAAAAACTTTTGATCTATTATTTTACATCGCTTTTGATTTTATTTGTTTTTTTGCATATTACCACGGATGTCATTCCTTGGTGAAACATTATACGAGAGTATACCCCGCGAGTATGGTTGTTACAAAAAAATATTAATTTTTTAAGGGCGGTGCCAGGCGTCGGCGCGTCGGCCGAACAGTTTTGGTCGGTCGCGCCCCAGCCGCCCGATGCAGCCAACCAGAGCCGTCTGATCTGCCTTCTCCCCTCCTGTTGACTTCTCTATTCTTCTTCTTCTTCTTCCGCGCGCGCCCACCCCGGCCGTCCCTGCCGCTGGCCACCCCTATCCCCTCAACTGGACCTCTCCCCCCTCGCCAGTCCCACGCTGCTGGATGCGCTCTTCGTCCCCGTCGCCGCCGCAGCACCCCCCCCCCCCCGCACATTCCCGGTAGGAAGTTGTTGCCCCTTGTAGCATAAAACGCCGCCGCCTTGAAGCACGCCGAAGCCCCTCTGTCGTTGCAGCACCTAGCAGCCGCCGTCGTCGCTGCGTTGCCGTGTCGCCACCGAGATCTCAACGTCGTCGTTTGCTACCATTGGCGAGTCGGGTTGAAGCTTTTTCTATCATCGGTTGAAGCTTTTCTATGCCAGTTGAAACTTTTTTCACACATTAAAACTTCCGCCATGCCAATTGAAGCTTTTTTCACCTATGGTTGAAGCTTTTTTTTGTCCAACATTTTGGTTGCGAAAAAATCCCCCCGGCTGAAGATTTCTTAATCTCTAGTTGAACCTTTTTCATCTGCGGGTTGAAGCATTTGTCAAAACAGTTGTAACTTTTCCTCTGTTCCGTTGTTTGGTTGAAGCTTTTTTATCTATTGGATGTAGCTTTTTTGCGTCCACGGTTGTAGCATGGGGAAACATTGTTCGCAACTCTCCCTGATGCCACGGTTGCAGCTTCCCCCGGTCGCCATGGTCGTAGCAGGGGCACCTCGGTCCCCTCCACGACGTTTGACCTGCCGCCGGTTGCAGCAAAAAAAGAGGAAAAGAGGAGGAGGAGAAAGGAAGTGAGGGAGCAGGAAGAAGGGGGAGGTGGGAGCACGAGCGGGGTTGCAATCATGGCCGGCGGCAGTGGCGAATCTAGAAACAAAATGAAGGGTGGGCTCAAAGTTAACGCTGAGAGAACTAAACATCATTTTAATGAAACAAACCATTGCCTCATAATCCCGTGGTCCAAATAAGCTTCAATTTTCCCAGATTAGCATCGGAAACATGTATTTTCTACTGGAAGTTTTTAGATTTTTTGACAAATATGAAATTTTTATCCAAAGTTTGGATTACACATGCACAAGCTGGGATAGGTTCAGGACTAGTTGCAAAACTATGCATGTACTTAGTATGTTTTCTCGATTCTTTTTGCGAATCTTTAAATAGTTCCATTGGACACTAAATGACTCCCTCCATCCCACAATATAAGAACGTTTTTGGCACTAGTATAGTTAACAGTGCATCCGGTTCAGTTACCCCGTTCACAACATGCGCCCCACACATGTCGGCAGGCCGGCGAGCTCCTGCAGACTGCATCCCCCGCCTAAATCAGTTGTTGCTACGGCTAAGCTCTACCACAACCGTCTCCCCTGGCGGCACCCTAGTCCCCCGCGGGCGGCGCTTGGGTTGGAGTATGAGCATGAGCGCATGGCTGCCGCCGCTGTGTGTTCGTGAGTCGCCTGTTCTGTTCTCTGTGGGTGTGCAGCGTTGTTTGTTTGCTACTCGCTAATACATAGGTTTAGAAGTTGGGCAATTGGGCTGGGACGAGATTAGTTTAGTAGTAAAAGAAAATTTCGTTTTCCTGGAGGGTAGGCTTCAGCCTGTTGAAGCCCCCCTGGTAGACTCGCCACTGACCGGCGGGACTTCATCTTCCAAGCTACATCCATGGCTGACGGCGAGCTGCTCACGTGCTGCAACAGGGGAGGCGAGAGATGCATGCATTGTGAGGCGAGATCCGCGTGAGGTTGAAGAAAGCAGAAAGGATAGCGTTGGTGGCCCCGTGTCTACGTGTCGTTTGGTGGGTGTCTGGGGCGAAGCGCGCGTGGACGCGTTCGGCCCAAAGTTTGACCGGTGCACCGCGCCCCATCGTTTTCCTTTTTTTAAAATTACTTGCTAATCTTTTTCGAAGTTACCGTTCGAACGGTGGGTGTGGAACCGTATTCCAAAAATTCGTGTCCTATGGTGCGACGAGCATGTACAACTCCGTAGTAGGACCACGCTACTGGTCTCACTGCGCATCTTTGTTCTCGGCCTCTCGTGAACGGGAATCCAATATTCCCTCAAAAAGAAAAACATCACACGCTGCTGGTCAGACTGACTGGAGCAGAGGAAACTGCCGACGACCATCGTCCGTCCGTTGCAACAGCGAGGCAGCATCAAAGCACGAGCTTCCCATGTACGCCTTCGCGCGCGGTTCGCAGCCACACGTCTGCCCCGTCTCCTCCCCTCCTACAGTCCACCACTCTACTGCATCGCTACCACGCTCACCTTGCATCGCCAGCGCCCGTTTCAGCAGATACAGGAACCACACCGCGCGCGCCTACCGGCGGGGCACCGGAGCGCCGGACATGTCGGCCGCCGGCGAAAGGTCAGCTACACTGCCCCCCTTCCGTTTCTCTGTTTTTGCTTGTTGTCCTGCTGGTTCTTGACCGTCTGAAACCCTGAATCCGCATGGAGCAGGGATCTGCGGGAGCTGGCGCCGCTGGAGGCCATCCTGTTCGACATCGACGGCACCCTCTGCGACTCGGATCCCTTCCACTTCCTCGCCTTCCGCGAGCTGCTGCAGGAGGTGCGCGCTTTTGCTTTTACGTCGCTCGCTTTTCCTCTCTCACCGGCGAAGCGTCTGCAGCTACCCTGTGCTGTGACCCCGAGCTCTCTGAACTGAATCTCCCTGCAGGTTGGTTTCAACAATGGAGTCCCCATCACCGAGGAGTTCTACAGCGCCAACATCAGCGGGTGGCACAACGACGCCCTCGCCGGCGCTCTGTTCCCGGAGCTCGACCACGCCAAGGGCATGGAGTTCATGGATCGCAAGGAAGCCCTGTTCAGAAAGTAACCAACATTACCCTACCTTCATTCTTCATACCGTAGCATGATTTATTACATACCGTAGCATAAATAATATCGAATCTCGCATATATGGAATGTTTTAGAGGATGCTGTTAAGTATCGATCACTCTGAATGATTCAGTTTCAGATATGGCACTGATTGGGTACAGGCACAGAGCAGGCAGATTTCAGTACAATGCCCCGAAATTCTCAATTCCCATGTGTTGTTCTTGCTCTGTTACTCTGATTCTTCCTGGAAATCTCAAGCTTAGAAACCGTGCAGGTTGGCAGCAGGAGAGCTCAAGGGACTGGCGGGATTGCAGGAACTGTGCACATGGATCGAAGGCCGCAACCTGAAGCGGGCGGCGGTGACGAACGCGCCGAGGGCGAACGCGGAGCTCGTGCTGTCGCTCCTCGGCCTCACCAGCTTCTTCCCGGTGCTCGTCATCGGGAGCGAGTGCGAGCGGGCCAAGCCGTCCCCGGACCCGTACCTCAAGGCCCTCGACCTCATCGGCGCGTCGCCCGATCACACGTTCATCTTCGAGGTAATCAAGATCCGCTGTTCATCTGTTCATGCGCCACAGCCCACATGCCACGACGTCGATGAATGCACCACGTCGATGTTGGATTGCCGATCGTGATGTTTCTGTTCATTTGGTTTGTCAGGATTCCGCGTCCGGGATCCGGGCCGGCGTCGCCGCCGGCGTGGCCGTGGTGGGCCTGACCACCGGGAACCCGGAGAAGGTGCTGAGGGACGCGGGGGCGAGCCTGCTGATCGGGGATTTCCGGGACCCGAAGCTGATGGCCATGCTTCAGGAGCTAGACCCTGCAGCTGCAGATAAGCAAGGCTGATGTTCGCGGACATGCTTGCTAACTGGACGACTAGTCGGTGATCCCGATTTTTCTAAGTTCAATATTTCATCGTACACGAGCATGAATAATTCTGCAACTACTTCCTCTGTTCTAAATTACTCATCGCAAAAATGAATGTATTTAAAACTAAAATACATTTAGATATATCCATACCTACGATAAATAATTCGAAATGGAGGGGAGTAGTATTTAACTTCCCGCCGATGCGCGAATCCGTGATCAGAAGAGTTGAGCGCACACTCCTTGGATGTTTGTTCTTCTTCTTTTGACACCTAAAATCTCTTTCTTTATGAGTTTTTTTACGGTATCCTGATACTCCAAAACCATATCAAGGAGTACCATGCACATCTGGCCGTCCGCATGGAGGGGCAACAAAGTCATTTCCCAAAGGGCATCGAGGGGTGATTTTTGACTTTTGGACGCACACGCAGTCCATCGCCCAACACGCTCGATCTGTTTAGTGTAGAACCGATTTTTTTCGGTGTGGGACGATGGAGATATGGACGTTTCGGACTTTCCGTATCAAATTAGGGGATATACTTTCTCAAAAAACGAAAATCGGGCGATCTGTTTCGTAGATCCGATTTTTATGCGGCGTGGTGCAGGCCATATTGGTGGGTCTCGTTCATTTATAGCTGAGATTTCTTTTTACGGGAAATAGCTGAGATTTATTTGGGAGAGAAAATAAAACTAATGTTGCATGAGCCTAGAACGTGCAGCTTACAAGTGAAACTCTCAAACCAGTTCCTTTTTTTCCCTCTGTGAAGCCACAAGGGGACGAACCTTGGAGAAATAAAAGGTTGTACTAAAGAAAATGCTAATTGCAGGTACGTCAAATTATCTTTCTGAACACTCCCAACTTTTTTTTGTTAAAGCCATTTACAAGTTTGAAAAAACATAATTTTGTGTACATATCTCATTTGAACGTCTCAGAGAGATACCTATTGGTCCGGATAACTCGGAGTGGTACCTATAGGTTTGTAAGACTCATGCTAGTAATTCATACAAAAAAAGACTCATGCTAGTAATTCATACAAAAAAAGACTCGTGTTAGTACTTATGGATACGAATAACTACTAGAAATACTTGTGGGTCCAGAAAACTCATATTGGTATTTGGGGTCCTGATGACTCGGAGTGGCACTTCTGGGTCCAAACGACTCATACTTGTACTTTTTTTTGGTCCATATGACTTGGAAGTGATACCCGTGGGGCGAACTAGTGGGCCTCATTAAATCGAAGTTGTACCTATACGTCCAAGCCACACGCATCGTAACTTTTGGGTCCAGATTATTTGGAGCGGTACATGTCGGAGAAAACAACTCATACTGGTACTTGTGGGCCCAGATGGCTCGGAGAAGTACATATGGCCAAAATGCTCGGAGTGGTACATGTAGATCCAAACAACTCATATTATTACTTTTGGGTCCGGAAGACTCATGCTAGTACTTCTGGGACCGGAAGACTCGTACTGGTATTTTGTGGGTCCCGATGACTCAGAGTGGTACTTCTGGATTCAAAAGAATCATACTTGTACATTTTTGGATCCATGTGACTTGAAGTGTAGGCCCGGTTAACTCGGAGTTGTACCTATAGGCCTAAAATACACGTGTTGGTACTTGTGGTCCAGATGATTCAGAGTAGTACATGTTGTTGGGGAACGTAGTACTTTCAAAAAAATTTCTACGCACATGCAAGATCATGGTGATGCATAGCAACGAGAGGGAAGAGTATCGTCCACATATCCTCGTAGACCATAAGCGGAAGCGTTAGCACAACGCGGTTGATGTAGTCGTACGTCTTCACAATCCGACCGATCCAAGTACCGAATGCATGACACCTCCGAGTTCGGCACACTTTCAACTCGATGACGCCCCGCGAGCTCCGATCCAGCAAAGCTTCACGGGAGAGTTTCGTCAGCACGACGACGTGGTGACGGTGATGATGATGCTACCGATGCAGGGCTTCGTCTAAGCACCGCTACGATATAATCGAGGTGGATTATGGTGGAGGGGGGCACCGCACACGGCTAAGGGATCAATAATAAACTTGTGTGTCTAGAGGTGCCCCCTGCCCCCGTATATAAAGGAGTGGAGGAGGGGAGGGCCGACCCTCTCTAGGGCGCTCCATGGGAAGTCCTACTCCCACCGGGAGTAGGATTGCCCTCTTTCCAACTTGGAGTAGGAGAGGGAAGGAAGAGGAAGGAGGGAGGAAGGAAAGGGGGAGCCGCCCCCCTCCCAATTCAGATTGGGCTTGGGGGGGGGCACCTCCCTTGCTCCTTTCCCCTCCTTTCCACTAAATCCCAATAAGGCCAAAATACCTCCCGGGGGGTTCCGATAACCTCTCGGTGCTCCGGTATATTCCCGATCTCACCCTGAACCATTCCGATATCCAAATATAGTCGTCCAATATATCGATATTTATGTCTCGACCATTTCGAGACTTTAAAGAACATGCGGTGCCCCCATGTTTGGTTTTGGTAATTGATGACAATCTCTATGGACTAATGGTTGCCTTGAGTTATATTTGAAGGTTTTGTCCATAGGCTTTTCTTGGAGTACATGTGTTGGTTTCAAGGAGAGTTTGTGTTGACCAAGGTGCTATTAAGGAATTATCCAAAGATTGGTCATGTGAGAGTTGAGCTTATTGCAAGCATGTCTTGAAGAAGAAGATTGTGTGATCATTCATGTTTACCTTCAAGACATCATCCAAATGAAGAGAGTTGGAAAGATTTAAGGTTGATCAAGACTAAGTCAAGAGTGAATCAAGTTGATCAACTCACAAAGTGTAGAAGATGTACCGAGAGGGATCAAGTGATCCCATGGCATGGTAAGCATTGTCCATTGTGCTTTGTGTACTAACCCATGGTCTATGTGAGAGTTCTACGTAGGGTTAGATACGTGTTCATGGGCTTTCGTCAAGAGGAAGATATCACTCAACCCATGGAGAGGATGACATCAAGTAGTGATCGTCATCAAGATTGCTGTGTGCAAGTTCAAGTGGAGCATCACGAAGAGATCAAGTGCTTGAAGCTTGCCATCCATTGTGGTGTCAATGGACTTGTGAAGATGTGCCGAAGAGTGGCTCACCCATAGTGGAGTATGGGGGAACAATCATCTAGTCTCCATCGACCCAACGCAATCAAGAAAGGTGGTCCATCTTGAGGAGGACAAGATCATCATCATCTAGCTCAAGTGGATCATGTGCAAGCAAAGGTTTGCCCTTGATAGGTTTTATATTTTACCGGTCTCATGGTGGTTGGGAGACCGGGTTATAGGATCGATAGCCGTACTATCAAGGGGGGCTCTCAAGTGAGTAGCTTGATCGTATCGTTCGTCGAGAGCTCAAACCATTGCATCCTTGCATCATGTTTCTTGGTTCTTGTTTGGTTCTCTTTGTGAGTCTTAGAGCTTATGGTCATCTTGATGACAAGCTTGAGTTCATCGAAAACGGAGTTTGCATGCGTTTTCTATGATGTTTTCGGTGTTGGAGGTTTTACCGGTCTTGTCCGAGGAAGGGTTCTCACCATTTTCTTTTGGTCCTTTTTTCATTTGCTTCTTATTGGTATTTATATCAAGATTGTGTTATCCCTTGTCGCTAGCTTTCCAACAAACTTGGTTTCGTCGAATTCGGAGTCCGTTTGCAAAAGTTGTGGCAGTTTTGGTGTTCTGAAAAGGTTGCAGCAGTACTACCGCGAATTGGAGCGGATGTAATTTTTTACTACCGCTCCAGAGCGGTACTACCGCGGCTCCTACAGCGGTACTACCGCTCCGGACCAAAAACTCGTCCCAAGTCTTGCGGTGGTAGGCCCGGATGTATTTTTTTTAGTACTGCTCGCAAGCAGTAGTACCGCTACCCTTTGCGGTAGTACCGCGATCCCTAGCGGTAGTACCGTGAGGACGAGCGGTAGTACCACTCCAGCGGTTCTACTGGCCTTTTGTCTCCTCGCTGTTGTGTTTCAAAGGGCTACTACCGCCCTAGCGGTAGTACCGCTCCTTGGAGCGGTAGTACCGCTCGGTGCGGGCTGTGAGCACAACGGTTGGATTTTTCCCCACCTATAAAAGGGGGTCTTCTTCCCCAATGTACCTTATCCTTTTAGCTCGTGTTCTTCCCCCATTGTTGACCTTCTTCGAGCTTGCTAACTCTTAATCCCTCCAATGATTCTTGCTAGTTCTTGAGGGAAAAGAGAGAGGAGATCTAGATCCACGTTTCCACCAATCACTTTCTCCTCTAAGTGAGTGGAACCCCTTGGATCTAGATCTTGGAGTTCTTCGTGTTCTTCTTTCGTTCTTCTTCTCATTTTCTTCCCTAGCATTAGTTGCTTTGGTGGGATTGGGAGAGAAGGACTTGGGCACTCCGTGTGCCCTTGCCATTGCATTTGGTGCATCGGTTTGAGTTCTCCACGGTGATACGTGGAAGTGAAGTTTGAGAAGCTTATTACTCTTGGGTGTTTGGGCACCCTAGAGCTTGTTCCTCTTGGGTGCCTTGGCGCCCTAGACGGTTGGTGGTGTTCGAAGCTCAATCATTGTGGTGTAAAGCTCCGGGCAAGCGTCGGGGTCTCCAATTAGGTTGTGGAGATCGCCCCGAGCAATTTGACGGGTACCGGTGACCGCCCCCAAGGGTTGCCAAAGTGTACAGCTTCAGTGACCGCCCCCAAGGGTTGCCATTTGTATGGGTTCGATGACCGCCCTCAAGGGTCCCTTAGTGGAATCACGGCATCTTGCATTGTGTGAGGGCGTGAAGAGATTACGGTGGCCCTAGTGGCTTCTTGGGGAGCATTGTGCCTCCACACCGCTCCAAACGGAGATTAGCATCCGCAAGGGTGTGAACTTCGGGATACATCATCGTCTCTACGTGCCTTGGTTATCTCTTACCCGAGCTCTTTACTTATGCACTTTACCTTGTGATAGCCATATTGTTTCTTGTCATATATCTTGCTATCACCTAGTAGTTTATCTTGCTTAGCATAAGTTGTTGGTGCACATAGGTGAGCCTAGTTGTCGTAGGTTTTGTGCTTGACAAATTAACTGCTAGGTTTATTCCGCATTTGTTCAAGCCTAAACCGTAATTATTTTAAAAGCGCCTATTCACCCCCCCTCTAGGCGACATCCACGATCTTTCAAGACTCCTCGTCATGTCCGTGCTCATATCCGGAACTCCGAACTACCTTCGGTACATCAAAACACAAAAACTCATAATACGATCGTCACCGAACTTTAAGCATGCGGACCCTACGGTTTCGAGAACTATGTAGACATGACCGAGACACGTCTCTGGTCAATAACCAATAGCGGAACCTGGATGCTCATATTGGCTCCCACATATTCTACGAAGATCTTTATCGGTCAAACCGCATAACAACATGCGTTGTTCCCTTTGTCATTGGTATGTTGCTTGCCCGAGATTCGATCGTCGGTATCTCAATACCTAGTTCAATCTCGTTACCAGCAAGTCTCTTTACTCGTTCCGTAATACATCATTCCGCAACTAACTCATTAGTTACAATGCTTGCAAGGCTTATAGTGATGTGCATTACCGAGTGGGCCCAGAGATACCTCTCCGACAATCGGAGTGACAAATCCTAATCTCGAAATACGCCAGCCCAACAAGTACCTTTGGAGACACCTGTAGAGCACCTTTATAATCACCCAGTTACGTTGTGACGTTTGGTAGCACACAAAGTGTTCCTCCGGTAAACGGGAGTTACATAATCTCATAGTCATAGGAACATGTATAAGTCATGAAGAAAGCAATAGCAACATACTAAACGATCAAGTGCTAAGCTAACATAATGGGTCAAGTCAATCACATCATTCTCCTAATGATGTGACCCCGTTGATCAAATGACAACTCATGTCTATGGCTAGGAAACATAACCATCTTTGATCAACGAGCTAGTCTAGTAGAGGCATACTAGTGACACTCTGTTTGTCTATGTATTCACACATGTATCATGTTTCCGGTTAATACAATTCTAGCATGAATAATAAAAATTTATCATGATATAAGGAAATAAATAATAACTTTATTATTGCCTCTAGAGCATATTTCCTTCACATGTGGGGCGAAACAACTCATACTAGTACTTATGGGCCCAGACGACCTGGAGTGGTACGTATGGGCCCAAACAACTTGGAGTGGTACATGTGGATCCAAACGAGTCATACTAGTACTTATGGGGCGGGCCCGTATGACTCGGAGTGGTACTTGTGGGGCCAGAAAACTCATACTGATACTTGTGAGTCCTGATGACTCAGAGTGGTACTTCTGGATCCAAACGACTCATACTAGACTTTTGGGTCCAAATGACTTGAAGTGGTACTCGCTGGGCCAAACGACTCCAACTGTTGGGTCCGGTTAACACAGAGGGGTACTTATAGGCCTGAAATACATGCATTGGTACTTGTTGGTCCAAATGACTCATAGCGGTACATGTGGGGCAGAATAAGTCATATTGTTGCATGTGGGCTCAGATGACTCAAAGAGGTACATATAGGCCCAAATGGCTAGAAGTGGTAGATGTGGATCCAAACAACTCATACTAGTACCTCTGGGTCCGGAAGACTCATGCTAGTACTTATGGGGGACTGGATGATTTGGAGCGATACTTGTGGTGCTAGAAGAGTCGTACCGACACTTGTAGATCCCGATGACTCAAAATTGTACATGTGAGGTATAACAACTCATGCCCGTACTTGTTGTGGGCCCAGATGACTCGGAGTTGTACTTCTATGTTCGGGACTCATACTAGTACTTCTAAGGGCTAGATGACTTGAAGTGGTACCTGCAGGGCGAAACAACTCCAGCTTATGGGCCTTGTTAACTCGGAAGTTCTATGTGTGGGTCCGGATGACTCATAGTGATACATGACGGGAAAACGACTCATACTTCTACTTATGTGTCTAGATACCAACCTTGCAGTGGTACATGTCGGACCAGAAGACTCATATTTATACATGTGGATCCGAATTACTCAAAGTGGACCGGAAAGGCTTAGTTGTCAGTCTGAACAACTCAGTGTGATATTTGTGGTCAAATCATACTGTACCAATGAAGATGTATGTTCTTTTATTTGTTTACAAGAACATTTGCTTTGTTTAGTTCAGAAATAGATATGGTTTTATACGTTGCAGATGGTGTTTCAGATGGCATTATATGTTATGGAAAAAAACATCCGCACATAAAACTGAGATTTGAACAACATTCGTCCGATAGCCTAGCAACAACACTCCATATTCATCTGTCGTCAATGTGTTACTTGGACATTTATGGAGAAACCCAGCTATTTCCCTACATAAAAGAAAATCTACAATGGCATTGCCACAACCGAATGAAAAAAATTCTTTCATAAAAATAAATCTTCAATGGCATCGCTAGGATCGCCACAAGTCCACAACCTAATGAAAGAATCAAGGTTCACGTTAGTCAATCATCATCACCCAAACTTTTCTTACTTAAAACTAGGACGTGTACATCTCCATGTTGTATAGGGAACAATACAAGGGTGGATAACGAACATAGATTCAAGTGGTTTTTTGCTTCCAATAATTGTTGTTTACACAACTCTTCTGAATTAAGCTAGGACATGTAGATATCTGTCATGTACAAGGAACAATGTGACACCTTTTTTTTGGTTTCCAATAATCACAATTACCCAAACTTTTGTTATAATTAAAGCTAGGCCATGCAGGATGGAATAAGAACATAAATTCGAAAAAATGATGGACACATATCCATTAGAACTAAAAAATGATGGACAAAACATATTTTGAAACATTGCCATGTTAGAGAAAATTGTTTCACATGGTATCTTTCCGAGAACACAACATTATAATCTATTACAGAGTAACTGATTTGATCCAGAACAGTTTGTCAGCTGGTTTGCTTATTCATGATCATGCACTCCACTGCATAATTTTCTCTTCTCCATACTTGATGCCTAGTGGTGTCCATTCATATATATGTCCTGAACCAATACAGAGAAAAGCAAAAGCAAGTACCAAAGATAATAGGAAGGGCTCACTGATCTTACGACATATTCATCCGACATCTCGACAGAAAAACCCAGTTATCGACCATCCACACGTACAGTCAGCACCTGGGTACAGTACAAATCCCCTCTCCGTCCGGCTCTACTACCCATATGTGGGGCACGCCCTGGATAGAGCAGCTGCTCGACGAGCGGAGATGGAGGAGTAGGGGACAAGCCGGTAGGCGTGCGCCTCGCCAACGCCGGCTGCCATGGGCGCCGATCCGCGCCACGCCGCGTGTGCCTCGCCAACTATGGCCGCCATGGCCGCCGTTGGAGATGATGTCGCCGGAGGTGGAGAAGGCGAGGCGCACCCCTCGCCGTTGGCCGCTTTTTGGGCGGGACAGAGGCCGCCGCCACAGGTGGATACAAGGGGACGGGCAGGAAGGCTACTAGGGTTAGGGCAATGTGTTTAGGTCAGGTCCTTCATTTCCAGCCGGGAGAAAACAGAAAAGAAAAATGAAATACTGAAATACTCCCTCCGTTCCTAAATATTTGTCTTTCTAGAGATTTCAAATGGTCACCACATACGGATGTATATAGACATATTTGAGTGTAGATTCACTCATTTTGCTTCGAATGTAGTCACCATTTGAAACCTCTAAAAAGACAAATATTTAGAAACGGAGGGAGTACTCCTCACAAGAAAATCATAAACAAAGCTGGCGATTACCCTTTTGCCCCTCAAACGGCGGTACTCCACCGGTTTCCGGGTTAGTACTCCGGGTGACTGATGCTGGAGTACCAAAATCGCGCAAACCATTGGATTGAGGAAAACAAACGGTGTCTATTCATTTCAGGGTATAGTAAAAGATCTCCTCTTTATACATTGCTCACCATGGTTACATAGTTGGAACCAACAGTCTATGGTAGGTTCAGTCCAAGTCTCATGGCTTCAGCCATGAAAACATTCGAGCATAAGTTAGTATTCACATTTGTTGTTTCGACAAAGTTACCTTTGTCATCTCTAATGATTTTTTTTGAAAAAAAGGCGTGCCCCCGGCCTCTGCATCTGAACGATGCATGCAGCCATATTATTAAGAGTCTCAAAACAAACAATATTCAAAGTATTACAACTCGCAAAAAGGAGCAATTGAAAAAAAGAAGGAACTCAGAATTACAACCGATGGTAGATACAGGATTAGAGACCTAGACTCCTATCCTGTTAAGCGACCGCTATCCAAACCGGTTGAAAATATCCCGTGTTACCATCTCCCATTGGTTGCACCCAGTAACCAACGGCATTGGTTGCACCCAGTAACCAGAGGCTCCCTGGAGTCCATAGGAGTGAGTAAGGACCACGTACGGATCCATGCGGTAGCTCTGAAAATGACCCGCAAGAAGGTTATAAATTGTTGTCTGTTAAAAATCATGTCGTTCCTGCAGTTCCATATAGCCCACAACAGTGCACATATTCCAATTCGAATATGAGGCGTCGTAGTACGTTCCACCCCAGCTAACCACGTCCCAAACAACGATTCAATGTTAACTGGAGGGAGAATGTTGAAGGCTATATGTATTGTTCGCTACAGCAATTTGGCCAGAGGACAATCTATGAAAAGATGTTGTATTGTTTCATTATTATCACAAAAACAACATCGTGAGCTGCCTACCCAATGTCGCTTTAACAGATTGTCTTTGGTTAGGATCATTTGCTTGTGAACAAACCATATAAAGATTTTAATGCGCAAGGAGACCTTAACTTTGCAGATATGAATAAATCTCGGAATTGGGCCAGAGTTAATTATATCTATATAAAAAGATTTGACCGTGAACAAACAATTCCTGGTCAGCCTCCAATGTAATGAATTAGTTTGGTCAGATAATTGAATATCCATCAATCTCCCTACAAATGTATCCATGACTTCCATCTCTCCCCAACCAAAGATCGCCTAAACTGAATATTTAAAGGGACCGATTGTAATATCGTGCCAACATAACTTTCCTTACGTTGGACAATATTATACAGACTTGGATATTGAATGACTAATGGCACCTCCCCTAACTATGTATCCTCCCAAAAACGTGTTGACATCCCATTGCCAACAACAAATTTGGTTCTACGAAAGAAAAAGTCTTTAATTCTCATAAGCCCCTTCCAGAAAGGCGAGTCTGACGGCCGAGCGGCAACTTGTGCTAGAGTTTACGATTGTAAGTATTTGTTTCGTAAACTTTGTGCCCACATCCCATCGTTCTCTACCGAAAGCCTAAAAAGCCATTTGCTCATAAGGCATTTATTTTTTATCTCTAGATTCTCAATACCGAGACCTCCCTGATCTTTGGGTCAACATAATATATCCTAGCGAGCTAGGCGATATTTCTTCTTGGCCTCATCTAACTGCCAGAAGAATCGAGATCGAAAGAAATCTAGTCTCCTCCATACCCCTTTTGGTACTTCAAAAAAGGATAACAGAAACATTGGCATACTGGTCAGGACTAAGTTAATGAGTACTAGTCGATCACCATACGACATTAACTTGCCCTTCCAACATCTAAGCTTTTTTTTCAATTCGATCCTCAATGCACTTCCACTCCTTAATAGAAAGTTTCTAATGGTGAATAGGTATGCCCAAATAGCTAAATGGCAGCGAACCTAATTCACAATGGAACAATTGTCTGTAAGTGTCTTGCTCGTCTTTGGCCCTACCAAAGCAAAATAACTCGGTTTTGTTGAAGTTAATTTTTAGTCTCTGAAAGGATCGATATAGTTGACTAGAGGGGGGGGTGAATAGGCAACTAACAATGTTTAGCTTTTCTTTACCAATTTAAATTTTGCATCAAAGTAGGTTGTCTAGATATGCAACTAGGTGAGCAACCTATATGATGCAACAACAACAAGCACACAAGCAAGCAAGGGATATAACACAAAAAGCTTGCAGAAGTAAAGGCAAAAAATAACCAAGAGTGGAGCCGGTGAAGACGAGGATGTGTTACCGAAGTTCCTTCCTTTTGAGGGGAAGTATGTCTCCGTTGGAGCGGTGTGGAGGCACAATGCTCCCCAAGAAGCCACTAGGGCCACCGTATTCTCCTCACGCCCTCACACAATGCGAGATGCCGTGATTCCACTATTGGTGCCCTTGGAGGCGGCAACCGGACCTTTACAAACAAGGTTGGGGCTCTCTCCACAATTTAATTGGAGGCTCCCAACGAAACCGCGGAGCTTCACCACAATGGAATGTGGTTCCGAGGTGATCTCAACCGTCTAGGGTGCTCAAACACCCAAGAGTAACAAAATCCACACAAGGAAGTATGGGGGAAGCAAATATCCTTTGGTGGAAGTGTAGATCTAGGTCTCCTCCTTCAATCCCTAGCAAATCAACAAGTTTGAGTGGCTAGAGAGAGAGATCGGGCAAGAGAGCTTGAGTAGCATTAATGGTGGAGTGAGAGAGGTAAGAGGTAAATGTGGTAGGTGGAAGAACCGCCCTTATATAGCAACCCTAAAAATCCAACCGTTACTGCATTTCCTGTACTGCAGCGGTACAACCACTCCTTGTCCCGGTACAACCGGGACTCACGGTTTACCTGCAGAACCCTACCAGGCGGTACAATCGGGTGACCAGGCGGTAGTACCGGTTTACGTGAATAACTGGACCAACTGCCCAGCCACCGCTCAACCACCGCATAGAAACAGTAGGGAGTCACCCCTGAGTGCGGTAGTCGAGCGATATAGGACCAGTGCAACCGCCTGGCCTTGAGCGCTTGGGTGGCTAAGTCCTGAGCGGTAAAACCGCTCAGGGCACCGGTGGTACCGGTACGACCGGACCAACCGGGCCACCACCGCCCGAGTACCGCACCAAAACAGAAGCTTGACCGGTACTTGGGCGGTACTTGGCCGGAACAACCGCCGCAGTCCTTGCTGAGCGTGGTGGCGGTACCACCACCCGGAAGTAGCGGTACAACTGCTCGATCAAGACTGGCAAGCGCCAAGAACCAGCGGTACAACCGCTCCAGAGAGCGGTACAACCGCTGGGAAGCCATAGCAAGCAGAAAGATAAGAAGGGAAATGCTCCTCTCACAACTAAGGAAGGCAAGAGAGGGGTGAGGAAAGTGTACGTGAAAAGATTCCCCCAACTCCTTCCAATGTGGATTCCCTCTTGATAGTACGGGTTCCCTACGACCAACGAGATAAAAAGCGTAGAAAACACCGTCTTCGATCTTTTCCTTCCAGAGAGAATAGCTATCCGATGAAAGCCTAAACACCGCGAACCTGAAGCACTAAGCACAAGATTAGACCAACAAAGGGTTGCCATCATCATCCAAAACCCAAAGTAAGGAAATGCCCTAACAATCTCCCCCTTTTTGGTGGATGATGACAACAACACGATTTGCACACGGGAAGTCTAGAAAATGTAGATGGGACTCCCCCTAGATGTGTGCCCCAATTTTGACACTCATTAAGGGAGAGACTCCCCCTAGATTTTATAGACTCGCCACTCCTACTAGACATGCGAATGAAAGCATAAGATACATAATAGGACGGTAAGGACTATACCGGATAAAAAAACAACAAAGATACGACAAAGGATAGATAAAGATGCGCATGTCCCACACCATGCAGGACGAGATAAGAAACAAGTTCCACGAACTAAAGTTCAACACGACACGAACGGACAAACCACAAGAACACTGAACCAAGCAAATCAAAACAAGAACCCATGCAAATCCCGAGACCTAAATTCTCTCCCCCTTTGGCATCAAGACACCAAAAAGGAAAAGAGTGAAGCTAACGCCCCAGAGCTCAGTCGTCCTCCTCTGACTCCTCGGTAGCATCTGGATCCTCATCATCAGCAGACTCGTCATCTTCGTCCTGATCTGTGTTCTCCATGACGTCATCAGCAACAACAAAGGAGGTGGAGGGATGGCGAGGAGCCTCATCATCAGACCACAAGCTGTGAGTAGAGAGCCAACGCTCCTCCGGTGTGATGCTCTTCTCAGAACCACTCTGAACTGGCATGTTGAGGTGCTTCATCATCGCAATCTGACGACGCCGTGCGAGCTTCTCATTGACATGGGCCTCATACAACCTCTTCTGAATGTCAGTCTGGAGGCAGAAAGTCTTCTTCACCTTGGCTGTGAGCTTGGCCACCCAAGAGGGCTTGGCCCCTGGCTCCATATCAAAGTCCTCATCATCAGAAGTGGCATAGACATCCTCAGGAGCATTAGCAGGAAAGCGAGGCTCGACATGCTTCTTTTTCTTGAGTAGCTTGACCTCATGAACAGTGAGATTATTTGGCGAAGTGAGAAGCTCTCTAGGACGGCCAACGACCCAAACTGAGTTCAGAAAGCACATGACAAACGGAGCATAAATAGGAACCTTCATGTAGATGACCATGTTGTACATCTTGTGCCACAGCCAGTTGGACACATCAAACGTTTCACCAGAGCCCACCTTGGTCTTCATAGCAACCATCAAGTCA
Organism: Triticum urartu; assembly: GCF_056163025.1. Classification (NCBI taxonomy): domain Eukaryota; kingdom Viridiplantae; phylum Streptophyta; class Magnoliopsida; order Poales; family Poaceae; genus Triticum; species Triticum urartu. The sequence goes on from NC_141873.1 coordinate 380,369,471, forward strand.
ACAAGATAGCCATGAATTTCATCTTGATTCCCCACCTTGGGTAGAAGCACATTGTGAAACAGTCGATGCATGATGTCATAGACCTTCACCAAGTCCTTGGATTCGCCAATAATACCATGGCCCCGAATGTACAGAGGGGCAAGCTTCTCCTTAGGCATGGACTCAGGATGGTCGTGAGGGCGAATGCCACCTCTCCCTTCCAGACCGGTATCATCACACCCAATAGCATTGCAGAAAGCTCTCCAGGGCACCTGAAAGAACTCATCACGGCACATGGACGAGAGAGTGCGAGCATCATCTTCTCCAAAATGAACAGTGGCATAGAACTGATGGATAAGCTGAACATCAAAGTCACAGTTCATTGACATGAGCTTGACCAAATCAAATTCCTCACAAAGAGCCAAAGCCTCACCAAAATACTCCAAGTTGTTCCTCCAATGGTCAAGATCGATGGTCCACTGCTTGGCATACCTGTTCTTGTTGTGCTCAAAGAGTTCATGAACAATCCGGACTTGCATCTCATTCCGGAACTGAATGGTGGTCCAATGAGGAGCAATAGGAACCTCATAAGGATTCTTTGAGCGGAAGGCTTCCCAATCCTTGGCTTTCCAACGGTGCAAGGGCAAGACCACACGTTGTTTGGCAGCGGCAGACTTCTCACGGCGAATGGGCTTGGTGGGAATCACAACTTCTTCATCGGACTCAGCAGGGCGCGAGCATCTCCTAGCCCGCTTCTTGGTCTTGCGAGGAGCAGAGCGAGAACTAGAGCCACCTGCACACACACGCGAGAAGAACACAAGAAACCCAGCAAAGATGAGAGGATTGCACACACGAGCAGAGGAAAAGAAAGATTGCACAAACATAGAGGACATAACAGGGCTACGTGGTGCAGATATCCTGGTTGAACCGGTTCTCCTACCGGTAGTACCGCTCCAACGGTTGTATCGCCCGAATAGGCGGTAGAACCGCTGAACAGTGGCACTACCAGTAGGACACAGATCTAGCCGTGAAATACGAATCACACTAGTCATATTCTAACCTCTAAGAAATGCAATCTACACAGGAGGCAAATATAGATCTCTTCCACCCAATAGTTTAAACAATAAACACGGAATGTCAACTAATGCCCTAGAAGTAGGGAAAGAACCCTAGAACGAAGAATGAAGGACATGGGGCATTACCGGCACCCATGGGAACAGATCGGGAGGGAGGAGGCCTCCTCGTAGAGGATCCACGGAGACCCCATGGATCCAAAGCGCGAGAGGCACTCCGGGGCAGAGGCAATGGCGGCCGGCGGCTAGGGCACAAGATGGAAAGGACCGGGGAAGAAGGGAAAAAGAAACACCCTTCAGCCCCGTCGGGTATATATAGGCCCCAAAGTCGCGCGGCGGTTGTACCGCTCAAGGGAGCAGTTGTACCGCTGCTTGGTACTAGCTAGTGGTTGCGGGCGGTACTTCCGCCGCCAAGTAGGCAACGGTAGTACCGCCGGTAGTACCGGCCAGACGGGCACCCCGATGGTTGAGCGGTGGAACCACTCAAGCACCGCTGGGAGACCTCCTGGGGCGGGACAACCCGAGTGTACCAGCGGTAGAACCGCCCATAACACCGGTTGTACCGCTCGGTCACCATCACCTAAGCCAAGATCAAGTGTGTGCAATTGGACTAGATGGTTCATGGGGAAGGGAAGGCTTGGGATAGAGAAGACAGTGGAATAAAGTGTGAGGATCTCCAAGAGCCTAAAAGGAAGACAACGAAGGAAAACCAAACTTGGAGACCCCAACACCTAGAGCCTAAGAAAACAGACTAAGGCAAGGACAAAAAGAACAACCACAAAGCACAAACTCTTCCAAGGAGGTCGGTGGCTGATAACCCACAAGTATAGGTGATCACAACAGTTTTTGAGGGTAGAGTATTCAACCCAAATTTATTGATTTGACACAAGGGGAGCCAAAGAATATTCTCAAGTATTAGCAGCTGAGTTGTCAATTCAACCACACCTGGAAACTTAATATTTGCAGCAAAGTGTTTAGTAGCAAAGTAATATGATAGTAGTGGTGACGGTAGCAAAAGTAATATTTTTGGTTTTATAGTAATTGTAACAGTAGCAACGGAAAAGTAAATAAGCGAAGAACAATATAGGAAAAGCTCATAGGTAATGGATCGGTGATAGAGAATCATGTCGGATGCGATCGATCATGTAACAGTCATAACCTAGGGTGACACAGAACTAGCTCCAGTTCATCAATGTAATATAGGCATGTATTCCAAATATAGTCATACATGCTTATGGAAAAGAACTTGCATGACATCTTTTACCCTACCCTCCCGTGGCAGCGGGGTCCTATTGGAAACTAAGGGATATTAAGGCCTCCTTTTAATAGAGTACCGGACCAAAGCATTAACACATAGTGAATACATGAACTCCTCAAACTACGGTCATCACCGGTAAGTATCCCGATTATTGTCACTTCAGGGTTAACGGATCATAACACATAATAGGTGACTATAGACTTGCATGATAGGATCAAGACCTCCCATATATTGATGAAAACATAATAGGTTCAGATCTGAAATCATGGCATTCGGGCCCTAATGACAAGCATTGAGCATAGCAAAGTCATAGCAACATCTATCTCAGAACATAGTGGATACTAGGGATCAAACCCTAACAAACTAACTCGATTACATGATAAATCTCATCCAACCTATCACCGTCCAGCAAGCCTATGATTGAATTACTCACGCACGGTGGTGAGCATCATGAAATTGGTGATGGAGGAAGGTTGACGACGACGATGGCGACGGATTCCCCTCTCCGGAGCCCCGAACGGACTCCAGATCAGCCCTCCCGAGAGAGTTTAGGGCTTGGCGGCGGCTCTGTATCGTAAAACGCGATGAATCCTTCTCTTTGATTTTTTTCTCCCCGAAAGTGAATATATGGAGTCAAGGTTGTGGTCGGTGGAGTGTCAGGGGGCCCACAAGGCAGGGCGGCGCGCCCAGGGGGGCAGGCGCACCCCCACCCTCGTGGACAGGTGGAGGCCCCCCTGACGTGGATTCTTCTTCCAGTATTTTTTGTATATTCCAAAATAATTCTCCGTTAATTTTCAGGTCATTCCGATAACTTTTATTTCTGCACAAAAATAACACCATGGCAACTCTGCTGAAAATAACGTTAGTCCGGGTTAGTTCCATTCAAATCATGCAAGTTAGAGTCCAAAACAAGGGCAAAAGTGTTTGGAAAAGTAGGTACGACGGAGACGTATCAACTCCCCCAAGTTTAAACCTTTGCTTGTCCTCAAGCAATTCAGTTGATAAACTGAAAGTGATAAAGAAAAACTTATACAAACTGTGTTTTCTCTTGTTGTTGTAAATATGTAAAGCCATCACTCAAGTTTTCAGCAAATATTATAGATACGTCTCCATCGTATCTACTTTTCCAAACACTTTTGCCCTTGTTTTAGACTCTAACTTGCATGATTTGAATGGAACTAACCCGGACTGACGCTGTTTTCAGTAGAATTGCCATGGTGTTATTTATGTGCAGAAACAAAAGTTCTCGGAATGACCTGAAACTCCACGGAGCGTATTTTTGGAAATAATAAAAAATACTGGCAAAAGATCAAGGGGGGCCCACACCCTAGCCACGAGGGTGGGGGGTGCGACCCCCTACCTCGTGGGCCCCCTGGAGCTCCTCCGACCTCAACTCTCAACTCTATATATTCGTGTTCGGAGAGAAAAAAATCAGGGAAAAAGATTCATCGCGTTTTACGATACGGAGCCGTCGCCAAGCCCTAAACTCTCTCGGGAGGGCTGATCTGGAGTCTGTTCAGGGCTCCGGAGAGGGGAATCCGTCGCCATCGTCATCATCAACCATACTCCATCACCAATTCCATGATGCTCACCGCCATGCGTGAGTAATTCCATCGTAGGCTTGCTGGACGGTGATGGGTTGGATGAGATTTATCATGTAATCGAGTTAGTTTTGTTAGGGTTTGATCCCTAGTATCCACTATGTTCTGAGATTGATGTTGCTATGACTTTGCTATACTTAATGCTTGTCACTAGGGCCCGAGTGCCATGATTTCAGATCTGAACCTATAGAAATTGAACCTGCTGTTGATCTTGATAACCCACAATCAAAGAATCAATGTTATGATAAGAAAGACTTTGTTGCTAGGAAACACGGTAAAGAAAGAGAACCATGGGTTCAAAAACCCATGCATTTTCCTCCCAAACCATCCAAGAAAAAGGATGATGAGTATTTTGAGCGCTTTGCTGAAATGATTAGACCTATCTTTTTGCGTATGCGATTAACTGATATGCTCAAAATGAATCCTTATGCTAAGTACATGAAAGAAATTGTTACTAATAAAAGAAAGATACCGGAAGCTAAAATTTCCACCATGCTTGCTAATTATACTTTTAAAGGTGGAATACCAAAGAAACTTGGAGATCCAGGAGTACCCACTATACCATGCTCCATTAAAAGAAACTATGTTAAAACTGCTTTATGTGATCTTGGAGCCGGTGTTAGTGTTATGCCTCTCTCTTTGTATCGTATACTTGATTTGAATAAGTTGACACCTACTGAAATATCTTTGCAAATGGCTGATAAATCAACTGCTATACCTGTCGGTATTTGTGAGGATGTGCCTGTTGTGGTTGCAAACGTTACTATTTTAACGGACTTTGTTATTCTTGATATTCCCGAGGACGATAGTATGTCTATTATTCTTGGAAGACCTTTTTTGAATACTGCAGGGGCTGTTATTGATTGCACAAAAGGCAATGTCACTTTTCATGTTAATGGTAATGAGCATACGGTACACTTTCCGAGGAAACAACCTCAAGTTCATAGTATCAATTCTATTGGAAAAATTCCATCAATTATTTTTGGAGGTTTTGAATTTCCTCTTCCTACTGTCAAGAACAAATATGATATTCTTATTGTTGGGGATGTGCATATCCCCGTTGAGGTAACCTAGTGTTATTCGAAAATTCTCCGGTTCCATGTTATTCGGAATGAGTTTGTTAACAAGACTTGATCAACCTTGTTAATGGATTCCTTTTGATGATCATGAGATGGACGAATTTAGAAAACACAACTCTTTGCACCCTCTTTTACCTTATGTTATTTATATTAAATAAAATAAAAATACTATTTTCTGTCTGTTATCTGAATTATCCGTGCAATATAGAAATACCCCGAAAATAAAAGTTCTCCAAATGCCCTGAAATTTAAATATGATTTTTTCTAGAATATTTGAGAATATTTGGCACTGAGAACACATCAGGGGGCATCCACCTGGCCACGAGGATGGAGGGCGCGCCCTACCCCCTGGGCGCGCCCCCTGCCTCGTGGGCTCACGGTGGCCCTCCTCCACTTATTCCCGCACCCACACACACCTTCTTCCTCCCACAAACACCATTATCCAGCTCAAGCACGAGTTCTAGCTCATTTTGCTACGATTTTCTATCTCCTTGCTCAAAGCACCTCTCACAAAACTGCTTTGGGGGATTGTTCCTTGGTATGTGACTCCTCCATTGGTCCAATTAGTTTTTGTTCTAGTGCTTTATTCATTGAAAATTTGTGCTGCCTAGGTGACCATGTTCTTGAGCTTGCATGTCAAATTTATATGGTTCCAAGTAGTTCTAATGCATGATATAGGCTCTAGGCACTTGTAGGAGTGTTGCTATCAATTTTGTTGAGTTTGGTTCACTTTTATTTGAAGTTACTAAATTTTTTAGAATTTTTCAAAAAATAATGAGGAGATTTTTGAGGGGCTCATCGAGCCGAAGCTCGAAGGAAAAGCAAAATGAAGAAGCAAAGAAGCCCAAATATAATCTGCCTCGCATCGCGGAGGTTCGGCCGTGTGAATGGCCTTGTGATGATTTCTTGAGAGCAGCCGGGATTTATGATGATTTCTATGAATTGGCTGAGAATGCAGGCATCACCGCCTTCCTCCACGACCAGCGCGACAGTATCTCTTACTCACCAATATCTTTGTGCAAAACTTTCATCTCCATGCTAGGAGCTCACCACCTACGGTGGAGTTTTATTTATATGATGAGCATAAGGAGATGTCACTTTGTGATTTTTGTTGAGTTTGTTTGATCCCTTTTGAGGGCATCATAGAGGAACCACATCGCGGCGATGTGGATGGGTTTATTGATACCATCACTGTAGGGGAAACGAGGAAGGTTTCCGATGCACGGACTACTAGCATACACTTTCCTGTTCTACGTTACTTTGCTATATTTGCTAGTAGATGCTTAATTGGGCGCGGAAACTGTGGAAACCTGAGTGCCCCTGATATTGTTATTTTGTGCCACGCCTTATTTCGTGATGATACATTCAGCATGGGTGCTATTATTGCAAAGCGGTTAAATCTTAACCGTACTAAGGGCCCCGTCTTTGGAGGCATCTTCGCCTCGCACCTAGCTACACATTTTAACATACCTATTAGGCATTATGAGAAGGAAGAAAAATCGTTGCCTCCTGTTTATTTAGATTATAAGAGTATGGTAGCACACGATTTTATTGTTAAGAATAGGGAAAATGAGCTCAAATATAAATTGCTCTTTGATAAACATCATCCTGAGACTATTACCCTGCCTGCTCCTTCCTTGTTTGATTTATCTGCAGGCAAGTACCTTGTTCTGTTGGAGGCTATTCACGCCTACCGGAACCCTACATCAACCACAGAGCCAGAGTCGGAACCACAAGTTGATCCTTCATGACAGTCTAATTACCAGTGGGATCCGGAGATGATTTCCAACCAGTGGCAATCAGAGTCTTCTTCTTCGCAGTACGACCCCAACTATTACTATAGATCCGCCAGGCCAACCGTGGCATTAGACCAACTTAGGCCAAAAGCCTAAGCTTGGGGGAGTATGTATTTCTCACCGACATTACATTCATGTTCACACACTCATTGCTAGATGTCAGTGCTCATACTTTTTCATTGTAATATCCATGCTAGTTTATTTCTTTTTTAAGCCTTCTTCTTGTGTGTTTGATAAACCTTAAGAAAAACAAAAAAAATAGTTGTAGCTTTTAATTAGTTTACTTTCCATGCTTGTAGTAGTAATTAAAAAAAAGAAAACCCAAAAATATTTCCTGTTCTTCTTTTTGCTTGCTGGGAGCTTTCCCGTGTAAATAGTTTTATTTCTTTTCTTTTCTTTGGGGGTCGATAGGAGAAGATCATGATTAAATTGTTGAAGTGGCTCTTATATGCATTATTGTTGATCTGACAAAAGAGTCCATATTGCCTTGTCTTCTCCTATTTATTGAATGCTTGCAGATTCCAGCTTAGTCCAATGCACGTGCACTATTATTATTATCCACATCGTTCGGTCGTGCAAGTGAAAGGAAATTATGATGATATATGATGAACTGATTGAGATGGGAGAAGCTGGTATGAACTCAACCTCTCTTGTCTTTGTAAATATGATTAGTTCATCGTTCCTGATTCAGCCTATTATGAATAAACATGTTTGCGATGACAATTAGAGATCATAGTTTCTTATGCCACGCTTAATTAGCTAGGAGCTTATAATGGTTTACCTTGCGTGCCAACATGGTATTAAAATGGTTGTGATGTGGTATGATAGGGTGGTATCCTCTTTTGAACGATTCGAGTGGCTTGACTTGGCACATGTTCACGGATGTAGTTGAAACAAAATCAACATAGCCTCTATGATATTTATGTTCATGGTGCATTATATCCTACTCATGCTTGCATTCGGTGTTGCTTAATTTTAATGCATGTTCATGACTGTTGACGCTCTTAGCTGGTCGCTTCCCAGTCTTTTTCTAGCCTTCACCTGTACTAAGTGGGAATACTGCTTGTGCATCCAATCCCACAAACCCCAAAGTTATTCCAGATGAGTCCACCCTACCTACCTATATATGGTATCTACTTGCCGTTCCAAGTAAATTTGTATGTGCCAAACTCTAAACCTTCAAATAAATATCATGTTTTGTATGCTCGAATAGCTCATGTATCAACTAGGGCTGTCCGTATCTTCCATGTTAGGCGGGTTATTCTCAAGAGGAGTGGACTCCGCTCCTCACTCACGAGAAAATGGCTGGTCACCCGGGATGCCCAGTCCCATGCTTTATGCAAATCAAATCAAAATAATTGCAAACAAAACTCCCCTGGAACTCTTGTTAGTTGGAGGCACTCGTTGTTTCGAGCAAGCCATGGATTGATGCTTGTTGGTGGAGGGGGAGTATAAACTTTACCATTCTGTTTGGGAACCGCCTATAATGTGTGTATCATGGAAGATATCGCCATCTCTTGGTTGTTATGTTGACAATGAAAGTATATCGTTGATGGCTCAAGACAATTCTAAAATAGAATGGCGACTCTGTCCTCCCTCCCACCCCACCCATGGCGACTCCCATGATCCCACCCACCACACCCAAATCCAACTAGCCAAATCTTTTTTTCCTCCAATGGATCCTTTCAATGATCCACTTTCCATTGGTCATCAACTGGATTTCTCATTTGTACATCATTTTAGATCTCAGGTTCGTGATCTATTTGCCTCGGCAGTCAACCCGGTCTCCCCTTCTTCTGGTTTCATCTTGGTGATTTCATTTGGAAGATCAAAATTCAGACTTGATCCATTGAATGTAAGTCTTGCTATCTCATCATGCACTGGTGCTGCTTACGATGCTATCAATGTCACACACATAATTGGCAACGTATTTAGTTTCAAGGTTTGTTCAAAAGCAGTGGGTTTTCATCTGGTTCGTTTGAAATATTTCACCTGCAATATGTTCAAATGCTTCTTTCACCTATGGAGCGGTGGAGGCCCTAATTGGATCTATGAAGAGAAAATTTGGATTAAAGAACAAGAGGCAGAATGGACTCATGTGACCCATAAAAAGAAGCCTCCTTCTAGGCACGTCTCTGTCAGCAAAGTATACCAAAGAATTCTTAATGACATATCTTCCATGCCTCAGCTCAATCAAGGTATCAGATCCAATGGCACTAATTCTGCTCGGTTTCTTACTGGTGCCAACTCCACCCCGATTGGCAATGCTCAGATCCCATCAGCGGAGTTGGATGATCGTAAATTTCGGCCGAACGAGGTACGTTGCTCAACCAATCCCATGCATAGCAGATCGTTAGTTGCTGGGCCCAATGCTATTTCAAATTGCCGCACTGAATTGGGCCCTATTGGCCCATCTAGGGATCCCAATAGCGACAACGGTAACCAGCCCACTTGCGAGCCCATAAGGGAGTCGATTCACATTCCAAACATCTCAACTGAACTTATTTTCTGCACGAAATGCTTGGGATATGGTCATTATCCATCGGGTTGTTGCAACAGTATCAGATGCAAAAAGTGTTTTGTTCATAATCACATCGCCAGGTTTTGTCTCAACAAGAAAAACCGCAAGCTGATATATCGGATAAAAAATTCTGCACCTGTTGAGCGCAATAAATCCCAAGAGTCACCCCCTTGCCTCCTCGCATTCTACTCCCCTGCCTAGCCACCACGCTCCACCAGTCGCCGTCTCCGCCACCACGAACGCCATGGCCTGCTACCCGTGCAACCCATGCCCTCACCTCCCCACAGGCACCACGATCATTGCTCCGAGCCCTGAATGAGCACAACGAGGCTACGTCGTCCTCGGTGGTGAGCTCCCTATGGTCTGTGATGAGTGGGCTATTGCTACTCTGGTTCCTGCTGTTCCTCCTGAAGATTTCCTTGCCACCAATGCAATGATCATTGAGTACCTCGAAGCCAAGGGATGGAGGATTAACTACTCCTCCAGATGTGGTATGGGTACTGCTCTGATCCAATTTACAGCTGCTTGTTCAAGAGATCCTGCCATAAATAATAGTCCCTATGAGATCGAGGACTCTGTTCTTCGCATTACCAGACATGATAGGAGTTTGAACTACCGTAGCATCACTTTTACCCATGATGTTTGGCTCATGTTGATGAACTATCCACTGGAATGCTAGGAGGTAGGAGTTGTTAGCCGCACCGTATCTCAATACGGTAGATTTCTGATCTGGAACAAGGACCCGAGAGACAAAACTAGGATTATTGTTAAGGTCAGAGTTATGAATGTGGACACTTTACCTGTCAGTATTGTTGTTCTGCGCAATTTGGACAATGTTGGGTATGGTGATTCCTGGACTTGTCCCACATATATTCTTTCTCGTGAGCTCATTGGCCAGCTTGGTGGTGATGAGGATCCTCTTCCCCCAGATGGAGGAAACCCACATCCTCTCCCGCACGTTCAGGAGGGTTTTGGCATGATGAAGTTCTTGGTAACATCCTCTTGGAGCAGGTTGTTATCAACCCACACAATGAGCATCTTGGAGCTCCTTATGAGGATGGTCATGCGCCTGCTGCTGCTGACAATGCCAACAATAATCTGAATGAGGTGCTCCCCACTGCTGTCATGCCCACTCCTATGCAGGTTGACTCTGCAACACAGGAACTCAATGAGGAGGTGCAGGAGGATCAGATGGATTTCATTCCTGTGCCTGCAGATGGATCACAGGATATCCAAGCTAACAGTCCAGATTTTGTGCCTACTAATGTGTCCATGGATTATGAGGATGCACATTTTAGTGGGAATGTTGAGCCAAACAACTATATGTCTGACGACATCTCTGCTCTTCATGGCCTCATTGGCAATATTGTGTCCAATGCCCATGACATCTTGCCCAAGCTGGGTGGTTCTAAAATTGTCAATGCTAAATGTAACATTGTAGATGTTGAAGGCACTCAGAGTTTCAGCAAAAAGTGTTATCTGCAAATAATGACTATCCAAGACCAGCCTGCTCCTGTCAGCTCTGCTAGTCTTACTGAGATTACTAAAGAAGCATTTGCTGAGGTCTGCAAGCCAACTAGGAACAACAAGAGGAAGAAGAAAGCAATTGTTGATGATGCCTTTCGCAGAAGGAGCAATAGAATTGCACAGATCAAGATGGGCTTTAAAGAAAAATATGATGTTGTAGCTGCAATAGGCAAGGCTGGCACCTCCAACATGCAGGCAACCATGCAGAACAAATCACTTGAGAAAATGGGAAAAAACCAGAGGTTGCTATCAATCTTGGGCCAAGATTTGAAGCTGTGGTGATGGACAAAAATGCTCCTCCACCTCTTGTGCTACCATTGGAAACAATCCAGGCTATTGGGACATGTCCTTGCAAGATGGCACCTCATGAAGTGTCATCCTCAGCCCTGAACTATGATAGCTCAGATGATTAGTTGGCCTGCTCTGCTATGGGGCTTTGAAAACTCCCCAAACTGTTGTCTTCTTTGGTTTTATTCCAGTTATCATCAACCTTCCTGCTTTATGATCCTCTATGTTATGTGCCTGTGTGCACCTTTGATTATTTTGGTCTGTAATAAGTACTTTGGCCTGTGTGCTCCTGTATGGTTATGTACCTCTACAGATAGACCTTCCTATATGATCTGTAATGCCAGTTATGCCTGCTACTATGTTGTTTCTTGCTTCTACTGCCTGTTGATTTATATGCCACTGCATGTGTGTTCTTACCTCCCAATGAAGATAGCAAAAGAAACAATCCCCCCATGTCATGCTAGCCATGCCATGTCTTATGCTCCCTCACACATGTATAATGAATAGAAGTTGGAATATTCTCAATTGGAATGTTAGAGGGATTAACTCAAATGATAGATGGGATGATATCAGGCTGAAAATTGATGAAAGTTCATGCTGTGTTATGACTTTCCAAGAAACTAAGAGAGATCAATTTGACCTGGCATATATTAGGAATTTCTGTCCTAAAAGGTTCAACCAATACAGCTTCATGCCCTTTGCTGGTAATTCAGGTGGACTGATGACCATCTGGAATGGTAATCTTTTCAATGGCAGAGAAATATCTAAAGATTATTTTCAGATTACTGTGGAGCTCACATCAAAACTGGATAATACGGTTTACTACATAACCAATGTTTATGGGCCAAACTCTATGGAAGGAAAAACTGAATTTTCTAACTGGCTTCTCAATATTAATATCCAACCTATGCAGTTGTGGCTCATTGTTGGAGATTTTAATTATACCAGAGGGCCTGAGAACAGGAATAGAGGAGGAGGTGACCACAATGATATGATACATTTGAACAACATCATTATCAATCTTGATCTAGTTGAGATCCCACTAAAAGGCAGGCAGTTCACCCAGAGTAATATGCAGGATAATACTCTATTGGAAAACCTTGATTCGATTTTCACAAGTGCTGATTGGACCAACAAGTTCCCAAATACTCTTGCAACCCCCATGGCCAAACTCTCCTCTGATCATGTCCCTATAAATATTCAGATTGATAGCATGATCCCCAAGTGCCATATATTCAGGTTTGAGGAATTCTGGTTGGACTTTGAAGGTTTTATTGACACTGTCTCTAATTATAGGAATAAATGCACTTTCTATGCTGACTCAGCAAAGAACTTGGTGGCTAGGTTTAAATCCATTAGAAAAGGACTGAAAATTTGGAGCAAGCAACTTTCACAACTCAGTAAAACCATTGAAAACTGCTGCTTTTATGTTAAGCTCCTTGATGGTATTGAAGATCAAAGAGATCTCTTTCAACATGAGAAGAACTTCAGGAAGTTATTGATCAGGCACACTAATAAACTTCTTGAGGCCAAAGGGAAATATTGGAGAATCAGAGCCAACATTAATGGGCTCAGCTGGGTGATGAAAACACCAAATTCTTTCATGCTATAACCACACATGTTTTCTGAAGTAATTATATTACTTTCCTAATCAATTCTGACAACTTGATTGTTAATGATCATGAGCAGAAGGCAGCTATCTTGTGGAACTCTTTCAAAAACATGATTGGCACTGCTGGCACATCTCAGATGAATTTCAACATTGATCACCTTTCCAGATCTATTAATCAAGAGGAGTTGGAACAACCTTTCTGTATGAAAGAAGTGGATGATATCATTAGTTCTATGCCTAATGACAAATCCCCTGGACCTGATGGTTTTAATGGCATTTTCATGAAGAAATGTTGGCATATCATTGAAGAGAGCATCTATAAGTTTCTTCAGGATTTCCAATCAGAGAGTGTGGATCTTGCTCCAATTAATACTGCTTATATTGCCCTGATCCCTAAGAAAGAAAACCCTGAAACTCCCAATGATTTCAGGCCCATCTCCTTGGTAAGTGTGCCTATCAAAATACTTACTAAACTTCTTGCAAACAAAGTCCAAAAATGCATCATTCCTGTGATAAGCAAGAATCAATACAGCTTCATCAAAACCAGGAATATTCAGGATTGTCTTGCATGGTCTTTTGAGTACATCCATATGTGCTACAAATCTAAGAAAGAAATTGTTGTTTTCAAAGTAGACTTTGAGAAAGCATTTGACAAAATCAACTATGGAGCTATTCTTTTCATGCTAAAGCACCTGGGATTTGGAGACAAATGGATTAGATGGATCAATAACATCCTACAGACTGCTTCTGCTTCTGTAATTTTAAATGGTGTACATGGGAAGAAAATCAATTGTAAATGTGGAGTAAGACAAGGGGACCCACTCTCCCCTCTCTCATTTGTCATTGCTACTGAATTGCTACAGATCCTGATCAACCAAGCCTAGAACAATGGCCACATCAATACTCCCATTGAGCAACCTGCTTCCATGTCATATCCTATTGTCCAATATGCTGATGACACCTTAATTATTATGCCAGCTGTGCCTCATCAGATTTCACATGTTATGGAAACTCTAAAGATTTTTTCAGATTTCACCGGGCTTCAGGTGAACTTCCACAAATCTTCTATTGTACCCGTTAACATCTCTGATGTAAAAGCCACTCAACTTGCTAATATTTTGGGCTGTAAAAAAGAAAGCATGCCTTTCACCTACCCAGGATTGCCAATGGGGTCCACCAGACCAAGAGCTGAAGAATTCATGCCAATGGTTTCAAGACTAGATAAAAGGTTATCTGGGATTGCAACAATTATGTCATATTCAGGTAGGCTCACCCACCTAAAGGCTATTACCACTGCACTACCTATATTTGCAATGTGTTGTATGAGGGTTCCCTTCACCATCTTGGATTATTTTGAAAAATCTGGCAGAAATTTTCTTTGGTATGGTAAGGACATCAATAAATTTGGTAAATGCCTTGTAAAGTGGGATCAAGTTTGCCTACCCAAGGATGCTGGTGGTCTTGGTGTTCTAGATCTTCGAGCACACAACAAAGCATTGTTAACCAAATTTTTGCACAATTTTTTCAATAAACACGATATCCCATGGGTGCAACTTATTTGGAGCAAGTACTATGGAAATGGTGAATTACCACACTTCCCAACTAGGCTTGTCTCTTTCTAGTGGAGAGATTGTTGCTCTATTCTTGACAAGTACAAGAACCTCACAACCTGTTCTGCTGGTATTGGTGACACCATTTCTTTATGGCATGACAAATGGAATGACAATCCAATGAAAGACAGCTTCCCACACCTATACTCCTATGCCATAAACAAATACATCTCACTCTAGAAGGCTTGCATTGAAAGTGAGAATGACTTCTATAGCATGTTCCACCTACCTATGTCATCTGTGGCTGTCCAACAAAGCACTGAGCTAATGGCCCTTATTAATGGTGTAATGAGTAACAGGGAACCTGATACCTGGAAATTTAAATGGGCCTCTGGACACTACAATGCTAAGAAAGTCTACTTTGAATATTTGGGATGCCCAAAGAAAGCTCCCAAGCCTTTCCAATGGATTTGGAAATCTGGTTGCCTACCTAAGCAAAAATTCTTTTTCTGGCTCCTTCTTCTGGACAGATTAAACACTAGAGATCTTCTAACTAAGAAAAGCTTCTACATTGAGAGTACCATCTGTGTGTTATGTGATGATGAGCCTAATGAGCACATGAAACATCTATTCTTCTCATGTGATTTCAGCCAAAACTTTTGGTTATCAATTGGTTTTGAATGGAACACTGATCTAAGCTGCAATGATATGCTTATTGAAGCCAGAAACAGAACTCAGATTTAGCCCTTTAAAGAATGCCTAATTGCTGGTTGTTGGACCATCTGGAAACACAGAAACAACATCATTTTTGACAACAAAGAAAGGGATTTGAGCTACTGTATTTCCTATTTCAAGGATCACTTTGGCACCATCATGAAAAGAGTCAGACCTAGTTTAAAGGAGGGAATGCAAAGCTGGTTGGATTATTTGTAGATTTTCTGTTTTTGCTATTGTCCTTTGTTGTAATCCATCTGTGTATAATACCCCCCAATATCAATGAAAAAAGAGTTACAGTAGGGTTTTTACCCTACTGTGTTTGCTAAAAAAAATTAAAGTATACCGCTCAAAATATTATTCATCTCTATTTCAAAACCGAGCTCTGGCACCTCTACAAATCCCTGCTTCCCTCTGCGAAGGGCCTATCTACTTACTTTTATGTTGAGTCATCATCCTCTTATTAAAAAGCACCAGTTGGAGAGTGTTGGAAATATGCCCTAGAGGCAATAATAAAATGGTTATTATTATATTTCTTTGTTCATGATAATTGTCTATTATTCATGCTATAATTGTGTTATCTGGAAATCGTAATACATGTGTGAATACATAGACCACAACACGTCCCTAGTGAGCCTCTAGTTGACTAGCTCGTTGATCAAAAGATAGTCATGGTTTCCTGACTATGAACATTGGATGTCATTAATAATGGGATCACATCATTAGGAGAATGATGTGATGGACAAGACCCAATCCTAAGCATAGCTCAAAGATCGTGTAGTTCGTTTGCTGTAGCTTTTCCAAATGTCAAGTATCATTTCCTTAGACCATGAGATTGTGCAACTCCCGGATACCGTAGGAGTGCCTTGGGTGTGCCAAACGTCACACTGTAAATGGGTGACTATAAAGGTACATTACAAGTATCTCCGAAAGTGTCTGTTGGGTTGGCACGAATCGAGACTGGATTTGTCACTCCGTATGACGGAGAGGTATCTCTGGGCCCACTCGGATAAGCATCATCATAATGAGCTCAATGTGACCAAGTGGTTGATCACAGGATCATGCATTACGGCACGAGTAAAGTGACTTGCCGGTAACGAGATTGAACTAGGTATTGGGATACCGACGATCGAGTCTCGGGCAAGTAACGTACCGATTGACAAAGGGAATTGTATACGGATTGATTGAATCCTCGACATCGTGGTTCATCGGATGAGATCATCATGGAGCATGTGGGAGCCAACATGGGTATCCAGATCCCGCTGTTGGTTATTGACCGGAGAGGCGTCTCGGTCATGTCTGCATGTCTCCCGAACCCGTAGGGTCTACACACTTAAGGTTCGGTGACGCTAGGGTTGTAGAGATATTATAATACGGTAACCCGAAAGTTGTTTGGAGTCCCAGATGAGATCCCGGACGTCATGAGGAGTTCTGGAATGGTCCGGAGGTGAAGATTTATATATAGGAAGTCAAGTTTCGGCCATCGGGAAAGTTTCGGGGGTAATCAGTATTGTATCGGGACCACCGGAAGGGTCCCGGGGGTCCACCGGGTGGGGACACCTATCCCGGAGGGCTCCATGGGCTGAAGTGGGAGGGGAACCAGCCCCTAGTGGGCTAGTGCGCCCCCCTTGGGCCTCCCCCTGCGCCTAGGGTTGGAAACCCTAGGGGTGGGGGGTGCCACCCTTGCCTTGGGGGGCAAGGCACCCCCTTGGCCGCCGCCCCCCTAGGAGATTGGATCTCCTAGGGCCGGCGCCCCCCAGGCACCCTATATATAGTGGGGGGGGGAGGGAGGTCAGCCGCACCCAAGCCCCTGGCCTCTCCCTCTCCCTCCCGTGACACTCCTCCATCTCCCTGCGCTTGGTGAAGCCCTGCCGAGATCACCGTTGCTTCCACCACCACGCCGTCGTGCTGCTGGATCTTCATCAACCTCTCCTTCCCCCTTGCTGGATCAAGTTGGAGGAGACGTCTTCCCAACCATACGTGTGTTGAACGCGGAGGTGCCGTCCGTTCGGCACTTGGTCATCGGTGATTTGGATCACGTCGAGTATGACTCCATCAACCCCGTTCTGTTGAACGCTTCCGCGCGCGATCTACAAGGGTATGTAGATGCACTCCTCTCTCCCTCGTTGCTAGATGACTCCATAGATTGATCTTGGTGATGCGTAGAAAATTTTAAAATTCTGCTACGTTCCCCAACAGTGGCATCATGAGCTAGGTCTATGCGTAGTTACTATGGACGAGTAGAACACAAAGCAATTGTGGGCGTCGATATTGTCAATTTGCTTGCCGTTACTAGTCTTATCTTGATTCGGCGACATCATGGGATGAAGCGGCCCGGACCGACCTTACACGTACGCTTACGTGAGACTGGTTCCACCGACTGACATGCACTAGTTGCATAAGGTGGCTGGCGGGTGTCTGTCTCTCCCACTTTAGTCGGATCGGATTCGATGAACAAGGTCCTTATGAAGGGTAAATAGAAATTGGAAATTCACGTTGTGGTTTTGGCGTAGGTAAGAAACGTTCTTGCTAGAAACCTATAGCAGCCACGTAAAAACTTGCAACAACAATTATAGGACGTCTAACTTGTTTTTGCAGCAAGTGTTTTGTGATGTGATATGGCCAAAGGATGTGATGAATGATATATGTGATGTATGAGATGATCATGTTCTTGTAATAGGAATCACGACTTGCATGTCGATGAGTATGACAACCGGCAGGAGCCATAGGAGTTGTCTTTATTTATTTATGACCTGCGTGTCAACATAAACGTCATGTAATTACTTTAGTTTATTGCTAAAGCGTTAGCCATAGTAGTAGAAGTAATAGATGACGATACAACTTCAAGAAGACACGATGATGGAGATCATGATGATGGAGATCATGGTGTCATGCCGGTGACAACGATGATCATGGTGCCCCGAAGATGGAGATCAAAAGGAGAAAATGATATTGGCCATATCATGTCACTATTTGATTGCATGTGATGTTTATCATGTTTTACATCTTATTTGCTTAAAACGACGGTGGCTTAAATAAGATGATCCCTCATAATAATTTCAAGAAAGTGTTCCCCCTAACTATGCACCGTTGCGAAGGTTCGTTGTTTCGAAGCACCACGTGATGATCGGGTGTGATAGATTCTAACGTTCGAATACAACGGGTGTAAGCCGAATTTACACATGCAATACACTTATGTTGACTTGACAAGCCTAGCATGTACAGACATGGCCTCGGAACACGGAAGACCGAAAGGTCGAGCATGAGTCGTATAGAAGATACGATCAACATGAAGATGTTCACCGATGTTGGCTAGTCTGTCTCACGTGATGATCGAACACGGCCTAGTTAACTCGGATCATGTTTCACTTAGATGACTGGAGGATGTCTATATGAGTGGGAGTTCATTGAGTAATTTGATTAGATGAACTTAATTATCATGAACTTAGTCTAATTTTTTTGCAATATGTCTTGTAGATCAAATGGCCCACGTTGTCCTCAACTTCAACGCGTTCCTAGAGAAAACCAAGCTGAAAGACGATGGCAGCAACTATACGGACTGGGTCCGGAACCTGAGGATCATCCTCATAGCTGCCAAGAAAGATTATGTCCTAGAAGCACCGCTAGGTGACGCACCTCTTCCAGAGAACCAAGACGTTATGAACGCTTGGCAGTCACGTGCTGATGATTACTCCCTCATTCAGTGCGGCATGCTTTACAGCTTAGAACCGGGGCTCCAAAAGCGTTTTGAGAGACACAGAGCATATGAGATGTTCGAAGAGCTGAAAATGGTTTTTCAAGCTCATGCCCGGGTCGAGAGATATGAAGTATCCGACAAGTTCTTCAGCTGTAAGATGGAGGAAAATAGTTCTGTCAGTGAGCACATACTCAAAATGTCTGGGTTGCATAACCGCTTGACTTAGCTGGGAGTTAATCTCCCAGATGATGCGGTCATTGACAGAATCCTTCAGTCGCTTCCACCAAGCTACAAGAGCTTTGTGATGAACTTCAATATGAAGGGGATGGAGAAGACCATTCCTGAGGTGTATTCAATGCTGAAATCAGCAAAGGTGGAAATCAAAAAGGAACATCAAGTGTTGATGGTGAATAAAACCACTAAGTTCAAGAAAGGCAAGGGTAAGAAAGAACTTCAAGAAGGACGACAAGGGAGTTGCCGCGCCCGGTAAGCAAGCTGCCGGGAAGAAGCCAAAGAATGGACCCAAGCCCGAGACTGAGTGTTTTTATTGCAAGGGAAGTGGTCACTGGAAGCGTAACTGCCCCAAATACTTAGCGGACAAGAAGGCCGGCAACATTAAAGGTATATGTGATATACATGTAATTGATGTGTACCTTACCAGTACTCGTATTAGCTCCTGGGTATTTGATACCGGTGCGGTTGCTCACATTTGTAACTCAAAGCAGGAGCTGCGGAATAAGCGGAGACCGGCGAAGGACGAGGTGACGATGCGCGTTGGGAATGGTTCCAAGGTCGATGTGATCGCCGTCGGCACGCTGCCTCTACATTTACCTACGGGATTAGTTTTAAACCTCAATAATTGTTATTTAGTGCCATCTTTGAGCATGAACATTGTATCAGGATCTCGTTTAATTCAAGATGGCTACTCATTTAAATCCGAGAATAATGGTTGTTCTATTTATATGAGAGATATGTTTTATGGTCATGCTCCGATGGTGAATGGTTTATTATTAATGAATCTCGAGCGTAATGCTACACATATTCATAGTGTGAATACCAAAAGATGTAAGGTTGATAATGATAGTCCCACATACTTGTGGCACTGCCGCCTTGGCCACATAGGTGTCAAATGCATGAAGAAGCTCCATGCAGATGGACTTTTAGAGTCTCTTGATTACGAATCATTTGACACGTGCGAACCATGCCTCATGGGTAAAATGACCAAGACTCCGTTCTCAGGAACAATGGAGCGAGCAACCAACTTATTGGAAATCATACATACTGATGTGTGCGGTCCAATGAGTGTTGAGGCTCGCGGTGTGTAACACCCCGAATGTAATTTACCCAATATGTACTCCAACTCTTGCCGTTTCCGGCGTTAAGTTATTTTATTTTCTCGGGTTTGGGTTTTTGTCTCCGTGTGTTGTTGTCATTGTCATGCATCTGATATCATGTCATCATGTGCATTGCATTTGCATACGTGTTCACCTTATGCATTCGAGCATTTTCCCGTTGTCCGTTTTGCATTCCGGCGCTCCGTTCTCCTCCGGTGGTCATTTCTACCTTTCTTTCGTGTGGGGATTAAACATTTCCAGATTGGACCGAGACTTGCCAAGCAGCCTTGGTTTACTACCGTAGACCGCCTGTCAAGTTTCGTACCATTTGGACTTCGTTTGATGCTCCAACGGCTAACCGAGGGACCGAAAAGGCCTCGTGTGTGTTGCAGCCCAACACCCCTCCAAATTTGGCCCAAAACCCACCAAAACCTTCTCCATCATCTAGAGCGTTCGATCACGATCGCGTGGCCGAAAACCGCACCTCATTTGGACACTCCTAGCTCCCTCTATGCCTATTTAAAGACACCCCCGAATTTCTCCTTCCCCTTCCTCCCGAAACCCTAGATCCATCCCCACCCGCCGCCGCCGGACAAAATCCGCTGGGACGGACATTGTCCGACCCGCTCCGCCGCCGCCACGTCAGCCCCGCGAGCCCCACATCGCCGCCAGCGCCGCCGGCCCGCGAGGCCCGCAGCGGGCCCCCGAGGCACACTTCCTCGCGCGCCACCTCGCCCGCAAGCCGCCGCCGCCTCCCTCACGCCCGATCGCCGCCTCCGCCGCTCGCCATCGTCGCCGGCCGCAAGCTCGCCGGAGCTCGTCGCCGGAGCCCCGCGCCCCCTCGCCTTCCCCGCGCCTCGGGAGCCGTCGCCGAGGGCGCCCGCCGCCAGATCCGGCCGGGGAGAGGCCGGCCTCGCCTCTTCTTCACCTCCCCGCCGACGTGCCGCCCTCGCCGGAGCAGGTTGACCTCGCCGGAGTCCTCGGTACGCGCGCCGACGAGGAACCCTAGATCAGCGGGTGGTGATTTTCTTCTAAGTCCTCAAATTCCCAGATCCATATGTCCATGTTCATCGTGCTATAACTTTGCATCCGTAGCTCCGTTTTGGGCATATAGCATATCGAAATGTTCGTCTGCTGTTAGAAGAATGCTATTTGAGATAATTGTCAGATCTGCTGCTCCAATTAGATATTTGTCATTTTTGCCATGATTATTGTGTGCATGATATGCCCCTGAGCTCTTCATGAGTTTTGTTATATGTTTTTCCACCTATCCAGAGGTGCAACCCATGTATTTTTGTGATGTGTGTGGTGACTAGCACAAGCTTGCAAAGTGGAGCATTCGTTAATGCTGATTTCAGGGACTTAGCATTTCCACTAAGTCCTTGATCTGTTTATCTCATTATGCCATATGTTCATGTTGTTTCCTAGTGATCCGTGATTCTTTTGAGGATGATCAGTAAGGATGTTTTGTTAATCTTGTACTACTCTATCCATCCATGTCTTTGTTTGAAATTACGGAGCACCCTAGCTTGAGTCAATCGAGCTCTACTTTTGCTATTTCGTGAATCTGGGCAGATTGTCTACTTGTTATCTATTTTGCCGAGAATGTTGTAGTTGATCCGTGCATCCTATGTTTTTGTTCTTGACATGTCTAGCTTGTATTTTGTGTATTCTTGATGGGTGTATGCTTATATTGTCATGACTTGCTCTGTAGTGAGTGCATCGAGCTCGTAAACATGCCTACTTGATATCTGTTTCAGCATGCTCCAGTTTTCACCAAGTCTGTGATATGATTATGTTTTTGCCATGTTCACATGTTTGCAAATGTATTTTCTGATCCCTTTTGGCTCAAGGTCACTAAGGGACTTTTGTTAAGATCTTTGAGTATCTCCATTCCATGCTTTACTTTGGCATGTTCAGGTCCTGTAGCATTTAGTTTTCATGCTCCAAAGAGTGCTATCTGATCTGAAATTCCAGACAAGTGTTAATTTCACTAAGTCTGAGATCTGTTTGCCAAATGCATTTTTGCCATGCTTGTTTGAACCTGTTAATGGATGAATTGGCCGTAGCTCAGTGCTAGTCTTTTGTTAAGCATCATGAATGGATCCCTGCCATGTATTTTGATGCCATGTTTGAGTGTTGTAGCATGTTCATCTTGTTGCATTTAGATGGCTACTTGCTGTAAATCGCAGAACGTGGTCATATTTGAATCGCTTGCCATTTCCAAACCGTAACTCCGATTCCGGCGTTCTTTATATCGTTTTCAAGCGATTTCATCTCATCTTTCCAGTGGCACACTTGGATTTCCAAGTTGAGGCCAGGTTCATGCATTGCTTGTCAAATCTTGCATATGCATCACATATTGCATCCCGCATAGCATACCATATTTGCATCATGTTGTTTGAGCCTTGCACGTGGTTGATTGTGTCCTTGTTGCTTGTTTGTCTTGTTTGGGTAGAGCCAGGAGACGAGTTCTCTAATGAGGAGCCCGTTGAGTTTGCTTTCGAGGATCCAGTCAACTCTGACAACTTTGTAGGCAAGATGATCATACCCTCGAAATCACTACTATCTTTGCTTTGCTAGATGCTCGCTCTTTTGCTATGCCTATGCTACGATGCCTACCACTTGCTTATCATGCCTCCCAAATTTCCATGTCAAACCTCTAACCCACCTTGTCCTAGCAAACCGTTGATTGGCTATGTTACCGCTTTGCTCAACCCCTCTTATAGCGTTGCTAGTTGCAGGTGAAGATTGGAGACCGTTCCTTGTTGGAACATTATTTACTTGTTGGGATATCATTATATTGCCATGTTATCTTAATGCATCTATATACTTGGTAAAGGGTGGAAGGCTCGGCCTCTCGCCTAGTGTTTTGTTCCACTCTTGCCGCCCTAGTTTCCGTCATATCGGTGTTATGTTCCCGGATTTTGTGTTCCTTACGCGGTTGGGTTATAATGGGAACCCCTTGATAGTTCGCCTTGGTTAAAGCTTTTCCAGCAATGCCCAACCTTGGTTTTACCATTTTCCGCCTAGCCTCTTTTTCCCTTGGGTTTCCGGAGCCCGTGAGTCATCTTATTTTAAACCCCCGGGCCCGTGCTCCTCTGAGTGTTGGTCCACCTGTCAGCTGCCAGTGGCCACCAGGGGCAACTCTGGGCTGGCTTACCCGTACCTAAGACAATCTGAGTGTGCCCTGAGAACGAGATATGTGCAGCTCCTATCGGGATTTGTCGGCACATTCGGGCGGTGTTGCTGGATTTGTTTTAACCTGTCGAAGTGTCTTGAAGAACCGAGATACCGAGTCTGATCGGAACGTCTCGGGAGGAGGTCTATTCCTTCGTTGACCATGAGAGCTTGTCATGGGCTAAGTTGGGAGTCCCCTGCAGGGATTTGAACTTTCGAAAGCCGTGCCCGCGGTTATGGGCAGATGGGAATTTGTTAATGTCCGGTTGTAGATAACTTGAACCTTAAATTAATTAAAATGAATCAACTGTGTGAGTTGCCGTGATGGTCTCTTCTTGGCGGAGTCCGGGAAGTGAACACGGTGTTGGAGTAATGCTTGCCGCAGGATGCCCTCTAGTACTCGTTCGCGCTTTGCCTCCTCTTCTCGCTCTCTTTTGCGAACAGGCTAGCCACCATATATGCTAGTCGCTTGCCACAGCTCCACATATTATCCTTGCCTTACCTATTAAGCTTAAATAGTCTTGATCGCGAGGGTGCGAGATTGCTGAGTCCCTGTGGCTCACAGATTACTTCCAAACCAGATGCAGGGCCTGATGATTCCGTTCCAGATGACGCGCTTGAGCTCAAGTGGGAGTTCGACGAGGACTCACGATGATACTACGTGTCTTTCCCTGATGATCAGTAGTGGTGCCCAGTTGGGGTGATCGGGACCGTGTCGCATGTTGGGTTATCTTTTATTTTGGCGCCGTAGTCGGGCCATGAGTGTTTGAATGTTGTAATGCTATTTATGTACTTTGATTGACGTGGCGACTGTAAGCCAACTATGTATCTCCCCTTTATTATCTATATTACATGGGATGTTGTGAAGATTGCCTAACTTGCGACATTGCTTTCAATGCGGTTATGTCTCTAAGTCGTGCCTCGACATGTGGGAGCTATAGCCGCATCGAGGGTGTGACAAGTTGGTAATCAGAGCCTTCCCCGACCTTAGGAGCCTCCATTGCTTGATCGTTTTTAGCAGCCGTTGTTGAGTCTAGAAAAATGTTTTGAGTCATTTAGGAATTATATATCGGAGAGTTTAGGAATTCTTTTTACTTCCCAGTCTCCTCATCGCTCTGGTAAGGCATCCTGACGTAGAGTTTTGACTCTTCTCTTCTCAAATTTCACTAAATTTTTTTAGGATCACGCGGGTATCTTGGAATCGTTCCGATGGTTTTGTGACAAGAACATTGTTCTTGGTGCCTCCTGTCTTTAGGGGTTGTGGCAGTGTCCCGGGGAGTTGAGCTCCGAGGTGTTGTCGTCACAATTTTATCGTTGCAGTTCTGAAATACCTGAGTTTAGTTCGCCGACATCGAAAATCTCTTTTATGCAGTTCGTTGGTGAGATAACCTCGACGCCACCCAGTACTGGGGCGGGAGTTCGGGAGTATCGCCATAACTTGTATAACGGATGCTTTTCGAAGGTTGAGGTAGATGGTTTCCGAAGTTTTTCTCGGTTATGTGTTGAAGGATGGATACAACTGGATGTAGGATTTGCTAGATTTGGGTGAGATATTATGCTTCCCCTGTATCCCCAACACCTGATTGCATAACCGGAAAGGTTCGGGAGTTTCATAGGTGGGAATTCTTGTAGCTCTAGTTCTTCTTCCACGGATATTTGGTTTGAGATTGGGATTTCTTACCGAGTATTCATTCTTGATCCGTACCTTGTTGATTTATTTCTCTACCTAAATTCTAAGTGGCTTCTCAATTTATGGATATGTGACCATTTCAACTGGAATGCATTCGTTCTTATGATCGGATGTGAAGACTATATGTTGCAAATTTTCATTCCGTTGGATTCAGCTTCAATATTTGTCTATCAATGTGCTAATGGATGTCACCCTCTTCAGGATGGCTCCCGCTAAGAGCACCAATCAGAATCAGAATCAGGATCCACCACCACCTCCACCTCCTCCGGAGGCATGGCAAGCTGTGATGGCCGCAACCAATGCAAACATGCAGTTGATCATGCAAATGCTTCAAGAGCGCAATCAAGCGAACCAAGGAAACCAAGGCAACAATCAGAATCACTTTGCTACACTCAACCAGTTCCTTGCTAACGGGCCAAAGACTTTCAGCAATTGCGTTGAGGCAACTGATGCTAACGATTGGCTCGTGGATCTGTGCAAGCATTTCAAGTGCAGTAATGTCAGGCCTGAGGACTTTGTCAAGTTCGCTTCCTTCCAACTCAAACACCAAGCCGCAGAGTGGTTCCAGCGGTACAAGGATTCCAGAGGAGGCCGTGTGATTACCTGGGAGGAATTCCGTCAAGACTTTAAAGCTCATCATATTCCTCAGAGTGTGGTTGAAAGCAAGCGTGAGGAATTCCGCAACCTGAAGCAAGGATCTTTGTCTTTCTATGACTACAACAAGCTGTTTCAGAAGCTCGCCCGCTTTGCTAAGCAGGACGTACCTGATGAGAAGAGCATGATATACCAGTTCAGGGGTGGTCTCAAAGAAGAAATTCAGCTAGCTCTTGTTCTCTTTGAGCCCTTGAGGTACGATGAGTTCTACAACATGGCATTGAAGCAAGAGGCAGCTCAACTGAGGTGTGATGCTTCCAAGAAGTGAGTCAAAGATGCTACTCCTTCTTCCTCTACTCAAGTGGCCAAGCAGCAGAAGTATTGGCTTCCTCCTCCTCCGTTTCGTCAGCCGTATCAGCAGAAGAGCAAAGGTGGCAGTGGATCTTCCCACCCACCCAACCCTGACTTTCAGAACAAGACTTCGTCTCAAGCTCCAAGATCGAGTGCTCCGTATCACCGTCCGCTTTCAGAGGTCACGTGCAACAAGTGCCAACAGAAGGGTCACTATGCCAACAAATGCTTCAATCAGAGGCGTCTTCCTCCTCCTCCTCCTGTGAGATCGGCAAGTACAGCTGTGGTCAAGCATAACCCCAAGCACGCCAAGGTCAACTTGATGAACGCAGCTCAGCCAGAGGATTCGTCAGATGTCATCATGGGTAACCTTCCTGTTAATGATATCCCTGCAAAAGTACTTTTTGACACTGGTGCATCGCATTGTTTCATCTCGAGACCGTTTACATCTAAGCATGGTTTGGCTTTGCAAATTTTGCCTAGTCCATTAGCAGTTGTCTCTCCCGGTAGGCGCATGCATGCTAACTCCATTGCTCCGGATGTTACTATCACTTTGGGTGACTACAAATTTCTATCTTCTCCAACTGTTCTTGGTGACTCGGATATTGATCTTATTCTCGGAATGGATTGGCTTTCTAAGCACAAGGCGCATCTTGATTGTGCAGCCAGGCAGATTCAATTGACTCATTCGTCTGAGGATGTAAT
This sequence comes from Triticum urartu, assembly GCF_056163025.1. Taxonomy (NCBI): domain Eukaryota; kingdom Viridiplantae; phylum Streptophyta; class Magnoliopsida; order Poales; family Poaceae; genus Triticum; species Triticum urartu. The sequence continues at coordinate 380,396,020 of NC_141873.1, forward strand.
TGTCTTTGCCGCTCGTGATGATACCATCCGTCTGTTTTCTCTCAATGAGAAGGGTGAACTGGATGCTATCTCGCAGATTCCAGTCGTTTGCGAATATCAAGACGTCTTTCCAGAAGAGCTTCCAGGAATGCCTCCACACCGGCCAGTTGAATTCGTCATCGATCTTGAGCCTGGCACGGAACCAGTGTGCAAGCGTCCTTACAAGCTCGGACCTGAAGAGTTGAAGGAGCTGAAGAAGCAACTCGATATTCAAGAGAGAATGGGTCTCATCCGGCCTAGTTCTTCTCCGTGGGGTCGTGGTGTTCTTTTTGTGAAGAAGAAGGATGGAACGGACCGACTTTGTGTTGATTACCGTCCATTGAACAAGAAGACCATCAAGAACAAATACCCACTTCCCAACATCAACGAGCTGTTCGAACAACTCAAAGGCGCCAAAGTATTCTCCAAGCTTGATCTCCGTATGGGTTATCATCAGATTCGAATCCGTGAGCAAGATATTTCCAAGACGGCTTTCAGGACAAGCTATGGTTCTTATGAATACACTGTCATGTCTTTTGGCCTCATCAACGCTCCTCTGACTTTCTCTCGCATGATGAACTTCATCTTCAACGCCTACACCAATGACTTCGTTTTGGTCTATCTCGACGACATTCTGGTCTTTTCGAAGAACAAGGAAGATCATGCCAAGCACTTGCGTTTGGTGCTCGATAAGCTCAGGGAACACCAGTTCTACGCCAAGTTCTCCAAGTGCGAATTCTGGCTCGATGAGGTTCTTTATCTTGGTCATATCATCTCTGCCAAGGGCATTGTGGTGAATCCTGAGAAGGTGTCTGCAATTGTGAATTGGGAACCTCCTCAGAACGTGTCTCTCCAATGAAAGGTACTCGTCGCTTCGGTATCAAAGGGAAGCTTGCCCCCAGATACGTGGGACCTTTCAAGATTGTCAGCAAGAGAGGCGATCTCGCCTATCAACTCGAGCTTCCTTCAAACTTTGCAAATGTTCATGACGTGTTCCTTGTCTCTCAGCTTCGAAAGTGCTTCAAGACTCCTGATCGCACCGTGAACTTCGAGGACATTGAGCTCCAAGAAGATCTCTCTTATCATGAGCACCCCGTTGCTATTCTTGAAGAGACTGAACGCAAGACTCGCAACAAGTCAATCAAATTCCACAAAGTCAAGTGGTCACACCATTCCGACTGTGAAGCTACCTGGGAACACGAGGATCACCTCCGTTCTGAGTACCCGGCATTCTTTCAGTCCTAGATCTCGGGACGAGATCCTTTCATAGTGGTGGAGTGTTGTAACACCCCGGATGTAATTTACCCAATATGTACTCCAACTCTTGTCGTTTCCGACGTTAAGTTATTTTATTTTCTCGGGTTCGGGTTTTTGTCTCCGTGTGTTGTTGTCGTTGTCATGCATCTCATATCATGTGATCATGTGCATTGCATTTGCATACGTGTTCATCTCATGCATTCGAGCATTTTTCCCGTTGTCCGTTTTGCATTCCGGCGCTCCGTTCTCCTCCGGTGGTCATTTCTATCTTTCTTTTGTGTGGGGATTAAACATTTCCGGATTGGACCGAGACTTGCCAAGCGGCCTTGGTTTACTACCGGTAGACCGCCTGTCAAGTTTTGTACCATTTGAACTTCGTTTGATGCTCCAACGGTTAACCGAGGGACCGAAAAGGCCTCGTGTGTGTTGCAGCCCAACACCCCTCCAAATTTGGCCCAAAACCCACCAAAACCTTCTCCATCATCTAGAGCGTTCGATCACGATCGCGTGGCCGAAAACCGCACCTCATTTGAACACTCCTAGCTCCCTCTATGCCTATTTAAAGACACCCCCGAATTTCTCCTTCCCCTTCCTCCCGAAACCCTAGATCCATCCCCACCCGCCGCCGCCAGAAAAAATCCGCCGGGCCGGACATTGTCCGACCCGCTCCACCGCCGCCACGTCAGCCCCGCGAGCCCCACATCGCCGCCAGCGCCGCCGGCCCGCGAGGCCCGCAGCGGGCCCCCGAGGCCCACTTCCTCGCGCGCCACCTCGCTCGCAAGCCGCCGCCGCCTCCCTCGCGCCCGATCGCCGCCTCCGCCGCCCGCCATCGTCGCCAGCCGCAAGCTCGCCGGAGCTTGTCGCCGGAGCCCCGCGCCCCCTCGCCTTCCCCGCGCCTCGGGAGCCGTCGCCGAGGGCGCCCACCGCCAGATCCGGCCGGGGAGAGGCCGGCCTCGCCTCTTCTTCACCTCCCCGCCGACGTGCCGCCCTCGCCGGAGCAGGTTGACCTCGCCGGAGTCCTCGGTACGCGCGGCGAAGAGGAACCCTAGATCAGCGGGTGGTGATTTTTTTCTAAGTCCTCAAATTCCCAGATCCATATGCCCATGTTCATCGTGCTATAACTTTGCATCCGTAGCTCCATTTTGGGCATATAGCATATCGAAATGTTCGTCTCAGAGAGCACATCATTTCATCCCATTGCATCATTTTCATTTGAGTTCATCTCGATGCCCAAAATGCTGTTAGAAGAATGCTATTTGAGATAATTGTCAGATCTGCTGCTCCAATTAGATATTTGTCATTTTTGCCATGATTATTGTGTGCATGATATGCCCCTGAGCTCTTCATGAGTTTTGTTATATGTTTTTCCACCTATCCAGAGGTGCAACCCATGTATTTTTGTGATGTGTGTGGTGACTAGCACAAGCTTGCAAAGTGGAGCATTCGTTAATGCTGATTTCAGGGACTTAGCATTTCCACTAAGTCCTTGATCTGTTTATCTCATTATGCCATATGTTCATGTTGTTTCCTAGTGATCCGTGATTCTTTTGAAGATGATCAGTAAGGATGTTTTGTTAATCTTGTACTGCTCTATCCATCCATGTCTTTGTTTGAAATTACGGAGCACCCTAGCTTGAGTCAATCGAGCTCTACTTTTGCTATTTCGTGAATCTGGGCAGATTGTCTACTTGTTATCTATTTTGCCGAGAATGTTGTAGTTGATCCGTGCATCCTATGTTTTTGTTCTTGACATGTATAGCTTGTATTTTGTGTATTCTTGATGGGTGTATGCTTATATTGTCATGACTTGCTCTGTAGTGAGTGCATCGAGCTCGTAAACATGCCTACTTGATATCTGTTTCAGCATGCTCCAGTTTTCACCAAGTCTGTGATATGATTATGTTTTTGCCATGTTCACATGTTTGCAAATGTATTTTCTGATCCCTTTTGGCTCAAGGTCACTAAGGGACTTTTGTTAAGATCTTTGAGTATCTCCATTCCATGCTTTACTTTGGCATGTTCAGGTCCTGTAGCATTTAGTTTTCATGCTCCAAAGAGTGCTATCTGATCTGAAATTCCAGACAAGTGTTAATTTCACTAAGTCTGAGATCTGTTTGCCAAATGCATTTTTGCCATGCTTGTTTGAACCTGTTAATGGATGAATTGGCCGTAGCTCAGTGCTAGTCTTTTGTTAAGCATCATGAATGGATCCCTGCCATGTATTTTGATGCCATGTTTGAGTGTTGTAGCATGTTCATCTTGTTGCATTTAGATGGCTACTTGCTGTAAATCGCAGAACGTGGTCATATTTGAATCGCTTGCCATTTCCAAACCGTAACTCCGATTCCGGCGTTCTTTATATCGTTTTCAAGCGATTTCATCTCATCTTTCCAGTGGCACACTTGGATTTCCAAGTTGAGGCCAGGTTCATGCATTGCTTGTCAAATCTTGCATATGCATCACATATTGCATCCCGCATAGCATACCATATTTGCATCATGTTGTTTGAGCCTTGCACGTGGTTGATTGTGTCCTTGTTGCTTGTTTGTCTTGTTTGGGTAGAGCCAGGAGACGAGTTCTCTAATGAGGAGCCCGTTGAGTTTGCTTTCGAGGATCCAGTCAACTCTGACAACTTTGTAGGCAAGATGATCATACCCTCGAAATCACTACTATCTTTGCTTTGCTAGATGCTCGCTCTTTTGCTATGCCTATGCTACGATGCCTACCACTTGCTTATCATGCCTCCCAAATTTCCATGTCAAACCTCTAACCCACCTTGTCCTAGCAAACCGTTGATTGGCTATGTTACCGCTTTGCTCAACCCCTCTTATAGCGTTGCTAGTTGCAGGTGAAGATTGGAGACCGTTCCTTGTTGGAACATTATTTACTTGTTGGGATATCATTATATTGCCATGTTATCTTAATGCATCTATATACTTGGTAAAGGGTGGAAGGCTCGGCCTCTCGCCTAGTGTTTTGTTCCACTCTTGCCGCCCTAGTTTCCGTCATATCGGTGTTATGTTCCCGGATTTTGCGTTCCTTACGTGGTTGGGTTATAATGGGAACCCCTTGATAGTTCGCCTTGGTTAAAGCTTTTCCAGCAATGCCCAACCTTGGTTTTACCATTTGCCGCCTAGCCTCTTTTTCCCTTGGGTTTCCGGAGCTCGAGAGTCATCTTATTTTAAACCCCCGGGCCCGTGCTCCTCTGAGTGTTGGTCCACCTGTCAGCTGCCGGTGGCCACCAGGGGCAACTCTGGGCTGGCTTACCCGTACCTAAGACAATCTGAGTGTGCCCTGAGAACGAGATATGTGCAGCTCCTATCGGGATTTGTCGGCACATTCGGGCGGTGTTGCTGGATTTGTTTTAACCTGTCGAAGTGTCTTGAAGAACCGAGATACCGAGTCTGATCGGAACGTCTCGGGAGGAGGTCTATTCCTTCGTTGACCGTGAGAGCTTGTCATGGGCTAAGTTGGGAGTCCCCTGCAGGGATTTGAACTTTCGAAAGCCGTGCCCGCGGTTATGGGCAGATGGGAATTTGTTAATGTCTGGTTGTAGATAACTTGAACCTTAAATTAATTAAAATGAATCAACTGTGTGAGTTGCCGTGATGGTCTCTTCTTGGCGGAGTCCGGGAAGTGAACACGGTGTTGGAGTAATGCTTGCCGCAGGATGCCCTCTAGTACTCGTTCGCGCTTTGCCTCCTCTTCTCGCTCTCTTTTGCGAACAGGTTAGCCACCATATATGCTAGTCGCTTGCCACAGCTCCACATATTATCCTTGCCTTACCTATTAAGCTTAAATAGTCTTGATCGCGAGGGTGCGAGATTGCTGAGTCCCTGTGGCTCACAGATTACTTCCAAACCAGATGCAGGGCCTGATGATTCCGTTCCAGATGACGCGCTTGAGCTCAAGTGGGAGTTCGACGAGGACTCACGACGATACTACGTGTCTTTCCCTGATGATCAGTAGTGGTGCCCAGTTGGGGTGATCGGGACCGTGTCGCATGTTGGGTTATCTTTTATTTTGGCGCCGTAGTCGGGCCATGAGTGTTTGAATGTTGTAATGCTATTTATGTACTTTGATTGACGTGGCGACTGTAAGCCAACTATGTTTCTCCCCTTTATTATCTATATTACATGGGATGTTGTGAAGATTGCCTAACTTGCGGCATTGCTTTCAATGCGGTTATGTCTCTAAGTCGTCCCTCGACACGTGGGAGCTATAGCCGCATCGAGGGCGTGACACGGTGGCTATCGTTATGTTCTCACCCTCACTGATGACTTGAGTAGATATGGGTATGTCTACTTAATGAAACACAAGTCTGAGACCTTTGAAAAGTTCAAGAAATTTCGGAGTGAGGTTGAGAATCAACATGACAAGAAAATCAAGTTCTTGCGATCAGATCGTGGGGGAGAATACTTGAGTCATGAATTTGGCACACACTTAAGAAAATATGGAATAGTTTCACAACTCACGCCGCCTGGAACACCTCAGCGTAATGGTGTGTCCAAACGTTGTAATCGCACTCTATTGGATATGGTGCGATCTATGATGTCTCTTACCGATCTACCGCTATCATTTTGGGGCTATGCTTTAGAGACTGCCGCATTCACTTTAAATAGGGCTCCGTCAAAATCCGTTGAGACGACACCGTATGAATTATTGTTTGGGAAGAAACCTAAGCTGTCGTTTCTAAAAGTTTGGGGATGCGATGCTTATGTCAAGAAACTTCAACCTGAAAAGCTCGAACCCAAATCAGAAAAATGCGTCTTCATAGGATACCCTAAAGAAACTATTGGGTATACCTTCTACCTCAGATTCGAAGGCAAGATCTTTGTCGCCAAGAATGGGTCCTTTCTAGAGAAAGAGTTTCTCTCGAAAGAAATAAGTGGGAGGAAAGTAGAACTTGATGAAATATTACCTCTTGAACCGGTAAGTGGCGCAGCTCAAGAAAATGTTCCTGAGGTACCTGCACCGACTAGAGAGGAAGTTAATGATGATGATCATGAAACTTCAGATCAAGTTACTACTGAGCTTCGTAGGTCCACGAGGACACGTTCCGCACCAGAGTGGTACGGCAACCCTGTCTTGGAAATCATGTTGTTAGACAACGGTGAACCTTCGAACTATGAAGAAGTGATGGCGGGCCCGGATTCCGACAAATGGCTAGAAGCCATGAAATCTGAGATAGGATCCATGTATGAAAACGAAGTATGGACTTTGACTGACTTGCCCGATGATCGGCGAGCCATAGAAAATAAATGGATCTTTAAGAAGAAGACATACGCGGATGGTAATGCGACCATCTATAAAGCTCGGCTTGTCGTTAAGGGTTATCGACAAGTTCAAGGGGTTGACTACGATGAGACTTTCTCACCCGTAGCGAAGCAGAAGTCCGTCCAAATCATGTTAGCAATTGCCGCATTCTATGATTATGAGATATGGCAAATGGACGTCAAAACGGCATTCCTTAATGGTTTCCTTAAGGAAGAATTGTATATGATGCAGCCGGAAGGTTTTGTCGATCCTAAAGATGCTGACAAGGTGTGCAAGCTCCGACGCTCGATTTATGGGCTGGTGCAAGCATCTCGGAGTTGGAACATTCGTTTTGATGAGATGATCAAAGCGTTTGGGTTTACCCAGACTTATGGAGAAGCCTGCATTTACAAGAAAGTGAGTGGGAGCTCTGTAGCATTTCTCATATTGTATGTGGATGACATACTGTTCATGGGAAATAATATAGAATTCTTGGAAAGCATAAAGGCCTACTTGAACAAGTGTTTTTCAATGAAGGACCTTGGAGAAGCTGCTTATATATTAGGCATCAAGATCTATAGAGATAGATCGAGACGCCTCATTGGTCTTTCACAGAGTACGTACCTTGACAAGATATTGAAGAAGTTCAAAATGGATCAGTCAAAGAAGGGGTTCTTGCCTGTATTGCAAGGTACGAGATTGAGCACGGCTCAATGCCCGACCACGGCAGAAGATAGAGAAAAGATGAGTGTCGTCCCCTATGCCTCGGCCATAGGGTCTATCATGTATGCTATGCTGTGTACCAGACCTAATGTAAACCTTGCCATAAGTTTGGTAGGAAGGTACCAAAGTAATCCCGGTATGGAACACTGGATAGCGGTCAAGAATATCCTGAAGTACCTGAAAAGGACTAAGGACATGTTTCTCGTGTATGGAGGTGACGAAGAGCTCGTCATAAAAGGTTATGTCGATGCTAGCTTCGACACAGATCTAGACGACTCTAAGTCACAAACCGGATACGTGTATATTTTGAATGGTGGGGCAGTCAGCTGGTGCAATTGCAAGCAAAGCGTTGTGGCGGGATCTACATGTGAAGCGGAGTACATGGCAGCCTCGGAGGCAGCACAAGAAGCAGTCTGGGTGAAGGAGTTCATTACCGACCTAGGAGTCATACCCAATGCGTCGGGCCCGATGACTCTCTTCTGTGACAACACTGGAGCTATTGCCCTTGCCAAGGAGCCCAGGTTTCACAGGAAGACCAGGCATATCAAGCGTCGCTTCAACTCCATTCGTGAAAGTGTTCAAAATGGAGACATAGAGATTTGTAAAGTACATATGGACCTGAATGTGGCAGATCCGTTGACTAAACCTCTCCCTAGAGCAAAACATGATCAACACCAGAACTGCATGGGTGTTCGATTCATCACAATGTAACTAGAATATTGACTCTAGTGCAAGTGGGAGACTGTTGGAAATATGCCCTAGAGGCAATAATAAAATGGTTATTATTATATTTCTTTGTTCATGATAATTGTCTATTGTTCATGCTATAATTGTGTTATCCGAAAATCGTAATACATGTGTGAATACATAGACCACAACACGTCCCTAGTGAGCCTCTAGTTGACTAGCTCGTTGATCAAAAGATAGTCATGGTTTCCTGACTATGGACATTGGATGTCATTGATAACGGGATCACATCATTAGGAGAATGATGTGATGGACAAGACCCAATCCTAAGCATAGCTCAAAGATCGTGTAGTTAGTTTGCTGTAGCTTTTCCGAATGTCAAGTATCATTTCCTTAGACCATGAGATTGTGCAACTCCCGGATACCGTAGGAGTGCCTTGGGTGTGCCAAACATCACAACGTAACTGGGTGACTATAAACGTACATTACAGGTATCTCCGAAAGTGTCTGTTGGGTTGGCACGAATCGAGACTGGGATTTGTCACTCCGTATGACGGAGAGGTATCTCTGGGCCCACTCAGTAATGCATCATCATAATGAGCTCAATGTGACCAAGTGGTTGATCACGGGATCATGCATTATGGCACGAGCAAAGTGACTTGCCGGTAACGAGATTGAACTAGGTATTGGGATACCAACGATCGAGTCTCGGGCAAGTAACGTACCGATTGACAAAGGGAATTGTATATGAATTGATTGAATCCTCGACATCGTGGTTCATCTGATGAGATCATCGTGGAGCATGTGGGAGCCAACATGGGTATCCAGATCCCGCTGTTGGTTATTGACCGGAGAGGAGTCTCGGTCATGTCTCCCGAACCCGTAGGGTCTACACACTTAAGGTTCAGTGACGCTAGGGTTGTAGAGATATTAGCATACGGTAACCCGAAAGTTGTTCGGAGTCCCGGATGAGATCCCGGACATCACGAGGAGTTCCGGAATGGTCCGGAGGTGAAGATTTATATATAGGAAGTCAAGTTTCGGCCATCGGGAAAGTTTCGGGGGTAATCGATATTGTACCGGGACCACCGGAAGGGTCCCGAGGGTCCACCGGGTGGGGCCACCTATCCCGGAGGGCCCCATGGGCTGAAGTGGGTGGGGAACCAGCCCCTAGTGGGCTGGTGCGCCCCCCTTGGGCCTCCCCCTACGCCTAGGGTTGGAAACCCTAGGGGTGGGGGGCGCCACCCTTGCCTTGGGGGGCAAGGCACCCCCTTGGCCGCCGCCCCCCCTAGGAGATTGGATCTCCTAGGGCCGGCGCCTCCCCTAGGCACCCTATATATAGTGGGGGGGGGGAGGGCAGCCGCACCCAAGCCCCTGGCCTCTCCCTCTCCCTCCCGTGACACTCCTCCGTCTCCCTGCACTTGGCGAAGCTCTGCTGAGGGAGTACTGGATTAGGGGGTGTTCGGATAGCCGAACTATACCTTCAGCCGGACTCCTGGACTATGAAGATACAAGATTGAAGACTCCGTCCCGTGTCCGGAAGGGACTTTCCTTGGCATGGAAGGCAAGCTTGGCGATACGGATGTTCAGATCTCCTACCATTGTAACCGACTCTATGTAACCCTAACCCTCTCCGGTGTCTATATAAACCGGAGGGTTTTAGTCCATAGGACAACATACACATCGTCAATCATACCATAGGCTAGCTTCTAGGGTTTAGCCTCTCCGATCTCGTGGTAGATCTACTCTTGTACTACCCAGATCATCAATATTAATCAAGCAGGACATAGGGTTTTACCTCCATCGAGAGGGCCCGAACCTGGGTAAAACTTCGTGTCCCTTGCCTCCTCTTACCATACGGCCTAGATGCACAGTTCGGGACCCCTTACCCGAGATCCGCCGGTTTTGACACCGATATTGGTGCTTTCATTGAGAGTTCCTCTGTGCCGTCGCTGTCAGGCCCGATGGCTCCTACGATCATCAATGGCGATGCAGTCTAGGGTGAGACCTTCCTTCCCGGACAGATCTTCGTCTTTGGTGGCTTCCCACTGCGGGCCAATTCACTTGGCCATCTAGAGCGGATCGAAAGCTACGCCCCTGGCCGTCAGGTCAGATTCGGAAGTTTAAACTACACGGCTGACATCCGCGGGGACTTGATCTTCGACGGATTCGAACCACTGCCGAGCGCGCCGCACTGTCATGACGAGCCTGATCTAACTCTGCGGCCGAACGGTGCCCTGGGGGCCGCACCCGCACCGGCTCCGACCCTTAGTTCAGAGTCAACTGCGCCGATCGAGGATGGGCGGTTGGACGCCACCTCGGGGGCTGTGATCCAAACGGCGATTGAACCGAACACCAGCCCCGAACTCTGCGAGGCTCGTGACTCCAAGGAGCCGGACTCCTCTCCGGACTCTGAACCCTCCGCGCCCCTGCCAGTCGAATCCGATTGGGTGCCGATCATGGAGTTCACTGCCGCAGGCATCTTTTAGCACTCGCCTTTCGGCGATATCCTGAAGTCTCTCTCTTTATCAGGAGAGCCCTGGCCGGGCTACGGTCAGCAAGGTTGGGGTACAGACGATGAAGAAATTCAAAACCCACCCACCACCCACTTTGTAGCCACTGTCGACGACTTAACCGACAAGCTCGACTTTGACTCCGAAGACATCGATGGTATGGACACCGATGAAGGATATGATGAAGAACCATCGCCTACTAGGTCCTGGAAAGCCACCTCGTCATATGACATATACATGGTGGACACCCCAAAAGAGGGAGAGGGCGATGGAACAACGGAGGATGACCCCTCAAAGAAACAACCCAAGCGCCGGCGTCAGCGGGGCCGCTGAAAATCCTGCCAACACAAAAACGGTGATTCCAGCACGGGAGATAATAATACTCCGGAGAGTGCCGAAGAAAACCCCCTCCAGCAAGGTTTAGCACAGGAGGATGGAGAAACCAGCCCTCATGAGAGAGCGGCAGACAGAGAGGTCGAGGACGATAATTATATGCCTCCCTCCGAAGACGAGGCAAGCCTCGACAACGACGAATTCGTCATGCCAGAGGATCCCGTTGAGCAAAAGCGTTTCCAACGCAGGCTTATGGCCACGGCAAGAAGCCTCAAGAAAAAACAGCAACAGCTCAGAGCTGATCAAGATTTGCTGGTTGACACATGGACTGAAGTCCTTGCGGCCGAAGAGCATAAACTCGAACGCCCCTCCAAGAGTTACCCAAAGCGCAAGTTGCTACCCCGATTAGAGGTGGAAGCACTTGATGCGGCCGAACGGCCACCTCGTGGCCGCGACAGAGAGGCCTCCCGACCCTCCACTCAAGCCGCACCCCGTACCAAGGCACGGGAATATGCGCCGGACTTACGAGACATGTTGGAGGACAAGGCAAGGCAAACACGATTGATCTACGGATCGCGTGGGCACCCCACGGCTCGAGATGGTAACCGTCACGCCGGCCACAAATTCGGCAGGGCCCAACACAGTAGACAAAGCTCATTGGAGCTACGCCATGATATCACCCAGTACAGAGGCGCCGCACACCCACTGTGCTTTACAGACGAAATAATGGATCATCAAATCCCCGAGGGTTTCAAACCCGTAAACATCGAATCATATGATGGCACAACAGACCCTGCGGTATGGATCGAGGATTATCTCCTTCATATCCACATGGCCCGCGGTGATGATTTTCACGCCATCAAATACCTCCCACTCAAGCTTAAAGGACCAGCTCGGCATTGGCTCAACAGCTGCCAATATGATCAATCAGTTGTTGGGAGGACCTGGAAGCCGCATTCCTCGACAATTTCCAGGGCACTTATGTGCGACCCCCAGACGCCGATGACCTAAGTCACGTAATCCAACAGCCAGAGGAATCGGCCAGCCAATTCTGGACACGGTTCCTAACAAAGAAAAATCAAATAGTCGACTTTCCGGACGCTGAGGCCCTAGCAGCCTTCAAGCACAATATCCGTGACGAGTGGCTGGCCCGGCACCTCGGACAGGAAAAGCCGAAATCTATGGCAACACTCACGACACTCATGACCCGCTTTTGCGCGGGAGAAGACAGCTGGCTCGCTCGTAGCAACAATATGACCAAGAACCCTGGTAGTTCGGACACCATGGACATTAGTGGCAGGTCGCGTCGCAAAAAGCAGAAGCGCCGCATTAACGGCGACAATGCTGAGGATACGGCAGTTAATGCCGGATTCAGAGGCTCTAAATCCGGTCAGCGGAAGAAGCCATTCAAAAGGAATCCTAGGGGCCCGTCCAGCTTGGACCGAATACTCGACCGCTTGTGCCAAATACATGGCACCCCCGAAAAGCCGGCCAATCACACCAACAGGGATTGTTGGGTGTTCAAGCAGGCAGGCAAGCTAAGCGCCAAGAATGAAGACAAGGGGCTGCATAGCAATGACGACGAGGAGCCCCGGCCGCCGAACAACAATGGACAGAAGGGTTTTCCCCCACAAGTGCGGACGGTGAACATGATATACGCCACCCACGTCCCCAAAATGGAGCGGAAGCGCACGTTAAGGGACGTATACGCGGTAGAGCCAGTCGCCCCAAAGTTCAACCCATGGTCCTCCTGCCCGATCACCTTTGATCGAAGAGACCATCCCACTAGCATCCGTCATGGTGGATTTGCCGCATTGGTTCTAGACCCAATTATTGACGGATTTCATCTCACTAGAGTCCTCATGGACGGCGACAGCAGCCTGAACCTGCTTTACCAGGATATAGTGCGAAAAATGGGCATCGATCCCTCGAGGATTAAGCCCACCAAAACGACCTTTAAAGGCGTAATACCAGGTGTAGAGGCCAACTGTACAGGCTCAATCACACTTGAAGTGGTCTTCGGATCCCCGGATAAATTCTGAAGCGAGGAATTGATCTTCGACATAGTCCCATTCCGCAGTGGCTATCATGCACTGCTCGGACGAACCGCATTCACCAAATTCAATGCGGTACCGCACTATGCATATCTTAAGCTCAAGATGCCAGGCCCTCGTGGAGTAATTACGATCAATGGAAACACCGAACGCTCCCTCCGAACGGAGGAGCACACGGCGGCCCTTGCAGCGGAAGTACAAAGCAGCCTCTCCAGGCAGTTCTCCAGTCCGGCCATTAAATGTCCGGACACCGTCAAGCGCGCCCGGAGTAACCTACAACAAGACCGCCTGGCACGTTCCGAGCAGGCGTAGCAATGCGGCCCCAACCCCAACCCTCGTAAAAAGGCAACGCCAGTACTTCACGTCCATAATTACACTCTGGAAATACCATGGGCATAGGGGGAGGGGCACCATCACGACACGCCCAAAACACGGCTTAAACCACACCAGGGGCTGCCAATTTTTTACTTTTCTCTTACTTCCAGGACTCTACTCTTCGGAAGGCCTGTTCGGCAGTTCAATTGCCGCACAAACGATGCAAGGACCAGGGAAGCAGACAAGCCATGCCACATTACGGAAATCCCAGGTGGTCTCTGTCACGAGCAGTATACCTGTTTCGCATACTATTCCGCAGCTTGCCCCTAGAGCAGACATGTCAAATAGTCCAACTTTTCGTTTATCGCATTACTTGTATCGTTCTGCTTTGATCGCAGCTATTTTTAATAAACAATGCATAGTTTTTGTCTATTTTTTGCATTATCTTTTTATAAATAAATGTTCCTTAACGACATGTTGCACCCGTACAACTTGGTACGGCCAAAATACGCCAGGGGCTTTTAGCACCCCTCAATATGGTGTGAGAAGTCCGAACACTTTCACAAGTGCGGCACCCCGAACTTATAGCACTATATGCATCGGCTCCGAATCATGTCTTGGGTCAATAGTTGGGTTTGCCCGGCTCCTATGTTTTGGTGCCTTACGTTCCGCTATATCGGCTAAGGTAGCACTAGGAGAACCACTGCGATTGTGCCCCAGTTGAGCTGGGCCGAGCACCTCAGTGGAGAAAGCTAAAACTAACTGTCATGATGAAGCGACAGCTGGTCGCTGTTCGAGAGGTTTTTTTCGAGTCCCTGAAGACTTATGCCACTTAGGGCGAGGAGTTGGCTCTGTCCGGCCAAGGCGTGGATAGCGCCCCGAACTCGGTCTTCCGAATACTAGGGGCTTCGCCGAAATTTAAAATTATAGAATTCTATGGCTAAGTGAGAGTGTTCACGCATTATAGTCCGATTGCCTCGTTCGTTGGGCTGAGCGCCTCCCTCGAAGGACCCAAATATGGGAAAAAGAGCGCCCAGGTTTATCCCCGAACACCCCAGCACTAGCGGTAAGGGGGCAGAAGTCGACGACTCGCCATCTCTCAATATTGATAAACAGCCGCACAGAAGGTAATATTTTAAATTCAAGCAGCATTGCTCAGCACACATGAACAAGTTTTCAGCGCACAGGACAAAACAAGCGAGTTTTACTCGAAAATTACATCCATAGTACATTCATCCGCCACAAGGCGGGCACCCTTCAGAACATCCTTATAATAATTCTCGGGCTTGCGATGCTCTTTCCCCGGCGGTGGCCCGTCCTTCACAAGCTTCTCAGCATCCAGCTTGCCCCAGTGCACCTTAGCACGGGCAAGGGCCCTACGGGCACCTTCAATGCAGACGGAGCGCTTGATGACTTCGAGCCTTGGACAGGCCTCCACCAGCCGCCGCACCAGCCCGAAATAGCTCCTAGGCTGAGCCTCTCCAGGCCACAGCCAAACTATGAGGCCCTTCATGGCCTGTTCGGCCGCCTTGTGGAGCTCGATCAGTTGCTTCAGCTGGTCGCTCAGGGGCACGGGGTGTCCGGCCTCAGCGTACTGAGACCAGAACACCTTCTCTGTCGAGCTCCCCTCCTCGGCTCGATAGAATGCGGCAGCATCAGACACACTCCGGGGAAGATCTGCGAACGCGCCTGGAGAACTCTGGATTCGGGTAAGTAACAAGTAACTCACGCTTATGTGTTTGCTTTGCATAAAGAATGCCTTACCCGCCGCTATCTTCTTCACCTCATCCAACTCCTGGAGGGTCTTCTGGGATTTGGCCTTGGTAGACTTGGCACTTTCAATAGCCACCGCGAGCTCGGACGCTCGCGTCCTTGAGTCACGCTCCAAACTCTCATGTTTTTCCATGAGAGCCTGGAGCTCTTGCCGCACCTTGCCAACCTCGGCCTCATACTTCTCCCGCTCAGTGCGCTCCGTGGCCGCCTTCTTCTCGTCCTCGAGCAGCGCTTGCTTAAGGGTCGCCACCTCAGACATGGCCCCTACAATAGCCACGATAATCCTGTCATTTTTTGCAATTGCACCTTTTTATATATATATTTAATTCCAACAAGGTATTTCTTACCTTCATTATCCTCGAGCTGCTTCTTGGCATGCCCGAGATCTTGCTCGGACTACTCGAGGTTCTGCTTTAGCACGTCCACTTCCGCAGTCAGTGCGGCGGACTCCTACAGGGAAGCCTGCACACGCATATTGACTCCTTTTTGTTAGACTCCTGCGAATTTTCTTTGATCCTCTATTCGGATTTTCTTCCCGAACGCCAAACAGAGCATCAGGGGCTACTGTCTATGCGGTAATATTATTTACGCATTCCTTACTTACCTCAAAGCCTGTTAAAAGGCTTGTACAAGCTTCAGTCAGTCCGCTCTTGGCGGACTGAACCTTCTGGATCACCGCACTCATAATAGTGCGGTGCCCCTCGTCGATGGAGGCGCCTTGGAGCGCCTCCAACATATTGTCCGGCGCCTCCGGTTGGACGGAGGTCACCGGCATGGCGGGCTTGCTCCTCTTGGAAGGAGGTCCCCCGCCGGACTCTGGAACCTTTGAAGGTCCGGAGCAGTGTTCGGCCTAGGGCCGGACTTGGAGCCCTGGGGGGTTTCATCCCCTTACTCTTGGAGTCTGGGAGGTCGCCTCGCGGTGCCTCCAGGACCACCTCCTCCCGGATTGGAACCTGTTGGGACAACACTTCGGTGTCATCCGTAGGGCGGGGGGAGGAAGCCGTCGGAAGTGAGTTCACGTCCGACGAGTCCAGTGAGCCGCTCGACGACGCGTCGAGCCGGTCTTTGGGTGGGCTGCATAAACACATTCGACATAAGGGAAAGCTGTGCAATAAATGAATACTATGAATTACTTTGGTATCCGGATACTTACGATTTCGCCAGGGGCTTGGCCCTGGGCGGCCACTCCTCTCCGCCGTCGTCGGCGTCGGTGGAGTAATCCGGAGCAAGGGTTTTCCCCTTCTTGGACCCTTCAGCCTCCCCAGTTGGGGCGGCCTTCCTTTTCTTCCCTTCCCCCGCTGGAGGGGGAGGGGTCTCTTCTTCCTCCTCCTCGTCTTCTTGGGAGGAGTGCGTCTTGGATTCGTCGGATGGTGAATCCGACACCTCCAGGCGCCAAGCACTCTTTCAAGTCCCAGCGGCCTTTTTTGCGGCCTTCTTCTCCGGCACCACATAGGGTGCCGGAGCCAGCAGCTTCGCCAATTGAGCGTCCGCTGGGCCTTCGGGCAAAGGCGCAGGACAGTTGATCCGTCCGGACTTCGCCTGCCAATCCTGTCAAGGGTAAGGGAGTTTAGATCTCGCACAGAGTTAAACTATGAAAAACTAGTGCCCTGTAAAAGGTACAAAAAACTTACCGCGCTAGCATCATGTTGTGCGCTAAATCCGCGATCCTCAGTAGCGGATGAGGGAGCCTCGGCGCCTTTGAAAAGCACCTTCCAGGCATCTTCGTACGTCGTGTCGAAGAGCCTGCTCAGAGTTCGGTGCTGTGCCGGATTGAACTCCCACAGATTGAAGGCCCATTGTTGACACGGGAGGCTCAGGCGGATGAGCATAACCTGGACTACGTTGACAAGCCTGAGCTACTTGTTCACCAGGGATTGGATGCATGTTTGCAGTCCGGTCACCTCCTTTTGGTTGCCCCATGACAGGCCTGTCTCTTTCCAGGACGTGAGCCGCGTTGGGGGTCCGGACCGGAACTCGGGGGCTGCGACCCACTTAGGGTCGCGCGGCTCGGTGATATAAAACCACCCCGATTGCCACCCCTTCAGGGTCTCCACAAAGGAGCCCTCGAGCCATAAGACGTTGGCCATCTTGCCAAACATGGCACCGCCGCACTCCGCCTAGCTGCCGCGCACCACCTTCGGCTTGACGTTGAAAGTCTTAAGCCATAGGCCGAAATGGGGGCGGATGCGGAGGAAAGCCTCGCACACAACGATGAACGCCGAGATGTTGAGGACAAAGTTCGGGGCCAGATCGTGGAAATCCAGGCCGTAGTAGAACATGAGCCCCAGACAAATGGATGCAGAGGGAAGCCCAGTCCGCGGAGGAAATGGGGGAGGAATACCACCCTCTCATGGGGCCTAGGAGTGGGGATGAGCTGCCCCTTTTCGGGAAGCCGGTGCGCGATGTCGCTAGCCAGATATCCGGCCTTCCTCAGCTTTTTGATGTGTCCCTCCATGACGGAGGAGACCATCCACTTGCCTCCCGCTCCGGACATGACTGGAGAAGGTTGAGGTGGTAGTGCGGACTTGGGCGCTGGAGCTCGAGTGCGCAAGAATGGATAGGCAAAGGAGGAAGAAGGCGTGGGTGAAAAGGTGGATCCTTATCCCCTTATATGGATGGTCGCAACTACGTGTCCCCACCAGCCTGGTAAAACTCGCTTATCTCCAAGCGCCGTAATCAATGGCGCGGTTGGGTTACCCACGCCCGTATTGATGAGAATCCCGGAATAAGGGGACACGATCGCTGCTTTAACAAGACGTGCCAAGGAAACCGCCTCGCATAACGCGCTAAGATGGGACAGTAAAACGGTTTGAATAAAAGCTTGGCCGTGGTGTGATGTCACACTACGGAGTACGTCAGCAGATTAGATTTGTGTAAATATTATTCTCTCCTATGGCAATATGTGGAAACTTATTTTGCAGAGCCGGACACTATCTTTGTGTTCAAAATCTTCTATGAAGTACTTGGAGGAGGAACCCGCCTTGCAATGCCGAAGACAATCTGCGCGCCGGACTCGTCGTCATTGAATCCTGGTTCAGGGGCTACTGAGGGAGTACTGGATTAGGGGGTGTTCGAATAGCCGAACTATACCTTCAGCCGGACTCTTGGACTATGAAGATACAAGATTGAAGACTCCGTCCCGTGTCCGGAAGGGACTTTCCTTGGCGTGGAAGGCAAGCTTGGCGATACGGATGTTTAGATCTCCTACCATTGTAACCGACTCTATGTAACCCTAACCCTCTCCGATGTCTATATAAACCGGAGGGTTTTAGTCCGTAGGACAACATACACATCAATAATCATACCATAGGCTAGCTTCTAGGGTTTGGCCTCTCTGATCTGGTGGTAGATCTACTCTTGTACTACCCATATCATCAATATTAATCAAGCAGGACGTAGGGTTTTACCTCCATCGAGAGGGCCCGAACCTGGGTAAAACTTCGTGTCCCTTGCCTCCTGTTACCATCCGGCCTAGACGCACAGTTCGGGACCCCCTACCCGAGATCCGCCGGTTTTGACACCGACACCTGCCGAGATCACCGTTGCTTCCAACACCACGCCGTCGTGCTGCTGGATCTTCATCAACCTCTCCTTCCCCCTTGCTGGATCAAGTTGGAGGAGACGTCTTCCCAACCGTACGTGTGTTGAACGCGGAGGTGCCGTCCTTTCGGCACTTGGTCATCGGTGATTTGGATCACGTCGAGTATGACTCCATCAACCCCGTTCTCTTGAACGCTTCCGCGCGCGATCTACAAGAGTATGTAGATGCACTCCTCTCTCCCTCATTGCTAGATGACTCCATAGATTGATCTTGGTGATGCGTAGAAAATTTTAAAATTCTGCTACGTTCCCCAACAGAGAGCACCACTGTCATTTGCATTCATTACTGTTAGTTTACATTGAGTATGACTTAACTGGATCTCTTTTACCATGAATTACAATGTGTAGTCAGTCCTTGATCTTTAAAGGTGCTCTGCATTTATGTTTTGCGGTCTCAGAAAGGGCTAGCGAGATACCATCTTGTTATATCATACTATGATTGTTTTTAGAAAGTGTTGTCATTCGAGATTTATTATTACTAGTTAACCCGTTGCGCCAAATGGCGCAGAGACCCACTAAAGACATGTTGTCGATGAAAATAGTTTTATTTTGCAAGGACAGATTCAATATTGGTAGTAGAAAGCCCGTGTGTTAAATCATGCTATATTGAAAATATGTTTATCATGCCGAGAAATATGAGGTTGAAAAAAGAATCATATTTGTGTAACGTGTATAGACCAGTTAAGGAAACAATGTTTTAGTTGAAAATATGATTAGCATGCTGACACATTAACTCAGGTCTATTCTTGTTTATTCAATGTTTCTATTGTTGGTTTTGTTTAGTAATAATGCTAAAAATAACATTACTTGTTGCATGGCGCAAGGTCCCATTTCAAACCAAGAGTCATTTAAAAAAATGCTAGACAATTTGACAATAATAAGGATCCTCTTAATAATAAAATTTGAAAGAAAAAAATGAGACCAACCCAAGGGCTAACACTCGTTGGCATTTTCCTTATAGGAGAAACTCCGCAAGCACCACCCATCCAAGTCAGGACTTGAACTCGGGTGGGCTGGCAGCAACCTCAGCCGCCCAGCCAACGGGTCGACACACCGTCCTGAAAATTTGAAAGAAACATAGCCTCAAACTATGTGATCAAGTTTTCAAAATGCGGGGATTCTCTACAATTTTGCTACATTTGCTGGAACTTAGGAATCCAAGTCACGCTTTGTCTCTCCCCTCTCACTTGTCTGGAACCATAGCATTTTATCCTACACATCCCCTTTATAGGTCTGATGCACTGTAATTCCTTCATTTTTTAAAGTAGCTGAACAAACAATGCCTTGCACAACGTTTGTCATCTCTCAGCGATGGAGCCACTCTCTATAGCCATCTCTTCTTTTTTGAAGGGAACTGGTCAAACAATGTTTATGACAAGTTTTTCTACTGTAATAGAGGTGCAAACATGAAAGAAGAAATCAAGTGAAGAAACAAGGACATTGCTGCAATGGATGGGCGAACCAAGATTGAAAAATACCACACCAGCAACAAAAGTTTATGACAGATATGGAAGTGACAATAAACAACAAGATTTCCAAGATTTACAATGAACAAGCGGATTTGGCTTCTTACTCTAAAATAGAAACATCTAGAGCACTTACTTGGTGACAATCCCACCAATTCAATGAGAATGGAAATATTTTCTACCCTTCACTCCTTTGCGGCTTGTAGAATCAAAGGAGAAAAGGAAAAAACTTAACAACAGTTCTTGCATGAATAAGTCACCTGCGGCACTGGATTCTCATGTAAGTGGTCGAATGGATTAGCAAGCTTTCTCCCGGGTGCCACATACAACTTGAATATCCTAGATGTGTTTTCCAAGTTGTAAAATCCACATCAACCATCAAGTAATCATGTGAGTCTAATATACATAAACTATAGGAAAAATTCAGCAACAAAGGTAACATGCTTAGTGAGAAACTGGATAACAAAAGGAATACTTACAACCAAGTCCATAGGAACACATAGAATTCCCGGGAACTTTTCACTGAAGTAACGATGCAATTATTCATAGCAGGTTTGTTCTAGAACCTAGCTATTTGTTTAAGCAATCGTGGAGCCAAATTTATACAAAAAGGGAGATACTCCTAAACCTTCCTAAAATTTAACCGTATTTCATATGATAACCTAGAGGCCGTCTAAAAGCTCCCCTTATTTTCTACCGTGTTGTAGAATGTACGTCTATTAAAACTGCAAGATTAGCAATTCTTTTGGTCCTGAGCACTAAAGATGGCAAATAAACACACTGAAATAAGACAAAAGCAATTGTGGCATAAGGTTAAAGCTGTGGAAATATCCAATGTTGCATCAAAATTGCATTGGAGTATCTCAAAGAATAAAAATTAGTAGAACTACTAAACCTTAATATCAGCTGTCATGGTGACCTTATTATAACTTCAAAACTGGTGAAAATAAATTGCATTGGAGGAGTATCTCAAAGACTAAAAATGAGTAGAACTACTAAACCTTAATATCAATTGTCATGGTGACCTTCTTATAACTTCAAAACCGATGAAAGTAAATATATTACCATCCATAAGTAAACAATCATCAATTTTGTTATTGTGCAACTCAAACCTAAATAAAAACTATAAATGTGGTTTCAAAACCGTCTGAATCCTGAACATGACAAGAATCAAAATTACCAAGGCCGAAAAGCCTCAGTTTTACATTTCCAAAGTCACGCAATAATAGACCAAGATATACATTGAGCAAAGCAAGTAACAAGAAAAGAAGAAATTCATTGATGCAATTCTATCAAGCATCAAGGTCACAGTGTCAATTAGTGTCCGTAATCAACAAATCAATATTTGAAACAATAAATTCACTCATGCTTTGTATAGAAGTTGGAAGTCACTAATAAGAAGCCTCTGAAATACCATCTGGAAAATAAACGGCAACAAAATGATGAATCTGGACAACATTGAAGTACCAATAGAGTCAATCAATGTTGTCAACCCATTCTTATAGCTGGGTGTTTAATCTAGACGAACAACCAACTGTTTAGGTACGCTATTCTGACAAAAATTCGAGATCGTGCATACTAGCAGTCATTTAGATGAAAATAAGTGTTGTCACATTTCAGTTTCCTAATATGTGTACTTTCTTGTGACCATTGATCTAGATGAGACACTCAAGATGGCCTGCATACTGGCAACCATATCTAATTCAACATCATGCATCATAATCCATTGGATTGACAAGTCCTTCAAAAATTTCATAGAGGCGGACAAGAAAATAAAATCAACAATAAGCCACCTGAAGAAGCCAACTAGCATATGTTAATTTTACAAATAGTAAAACATAAGCATTACCATTCCTTTCAGCATAGGAAATGAAAAAGAGATATTTGTTTACAACAATTAAAAATCATTGGAGGAGAGCACACTACATAAGCTTGTAGAGTTGGAGAGTTAGAGAGAGAGGGAGAGAGGAGTGAAGAAGGATAGGGTGAAACTCACCTTGACGTGTTGACATCAGCTATAACAGTTCTGTTCCTATCAAGAATGAACTCTACAAATAATTAGTGACATATTTTGTATATATTGCTGCCATCTCCTAAATAGAAAGGTATAAAGGTTAGCTTAGGTGTCCCAACGCAAATAACTTGAATTTATCTAGAATAATCCATGTAAAACTGAATCTTGCCCAGGGAACCATGGCAACTGAATCTCTTAACAGGCATACTCTTGAACAGCAACAGAAAATACATGAATTTTCCACATCACGGCAGCTATTTAATTAAACTATTTATATCATACTCGTCAATCTCTAGTATAATAAATGTTGCTTATGAAATATTGCTAGCTTGATGGGCTATTGTTAGAAAGATAGCAAAATATATTCAAACAATTAGTAGGCTAAGATAACATGATAGTACATACAGAAACAACCAGTAGGATAGCTGTAAAAACCGTAAAATAATAATAATAATAATAAAAATAAAAATAAATTAGATAATGATAATTTCAACGGTGTTGCCTAAACATTAATTAAAATAATAGAAACAACTACTTTTAATTTATTTTTACAGGAAATAGCATTTAGTCATACACAACAATTCTTCTCCAAACTTCCCTATATTTTATAGACCCTTGTCTCATTTCTCTCACACAAAGTAAATGCCAACTAATGGCCAGCCAAGCAAATCACACTTGTCCCTAATACAACCCACAAGAGACATAAGTGGAGGCATGCATGCAAGACTAACCACGCATGCATGCCAGATGTAATGCGTCTCCAAACCGACATAGCTATTCACCCCACTACAAATAGGAGCCATCCCTTTCACTGTGGCCACACACAATCATCCGCTGGAGAAACCCCTCTGCCTTTTCACCTTGCCTTTTCACTTTCTGCCACACTACTGTCCTCCGCTGCTGTGAAGCTCTTTGGGTTGCATGCGCCACCAGGTACTAATCAAGTACCTTGTTGTGTTAGCCCTTCTTGCTTGACTTCTTATCTATCTCCACCTCGGTTTGAATCAGTCCATGAGCATCTATTCACCTTGATTTATTTACCTTGCAGTAAAAAGAACAAAATGTTTGCGTAAACACCCAAGTTAGTCAAAACTAATTAGATCAATTGCAAAAGCTTGTAAAAGTTTCTATGAATGACATCCGTGGCTTGTACTAGATCTAACATGCCAAGAATCAAATCCTAAGTACCAGCAACTTGCTAAGACATGTATGTGTGTATCCAAAAGATCAACCTTCCTGTGTATACTACCTTGTCCTAATTATTAATCCCTGCCAATCTGTAGCAAACATTGAGTGATTGATGTTTATAATCTACTCACAAGTAATTATTTTTGGAGTTTCACTGCCATTGTTTACTTCTATATGGTGTTCAAGGATGAGTAGAACTAGTTAGGAACAACATTTAGATCTAATCAGTAGCAATACCATGACCACACCATAGATTAAATCTTGATTAATTTCATGGCCTTGAGATAAACAAAGAGAAAGAAGGCAATATGGTTGAGAAGGGAATAGTAGGGCCTGAGATAAAATGAACAATATATGCACACCCACGTTCATATATAGTAGGAACTTGTTGTGAAATTTGGAGCACTTCATGGAGAAGGAATCAGGATTAGTACTTACCAGTAGTAGCAGTAGGATGTGGCTAGTCCACACCGTTAGCAGCAAAGCCATGGCAACCGAGCAGCGCCGGTGAAGCCGCACGCGCCCGACGCCCGTGGCTGCACGCTTTGTGCGTGTGGCTGCGCTGGGGGGAGGATGTAGGCATGGAGACGTCGTTGCCGCTGCAGCCGGTGGCAAGCCCACCAGACCTGGATCGGGCGGCGCTAGGATTGAGTGGTGGCGGCGTTTTTGGCGGTGGCCGATCAAATAAATAGGGGGAAATGGTAGAGGGAGACGAGGGGAATCTATAGGTGTCCGCCGTGTCGCCGGAGATGCCCGTACGGGGCAGATCGAGGCGACGACGGCCGTGCTCTGTTCTTGGGGGAGAGAGAGAGAGGTGAGCGGGCTGGTTCTGTTCGTGGGACATCAGAGAAGTTGAGTAGTCTTTCTGGATAGACACGGGCTGGGGCTTAACCAGCAAAGTACTAGTAGTACAGTACTAGGCTACTGTTTCCTTTTACTTATCATTTCTTTTACCACTCTCTGGACTGGATGACATACGTGCATGCTACTCTGATTTGGATGGCTTAGATGCATTTTATATCTCAATGAAACAGTAGGACGTATCAGTACCTAGTTAATTAATTATGGCTTGCCCAACATGGCCGTGTTGCTGGATGTTTAGATTTTAATTAGGCATTATAAACATGTTTGTGAAATAATTATCAGGAGTCGATCTCGGACTCGTAGGAGTCGCATCTGGTGGTTTCGAGTTGGTCGAAGCACTATCCGGCAAGTCGTCATCTCCTTGACCATGTCTTGATAAATGTTTTCTGGGCTATGGGTCATTTCTAAAAGTTTGCATAAGAATTAAAAATAAATATTTTTCACAAATGAAATGAGATTTGGATCAGGTGGATCCACTAATTTGGCAATTGGACCAGATCAGGTGAAGTATCTGTATTAAATAGTTGTGACCCGGGCAGGGCTACATTATAAATAAATATTTGGTGGGTAGGGGAGCTTATGTTGGTGAAGGCAACCTGGGTAGGGTTGGCTTGGATGGCGGGCTCCTCTACATAGGGTATCACATTAGGACACAACCAACTGACGCTTACTTCAAAAGCGGCGCAAATCGTACTGACCATAGACCTGGAATGGGACGGGCTGAACCGACTATCCATGCCAAGTAGCTGCCTCTGCATGGGTGAGAAGGTGGTTGTAGCTGGGTAGGTACAGTCACCTAGGGCGGGACCGCCGGTCAGGGGTCTCGACCCGCGGGCCTTTAGTAAGGCAAGGTGGAAATGCAGAGGTAGTGTACGGGCTGGTTAAAGGTTCTGGTTCCTTGGTCTAGTCGTGCGCACGGGTATCGTATGGACGACTTGTACCAAGTGATGCTATGGGCAAAGCAGTACACCTCTGATCAGAGTAAATGTGATATCACTCCCAGCTTTCGGGATTGGAAGTGCGTCGTGTGATATCACTCCCAGCTTTCGGGATCAGAGTAAATGTGATATCAGAGTAAATGTGATCCCACGTCGCTCTGTCGCCAGTAGATTTTATGAATAAAATTTGGTTTTCAACAAAATGGGTTAAGGGAAAATATTTTTACCTACATAGTATTTTGAGATAATGGCTCGGTGGTGGTAGCCGTGGCCGATGAAGTTTTTCCTCTTTAAAAACTCATACATCCACTTTTCCCGGCGACTTGCGGAGTATGTATTTTATACGTACTCAGCTGCACTTATGTTGTTTTTCAGAGCAAGAGAGTTATGAGAACTCCGAGGCGATAGAGAATGGTACTTACGACGAGTCTGGTCATTTTAACGACTTCGGTTATACTGAAGTGGAGTATGATTATGAGGAAGTCGACAATCAAGGCTATGAAGAGTAGATGCCCTCCATGGTTGGTCGAAAAGGCTCGTACTAGAAGCGGTGACGATATATCGTCATGGCCGCTTAGGCTTAGTCGACACTTGAGGTGTCTATGTAATAAAAGCTTGCCTACTCATGGCAGCTGTTCCGTCTTGTACATGACACTGTTCTCCTTAACTGATCCTGGCGCAACTCTGAAGTGACGGCTTCCGTTACGCCTGACTCTGTTGGACGTAACGGGGCGTCACAGAAGAGGTGGTATCAGAGCAACGTTAAGGAAACAATCATGTACTTGGTTAGAGACCGTCTGAGCCCTAGGAAAGATAGGTTCCCTCCTTGCCTAAAATAAATTAAAAGTTTTCTCAAAAAAATGACTCAAGTCAATTGAAGATTAAATAATTTAGACCACACAATTGTGCAACAAAAATGTGTTTATTTATTTATTTACTGTCCTTGATAAAATTAATTTTACACTGCGTTATAACTAACTAAATTCTTAAATTGCTCAATGTAGGATGATGAGTGGTAGGATGTTTGGTACGGGTGCTGAGTATGGTAGTTTTGCTCTGTTCTTGGTTGAGCTTCTTGGTCTTCTGGGTGTGTTGATTGCACCGTGCTACACAGTGTTTCACGACCCGTGTTCCACAGGGTACTTAGTCACAGTGCACATTTCTGAGAGCTTAGATGTCCCTTCTAGGTACAGTGTTGCCCGTTACGACTTTGTTTCAGCACTTCAGGGTGCGGCACGAGATGCCGCTTTACACCTTTTCCACGCCTACCACTCTCTCCTTCAGTATGTGGGCAGAGGCGAGTGGCCTCATTAGCTAGAGGAGGCAGGGAGTTCTTATGCACCTACGCCCATTGTTGCTCCTTCACCTTTTGCGTCCACTTCCACTTTCCCTCCACTTTCACCATGTCCTCCTGTTTTACCTCCCACATTTTTACCACCACCAGCTTCGACTGCCGCTCGTCCACCTTTGTACCCAACAGTCCCACCCAATCGTGCAGACCACCCAGCTCGTAGAGTCATCAGGGGTTCCTCCTCTCGCGCAATGTCACGTCCCTCCACACCGTACGAGCGTCCACCCGCACCTCAGCTTGTTCAGGACCTATTAGATCAGGTTGCCACTCTTCAGAGGTGCTGTTCCGAGCTTGAGCGGGCAAACATCGAGATGTCCACTGCGTTGAGGGACTACACCCGTCCGAGTATGGCCCTCAACCCTCTTCAGATCAAAAGCTCAGCTTCCGCCTCTCCAGACCGGGTAGGGTACCCGATTGACCAGGAGTCTCTTGTCGCCGACGAGCCTTCCTCTCAGGTTGCTCCTTGTCGGTGTCAAAACCGGCGGATCTCAGGTAGGGGGTCCCGAACTGTGCGTCTAGGCCGGATGGTAACAGGAGGCAAGGGACACGCAGTTTTACCCAGGTTCGGGCCCTCTCGATGGAGGTAAAACCCTACGTCCTGCTTGATTAATATTGATGATATGGATAGTACAAGAGTAGATCTACCACGAGATCGAAGAGGCTAAACCCTAGAAGCTAGCCTATGGTATGATTGTTGATATGTACGTTGTCCTACGGACTAAAACCCTCTGGTTTATATAGACACCGGAGAGGGTTAGGGTTACACAAAGTCGGTTACAATGGTAGGAGATCTTTATATCCGTATCGCCAAGCTTGCCTTCCACGCCAAGGAAAGTCCCTTCCAGACATGGGACAGAGTCTTCAATCTTGTATCTTCATAGTCCAGGAGTCTGGCTGAAGGTATAGTCCGGCTATCCGAACACCCCCTAATCCAGGACTCCCTCAGTAGCCCCTGAACCAGGCTTCAATGATGATGAGTCCGCCGCGCAGATTGTCTTCGGCATTGCAAGGCGGGTTCCTCCTCCAAGTACTTCATAGAAGATTTTGAACACAAAGATAGTGTCCGGCTTTGCAAAATAAGTTTCCTCATATTGCCATAGAGAGAATAATATTTACACAAATCTAATCTGCTGACGTATTCCGTAGCATGACACACCACGACCAAGCCTTTATCCGAGTCATTTCAGTATCCCACCTCAGCGCGTCATGCGAGGCGGTTTCCTTGGCACGTCTTGTTAAAGCAGAGATCGTGTCCCCTTATCCCGGGATTCTCATCAATACGGGCGTGGATAACCCAACCGCTTATAGGACTCCTAGATTATAGGCAAGTCCAAACGGACATGGAGAGAATGCTTGATATTCACCCTCTTTATGATTATAGGCAAGTCCAAACAGACATGGAGAGAACGCTTGATATTCACCCTCTTTATAAAGGGGAAAAGGCTTTTATTTTTCCCTCCCGTGCTCAATCGAATCCTTCCCCCACCTCAAGCTCAAACGCCCGAAGTTCAGGTCAGGCGCTCCGAACCTTCAGTCATGTCCGGATCTAGCCTTCAAGGCCGATGGATGCCTTCCTCCGTCATGGAAGAAGACATCAAGAAGTTGAGGGAGGCCAGATATCTGACCGCCGAGATTTTGCATTGGCTGCCTCCCCGAGGGCAGGCCGTCCCCATCCCCGAACCCAACGAGAACGTCGTGTTCGTTTCCCACTTCCTCCGAGGTCTAGGCCTTGCCCTAGATCCTTTCGTCAGGGGTTTGATGTTTTACTACGGGCTAGATTTTCATGATCTAGCTCCGGACTCCTTTCTTCATATCACGACATTTATTGTCGTGTGCGAGGCCTTCCTCCGGGTTACCCCTCACTTTGGCCTATGGCTCACGACCTTTGAAGTGAAGCCGAAGATGGTCGAGGGGCAACATGCAGCATGTGGAGGTGCCTCAATACGCAAGATGACGGGAGATCCGTGGCCCAAAGGTTCCATCCCAGAGGTGTCTGAATTGTGGCAACAGGAGTGGTTCTACATCACGGCTCCTAGAAGTGCCAAGTGGGCGGCCCCCCTGTTTTCCGCTCGGGCCCTCCACCACAGCTGATGTCATGGATCAGCAGAGGTCTGAGCTGGGGTCCAGTCAAGGACGTGCCTATACTGCAAGGCCGCATTCGAGATCTCTTCAATGGAGATTTCAGTTTGGTTGCGGTAATATAGGTTATGTTGGTTCGTCAAGTCCAGCCTTGCAAACGCCGGCCTCTTTGCCTGTGGGAGTTCAATCCCGAGGGACCGCGTGCCATTCAAAATTTTCTCGGCCTGATGCATGAGGAGATGTACCAAGTCATTCTTCGGACCTCAGGTGGAGTGTCCGGAAATCACCGAGGACGTGGGCCTAAGTAGTAACCGCACCGCCGAACAGGTAAGGCATCTTCCGGCCGAACATACTATCTCTACTTTGTTACGAAGTTATTTCTAAGAGTTTGCTTTTTGACCAGGACTGGCTAACAAAGGCGAAGTTGATTCGGTGTTCAGCCCCCCTCCCTGAGGGTTTGGAAAATCCGGTATTGGAAATGATGCTCCAGACCGCACCGTGCCCGGAGCCCTTGAAGGAAGATACTGTGGAGGATAATGTGGGCGGATGCGGGTCCCCAACGCTGCCCATTCTAGCCGAGGGAGCGAGCGTCTCCATGAGGGAAGGCGACCAGAAGAGGAAAAGGACTGCGCCCGGGGATTCGGAAGCCGAAGCTTCCAAACGGGAGAAGAAGTCTCCCACAGAGGGTCCTACCTTGGGGGGCGCTGTTGCCGCACAAAGTCCGCGGGGGGATCAATTCTCCCACGAGTCGTAAGTGACCCGAAATACTTTTAATAGTACAGATATGCCATCTTTTTCGTCTGAGAAAATAACCACCACATATATTTTTGCAGTTCGGGCCTTAGCCCCTCTCAAATAAGCTCATCTTCGGGGGATCTTCTTCCAGAGATGATGGAGAGCGAAACGCCTCATCCGGACTCCTCCGCTCCAGAAGCGGGCGACCCTGAAGTGTCGTCGCGGAGGGCCTCTCCAAGTCCGGTGAGTCCAGAAGATAATCCCATTGACCCCCGAAGCTCCCAGTGTCTGGCTCCCAAAGAGAGCAGACAAAAGAGTCCGACCCCATCTAGTGTGCGATCGGATGTTTTGAGGGAGTTGGTGGGGCGAGCGGCCATCTCAGATGAACACCGTGTGATGATGAATACGGTGATGGAGAGAATATCGTCCGCCGAAAGCGGATTGCATGAAGCTTTTATGAGCCTACTAACAGGCTTTGAGGTACGTACAAGAATGTATGATAATCCTGCACATGCTATGTGTGCCCTGTGTAGATAGTAGCCCCTGAGACTCTGGTTGTCATCGGAAACGATGAAGAACAGAGGATCATATTCCCAGGAAATAACCATACTGCCTTTATGTGCAGGTGATGGAAGCTCCGGTGGCTAGCCGGACTAGCGAGTTTGTCCATTTAGAACGGCAGTTGGATGCGGCAGACGCCGGCACCGAGCTTGTTAACAAAAGGCTTGACGAGGCATAGGGTAAGTGTCAATATCTGGTAAACGCCACATAGGAAGAGCAACATGATGCCAGTATCTTTAATATGTTGTG
The DNA here is from genome assembly GCF_056163025.1 of Triticum urartu. Taxonomy (NCBI): domain Eukaryota; kingdom Viridiplantae; phylum Streptophyta; class Magnoliopsida; order Poales; family Poaceae; genus Triticum; species Triticum urartu. The sequence continues at coordinate 380,425,994 of NC_141873.1, forward strand.
ACTGCAGATGGAGCTGCCACTGTTGAAGCCTTGCGGGCAGAACTTGCCCGAGCCAAGGAACAAGCGAGGTTAGGTAATGCGACTGTTGTGACGGCGGCCGAAGAGTTGCAAGCCGAGAAGGCTGCGCATGGCGAGACCCGAGACAAGATGGCCAAGATGGCTATAGAATTAAAAGCCGCCGCCGACCGTTGCCGGGTTCTTGAAAAGGAAAACCAAGCGAAGGCATCGGACCTTGAGAAGGCTGCTGCGACGAAAAAGGATCTCCGCTCTGCTATGAGGGCAAAGAAGGAGGAGCTGCGGGAAGCCGGAGATATTGTAGCTGGGAAATCCTTTATGTTGCGGAGGAAATTCGGAGATCCACGGTATGCCCCTCTGGATCGGCTGTGGAGTTCGGAGGATGTGTATATGGATTTGGCAGCGAGCGCTGCCGATGCAGTCAAGTACTTCCAGGGTCAGACGGACCGTGGAGTAGACCAGCTGTTTTGGAGACAATTCCATTCTCCCGAGCGTCCACTTTCACTGACTGACCAATTAGCCGAATGGGTCGAACTAAATAGGTTGTCCGGACTCTCTATGAGCTCTGTTGTGGATCAGCTATGGCCAGGAAGGTCAAAAACGAACAGCTATTTCAGCTTGGTGCAGCAGGTCCTTGACGTGGTGCCGCACATTAATGCGATGAGGAGGTCGGCGTGCATAGAGGACGCACGGATGGCCTTTGCCCGTGTTAAGGCATATTGGGCGGAGATGGATGCTACCAATGTTGCAGCGCGGGATTCGGCTATAGGTCGAAAGGCTGCCGAGCACTACTTTGAAGAAGTTCTTGAGGGTGCCCGTTTGATAGAGACCCAGTGCTCAAAAAATATTATGTTTGAGTGATATGTAATCTCATTGTAAGCGAAATGCTTTTATAAATTTTTATAAGGCTATTTTTATACTTTTGCCTAAAAGTAATATGATGCCTCCTGGGCGGCCGTTTATGTATACATGTGTATAACCTGAAAGATTGCAGCCGTCGGCTTCAACCCTCACGCATATAATGCGGAGGTGCTCGCAAAAACACGCATTCACACTTAACCCAATGTCTTGGTCCTATTAAGGAGGTGATAGCGGAGCGAGCGAGGCAATCGGACTATAATGCTTTAGCACTTTCACTTAGCCATAGGAGTTTGACAGTGGGGCTACTAGATAGCCCCTGGTGGCTCCGCACTCTCCTGATCTCGGGGTGCGTACATGCCTGACCGGGAAACGGCCCTTCGTTAAGGCAGAGGAATTCTAACATTCCCACAGGTCATCGAGTGGTTGACCAGTCTCACGCTATATCATGACAGTCAGTTTTTGGCTTTCTCTACTGACGTGCTCGTCCGGATGAACCAGGGCACAATCGCAATAGTTCTCCTGGTGCTACCTTAGCCGGCAAGGCGGAATGTAAGGCACCAAAACACAGGAGCCGGGCAAACCCAACATTTGACCAAAGACGATGATTCGGAGCTGATGCATATAGGGCCAAACTCGCGACGCCGAACACTCCCTAAGGTATTCCGTCTTTGTGGTATAAACCGGGCCTAAATAGTGGCCTTTGTAAGAAGCCCCGTGTGTCCAGGTACGTGCATTGTTCTGGCGTGGCCACATGCCAAGACGTCAGCATCCTTCTCAACGGTGGATATGTATCAACAAGAGACAGTAAAAAAGGTTTACGCAGGGTCTTAATCTAAAAAGAATCCTTGGAGCGGGTCCCTGCTGCACGTCTGCGCCTGTGTCTCCGTTGTGCCGTATCCTGGACGGGTGTAGCACGATGATCGTCTGTAAAAGAGAGGAAGTTAAGTGAAAAAGTTGTCGTGCAAAAGGATAGTTTTTAAAGAAACCATGTATAATTCAAGATGATAAGAAATTGCCACTTGTCTGCACGCATTGAGCCCCTTGTATTGACAAATAGGGGTGTGACCACTTATTTCCATATAAATAGCGGCGCCGGACTTGATTAGTTGTATCTGAGGTCTTGACGGCCTATTGGATGCTTTCGCTTGTCCGGGCGCCTTTAGTGTGCGGCGGCCAAGGCAACCTCACTCTCTTCGGCGCGCAGAGATCGCTTGATATTTCCGTGCACTGTAATTATGCCACGTGGACCAGGCATCTTGAGTGTGAGGGAGGCGTAGTGTGGTATTGCATTAAAGCGAGCGATAGCTTCACGTCCGAGCAGTGCTTGATATCCACTTTGAAACGGAGCGATGTGGAAAGTTAAATGCTCGCGACGGAAGTTATTGGGGGAGCCAAATGTAACTTGTAGTAGGAGGGAGCCCGTACAACGAGCCCCTGGGCCTGGCATTACTACTTTAAAGGTAGTATTGCTATGACGAATTTGTGTTGGGTCTAACCCCATCCCGCGGATTGTATCCTGATATATTAGGTTTAGGCTACTGCCGCCGTCCATCAAGACCCTTGTGAAGTGATATCCGCCAATTACTGGGTTAATACCAGGGCAGCCCATCCTGCGTGTTGGATACTTGCTGAGTAATCGCGATGGTCGAAAGTGATCGGTTGAGATGACCAGTGGCAGGACTTCGTGGTGACAGGCACTTGGGTATACTTTCCTGGGAGTGCCGCATTGTTTTTTCCCATGATTACGTGTAACACGTTTACTATTTTGACTTCTGGTGGAAATTGCTTTTGTTCCCCGTTGGCTTGCTTGGGGGGCTCGTCCTCGTCTTCACTTGGTGTATCCTCCCCCTTGTGTACGGCGTTGAGCTTGCCGGACTGCTTGAAGACCCAACATTCTCTGTGGGTATGATTAGCAGGTTTATCAGGGGTACTATGAATCTGACATACTTGATCCAGAATTTTGTTGAGGCTGGACAATTCATCCCTGGTGCCTTTAGGGGGCGGCTTTTGTCCTGGCCGAGAGCTTTTGAATCCGGCATTTACTGCTGTGCCCTTCGTGCTATCTTCTTTATTCCGGCGTTTGTTATTGCTTGCACCGTGATTTCCCGTTTCCATCTCTAACTTCACATGTACTGGGGTCGCTGGTGCTGCATCTGGCTAGCCAGCTGTCCTCTCCCGTGCAAAAGAGGGTCATGAGGTTTGTTAATGCGGCCATCGTTCTCGGCTTATTTTGGCCGAGGTGTCTGGCGAGCCATTCGTCACGGACGCTATGCTTGAAAGCTGCTAAGGCTTCGGCGTCCGGACAGTCGACAATCTGGTTCTTTTTAGTAAAAAACCTGTTCCAAAGATTTCGGGCTGACTCTCCGGGCTGTTGAGTTATATGACTCAAATCGTCCGCATTCGGAGGTCGGACATAAGTCCCTTAAAAATTTGCCCGAAAGGCGTCTTCGAGCTCTTCCCAACTTCCAATGGAGCTTTCGGGGAGGCCTTTGAGCCAGTGACGAGCTGGCCCTTTGAGCTTGAGGGGTAGGTACTTGATGGCATGGAGATCATCTCCTCGAGCCATATGGATATGAAGGATGTAGTCCTCAATCCAGACCCCAGGGTCTGTTGTTCCGTCGTATGCCTCTATGTTTACGGGCTTGAATCCCTCTGGAAATTCGTGGTCCAGCACCTCATCGGTGAAACATAGGGGGTGTGCAGCACCCCTGTAGCTGGGTGTACCGCGTTGTTCGGATGTTTGTTGTGTTGCATTGTATGCTGGGGCGCGCTTGCGTGGTCCATAGATGGATCTTGTTGCACCGTTCTTTGGGTGCGGGCCCTCGCATTGTTGTATGGTGAGCGGCGTTGTATGCCGCTCTGTGTTGGTAGAGGGGTCGTTCATCCGACCAGGTGGCTGCTTTGATATTTGGTTGTGGGGGGGTCTGAGGCCTCCTCATCGAATTCGGGTAGCAGCTTCCGCTTTGGGTAGCTCTTGTAGGGGCGATTGTCGCCGTACCTTGCTGCTGTGTTGAGTATTTTACTCCATCTGATTTGGAGTGTGTCTTGCGCGGCCTTGAGCCTTTGCTTCTACTTTTTCAGACTCCTCGCGGTGGCAACAAGCCTTTTACGGGCAGTCTGCTGCTCCGGGTGCCTGTCCGGCGTTATGTCGTCCGGACCATGATCCTTGATAGGGTTTGTTTGTTCGGTTTGATTATCCGGATTGCCGTTGTCCGGCAGCGGTTCGCCCTGCTCCAGCGCTGGGTCTATGTGATCGCTATTTCTATCGAGGCGGGATTTGGGGCGGCGCTTGCATCGCTGCTTTGACTTCTTTTCGAGGGAACAAGCCTTCAGTGCGTCCTTCCGCTCCTCGTCATCATCTTTTGGTGCGTCCACCATGTATACGTCATATGACGAGGTGGCGTTCTAGGGCCCAATAGGCGTTGGTTCTTCATCGTCTCCTTCATCGGCGTCCATACCGTCGATGTCTTCGGAGTCGAGGTCGAGTATGTCGGTTGAGTCGTCGACGGTGGCTACAAAGTGGGTGGTGGGTGGGCTTTGAATTTCTTCATCGTCCGTATCCCAATCTCGCTGACCGTAGTCCGGCCAGGGCTCTCCTGATAAAGAGAGAGACTTTAGTGATTTCATAATATCGCCGAAGGGCGAGTGCTGAAAGATGTCCGCGGCAGTAAACTCCATGATCGGCGCCCAATCGGATTCGATCGGCAGAGGCGCGAATGGTTCGGAGTCCGGAGAGGACTCCGGCTCCTTGGAATCATGAGTTTCGCGGAGTGCGGGGCTGGTGTTCGGCTCAATCGCCATTAAGATCGCAGCCCCAGAGGCGGCGTCCAACCATCCATCCTCGATCGGTGCGGTTGGTTCCGAATTAAGGGTCGAAACTGATGCGGGTGTGGCCTCCAGGGCACTGTTCGGTGGCAGAGTTAGATCATGCTCGTCGGGACAGTGCGGCGCGCTCGGCAGTGGCTCGAATCCGTCGAAGATCAAGTCCCTACGGATGTCAGCCGTGTAGTTTAAACTTCCCAATCTGACCTGACGGCCAGGGGCGTAGCTTTCGATCTGATCCAGACGGCCAAGTGAATTGGCCCGTAGTGCGAAGCCACCGAAGACGAAGATCTGTCCGGGGAGGAAGGTCTTACCCTGAACTGCATCGCTATTGATGATCGTAGGAGCCATTGAGCCTGACGGCGACGACACAGAGGAACTCTCAATGAAAGCACCAATGTCGGTGTCAAAACCGGCGGATCTCGGGTAGGGGGTCCCGAACTGTTCGTCTAGGCCGGATGATAACAGGAGGCAAGGGACATGAAGTTTTACCCAGGTTCGGGCCCTCTCGATGGAGGTAAAACCCTACGTCCTGCTTGATTAATATTGATGATATGGGTAGTACAAGAGTAGATCTACCACGAGATCGAAGAGGCTAAACCCTAGAAGCTAGCCTATGGTATGATTGTTGATATGTACGTTGTCCTACGGACTAAAACCCTCCGGTTTATATAGACACCAGAGAGGGTTAGGGTTACACAAAGTCGGTCACAATGGTAGGAGATCTTCATATCCGTATCGCCAAGCTTGCCTTTCACGCCAAGGAAAGTCCCTTCCGGACACGGGACGGAGTCTTTAATCTTGTATCTTCATAGTCCAGGAGTCCGGCTGAAGGTATAGTATGGCTATCCGAACACCCCCTAATCCAGGACTCCCTCACTCCTACTTTGAGTTCCGTTGTAGTTCCACCACCTCCAGAGCACACTCCCCACACTCCACCAGGTTCTCCAGCTACCGACCCTGCTCCACCTTCTCCCGATGGCACCCCTGACTTTTTAGTGATTGGCGTCACTTACTCAGAGCTTCTAGCACTCGACTCCCGCCAGGTGTCTTCTCAGCCCCCGGAGTACCTTCGTGTCGCTTCCGACGTCACACCCTCTGAGCACACTCCCTCTGAGTACCCTCTTAGCACCATCAGCACACCCGAGTCTAATGCTGCTGCACCGAGTGTGTCTCTGCCTGCACCGACTTCTGCCCTCGCCCCCAACTTGCTCCTCACCATTTCACCTAGTCCTCTTGTCAGGGAGGATTGACGTGCTACTACTACTAGTAGTTAGTATTCTGGCAAGGTTGTAGCATCATAGCTACACCTCCTAGAGTTAGTTCCGCCACTTATTAGATGTTTAGGCAGATGCATGGAGGCTGTCCTTTTGGATTCTGTACATATCTAGAAAGGTCTGGTAGCCGTAGCTACCCTTCCAGAGTTTGCACATCCATAGTTAGCCAGACTAGTTCCGACGGACAGATAGGTCGACAGGTATACTTTTGTTCCAGGTACACGTGTAGATAGCCATGGTAGCCTGATGATGTGTGACACAGTGTCATGTGTGGTGTTGCTGCTATGATATGTGATGTATCCATGTGGACTGGTGGACTTATGGATGTACTGATATTCTATTACTAGATGGTCTCGTGTGATGCATATGCCATGCCTCCATATTCATTTTAAATTCTGGTTCTTTTATGCTCCTTGCTCTGAATGATGGAATACTGTTGTCGGCGTTCTGGGAACGGGGGTCCCTAGACTTGCCTGCCTGCGGCCTGAGGCGTGGCTCAGGTGGGGGCCCAGCATGGCCCATCTTCATCAGCCCAAGCTCAAGACCCTCGCGAGGGGCCAAGCCTCGCGGGGTGGACGACATGAAGCTTCCTCAAGAGCGGCCTCATCAGGCAGGCTCGCGAGGAGGCGGAGATATCAATGCAAGGGTACCTCACGAGGATCCCATGACGCAAGCCATGACGATCAAGGCCAGGCGGGTGCCGGCCTGCGCAGGGTCCTTGTTTCCCCTTTGGTGCAAAGGGGGCAAGCACAGGCCAAGGTATCAGGCAAAGGTTACCATTCCGGTGCAACGAGACCAAGACCAGCCGGACGGCCGGACGAAGGTCACCGTGGAGCCCAAGACGGCGTCATCACCAGTGCTTTTGGCAGCCGAAGACCACCTTTGGTCAGGATAACTTGTACTAGATGTTCCCCTTCAAAATGGCCAATTGTTGGCGCCCTTCCCGCTCAATTATTCGGGGAGAGGCCCAGGGCCTCTATAAATAGAGCTAGCCTCCACAAACGAGAAGAGAGAAGAGAGAAAAGAGAGTTGAAGAGAGGAGGAAAAAGGGAGGAAGGACGAAACCTAGTAGAGACTAAGTAGAACACACCACACCAGCTCAAGAACACCCCTCGCGAGGCTGTTCTTCCCTTGTACTGTCCATCATCAGCCCCAGAGGCAATCCATCACACCACACACTGGAGTAGGGTATTACACCACAACTGTCGTGAGTTTGTCACGGCAGATGTCCTCGTGAAAGGACTTAGTTGTGGAGCCATCGCGACGGGTTAGCTTAAAGGGGTTAAACCGGACAAGGGGACACGGGAGTTTATACTAGTTCGGCCCCTTCGATGAAGGTAAAAGCCTACGTCTAGTTGTGATTGGTATTGCTAGGGTTTCGAAGGCCAGGGAGTGAATCCGCTTTGTCTGGATTTCGAGTTGTTGTTGTTGTCCGTCTCGAAACCGCAGCCGGGTCATCCCTTTATATACATAGGTTGACGCCCGCCGGGCTACAGAGTCCCGAAGCCGGTTTATAAACGTATCCGGTTCGGTCTCTCTCTTTCTATCTTACTATACAAGTTACATGACTGGGCCAGTTTACATTTACATATTGTAACTCGCCTCTAGGCCCTCCGTAAAGCGCTAGAATCTTTACATCTTCATGGGCTTCTAATCTTCAAAGAGTCAACCCAGCTACGGGCTACCCAAGGCCAGTTTACCTCTAGTAGTAATATCCCCAACATTACGCCCCAGATTGATTTGAACTTGTTCATGTCAATCTTCCACACTTTAGAAAAAATCTTCTCTCTTGTCTTCATTTCTGATCTTGTAAACCGCCGTGAAGTCATACTTCAAAATTATGATAAACCGTCCTGACATCATCCATCCGTTGATATCGGAGATTTCCTTCATTTAATATATATCCAGCTATTGAGGCGACACCTTTATTAACTTATCCATTTTTTGGACTCCTCGATTCCCGCACTTGCCATTTTTCACTTCGCCTTATAAATAGGACCGAGGGGTCATTTTCACCGTTCCCCCCGTGCCTCTTCGCATCGTCTTCATCGCGCTGCTCAGCCTCTGGAACTCCGCCGCCACTGTCGACCATCGTTTCTGCTCCGACCTCGGCCGCTGCATCGCCCTGAACGCACCAGAGAACTGCGGCGCCCTTCCGCTTCTTCACTAGCTCCGGTAAGTTCTGCTTTTTTCACCATAGATCTGTTCTAGGGTTTCGATATTCCTCGCAGTTCTTCCGAAGTTCACCAATGCTATTCTTCCATGTTCTTCCTTTAATAGATGGACACTTCATGCTTGATACATCTCTTACCATCGCTTATCTCCCATGATCATCACAAATCTTTATGCGCCAACAACTGATCTGTCTGTCAAAAATTGCTTCAGTTCTGCACCCCTTCAAGATCCAATTATTTTTGCTTTTCTGTCTTATCTCTAGATCCGAAAGTTTTATACATCATTGTGAGATCTGTTTCTCCTCGCGCCAATATAAGTGATTTGACATTGGATAAATAGTCTATGCCATTAGCCCTCTGATAAACCGGAAAAGCATGTGACCTTCATAAATACGCTCCGGTTTAACAGTGTCTGATCAATCCTGCGCTAGCATTACCTTCTTTCTCATTATACTAGTCTCCGGGTTGTACCATTTATTATATCAGTACATTTCTTACTCCCTTGTCTCTTGTGTATGATCATGCATAATTTATAAACCGGCCTTTTATTTTCAGTTTGTTCGTTTTGCAATGGCCAAACAATTCACTGCCTGCAACTGGGCTTGTTCCCGGGTTACTGAGGCTCAACTGGATGAGATGGTTAGCATCGGCTCTCTGACTAAGAAAACTGAGATCAAATGGCGAGCCCCAGGAACTGAGAATCCTCCAACCCCAAGACAAGGCGAAGTGGTAATCTTTGTTGACCATATAAGCCGTGGTTTCAAACCGCCAGGGTCGAAATTTTATCGAGATGTGCTTGCCAGCTTCCAACTGCATCCACAAGATATTGGTCCCAATTCTGTCTCCAACTTATGCAATTTCCAAGTCTTCTGTGAAGCCTATTTACAGGAAGAACCAACTGCCAAATTGTTCCGGGATTTCTTCCACTTAAACCGGCGCACAGAGTTTGTGAATGACCCGAATACAGAGCTTGGTGGTGTTTCAATTCAAAAGCGGAAAGAAGTGGAATTTCCTCATGCTAAACACCATAGCCACCCAAAGGAATGGAACCAAACATGGTTCTATTGCAGAGACACTTCGCCTGAAGATGAGAATCCCCTCCCCGGCTTCCGAGATCATAGATTATCCAGTACTCACCCAATGCCACAACGCCCGAGCTCCTTAGAAAGGGCAAAATATTCTCCTCAAATCGCCAAGCTCCGAGCCTTTATGGCAAACGGTTTAACAGGTGTGGATTTTGTATGCTGTTGGATATCCTGGAGTATCTTGCCATTAAGCCAGCGCCTCGGTTTAATGTGTGAATATACCGGTGAGGTTGACGATCCTCAATGCCACTGCAACATCCAATTATCTGAGGAAGAAGTTACTGAAGGTGTTAAGAAGATTCTGAATGAATCGGAACTGGTCTGTAGTCAAACCGGCTTGAGTCCCTTCTACACTAAGAACAAACCGCCTGTTGTAAGCATTACACTTCCTCTTCATCTCTAATATCTTTGACTTATACAAGCTGTAACCCTTCTTCTTTATATGTATAGGGTGATGACCCTTTCTGGAAACGGAAATCTATAGAGAAAGCGGCAAAGCCAACTGGAGACAAAATGGCCAAGCCAACCCGCCCGAAGACCAAAGCCATAAAGCGGACATCAAAGCGGAAAACGGCTGGCCGGATTTATATGGAGCTTGATGATGATACTGATGACCCAGAAGCTGAGGTAGAACTTGACTCACTTGGATCTCTTTTTATGCATCTTGTTAACAATGATCTTCCTCAGGAGGAGGTCGAAGCTAGTCAGGCTGAGGACGTAGAGGTAATTACCCTTTCCTTCGGTTCAGACTCTATGCAACACAAAAACCTCGCCAAACAATCCGGAAAGTAAGGCTTTCTCATCATCTTGCTCACTTGGATCCAACATTTATTTTGAAGACTCAACAGCATGAGGCTCGCCGGACAACTCGGCACAGTGGCCAATAGGTCACCTCTACCGGTTTACCTGATACTCCGGTTCGGAAGCGTCGGTCTGAGGTCTCTCCTACTTCTGACCATTCTTACCCCAAGGCAGGTTATTTTAGACAGCCTCTTAATCCATCCGATTCAAATTATCAGGTGACACCTCCTTCTTCTTCTGGTGAATCGACAGCAACTCAACTCCCCCCTTTGAAAACTGTGGCTGGGTGAGTTACGAAAAACCTTTCCTTTCAATGCACCCTATATCTTTTGAACAGGATGTTAACCCTTTTTATTCTGTTTGTAGGGCCAAAGCTAGACCTAGCAAGAAAGCTCGGGTCACCAATCCGCCAGAAGACCCTGTTGCCGAAGAAGAAGAACCAGGAGTTGAACCGGAGCAGACAGGTGAACCGGAAGGCCTCCATCCTGAAACAACTTTTGATCATCCGCCCCTTGACGGCCAGCATACTGACGAACCCACAGATGTTGAGGCTGCCGCCCCTGATGCTGAACCGGCAGATCCAAACTGGGCTAATCCAATGAAATACATTGAAATTCCATAATCATCCGCCCAAAATCCTGAAGGCCAAGGCGATGATATTATTATTACCGGAGCCGGCCACAGTTCTCCTGGTCATCCCGTCATTTTGGCTCAGCATAGTGCCAAAGAAGAGCAAATTGCCAGGGATAAAGGTAAATGGAGCAGCGACTTATTAAACTATGCTCATCTTAACGCTGATGAGCTTCATTCCGGCTTCTTGAACCGTTTGCACTCAAACCGGGATTATGAAGCCGGTTTGGTGAATTTGATGAAAGAACGATATGAGGTAAATTCTTCTCCGTTGCACATTGATTTATAGCTGAAATACTATTCCAAGTAGCCCCCAAGAGCCGTTTTATGATTGTCAATCATAAACCGGGTCTTTGTAACACTTTAAGCATCCCATCATTAATCTTTGCCAAGGCGTGTCTTCAATCATAGATAAAACTCATGTTTGAAAAATGAGATAACATTCTGTAGCATAGCCCCCAAAGGCCGGTTTAACTTGGCAAGTTAATCCGGTTTTTAATCCATACCGCCAGTTTAGAACAAACGTACATTAGCCCCCAAGTGTCAAGGATAATGCTTGCATTGTTCTGGAGACTTGCATAGAAGGTAGTATTTGAGAGCAAATAAGCATTAGCCCCCAAGTATGAAGTGGATAACTTGTTATATGCTTTATACTTAGTGCATATATATGTTGTTTTGTTGAAGATACCTTCAATGTTGCAGGCTGAACTGAGAAGCAAAGATGCCAAAAACTCTGACTTGCAAGAAAATGTGAAGTCACAACAAGCTGAAGCTGCAAAAGCCAAATAGGAGCTGACCCAGGCCCTGGCCGGAATGGAAAAATTGAAAGAATCCTTCAATCAAGAGCGTGCTACATGGGAAACCGAAAAAGCCGGTTTGACCAAAAGAGCCGTAGATGCCGAGGAAGCCCTGAAACCGGTGGCTGAAGAACTAGCCGGTTTGAAGCGCCAAATCAACGCTATGACCTCTGCTATCTTTGGTAAGTATCTGCTTATGTATGTTGCATCAGTCAATGAATCTTAAAACTGACCACGATGTTGAAAAAATCTTTGGCAGGAACTCGGATCACTCATCTTGGTGCAGATATGCGGATGAAGCTCAAAGCAGCATACACATTGGTTGAGCAGCTATACTCTAGATCTCAGCGAGCTATTAGTACCGCAGCCTATAACAAACCGGCGCCAACGTTGATTAAGGAAACCCTTGAGAAGCTGGGCATGTTACCGGCGCGTATTGCCGAATTGAAAAGAGCCGCTGCAAGAGCCGGAGCATTAACTGCCCTTATTCGAGCCAAGGCCTGGATTCCAGATCTTGAAACGGAGGATATCATTAAAAGGTATCCAGGTGTTAAAGAAGACAGTTCAAACTTTGACAATGATGATCTTCGGCGGTTGACTAAACAGATGCGGCCAGCGGCCAGCAAATTAGCTGAAGACACCGATTTGTCCCATTTTCAACCGTTTTATGATGCAGAAGGGAAAAGACAGCCGGCCGAGATCCATGAAGTCGAAGAACTTGTGCCTCCGATTCGTAAGCACACTTATGCCCCTGATATTAACCCTTCTGATCTTATCCATGAAGAAGCAGTATTCCGAGCCTTAACCGGAATCAATTGGTCAACGGCTGATTTCCAGCGGCTGGGGAGGGATGAAGAAGTGCGTGCACCAACTGATCCGCAACCGTCAAACCGTCGTGAGGAAGAGCCTTGATCCGGTCGCCAGTTTATATGGCTACTGTGAAAAACAATGGCACTGTTGAGCCGCTTTAAAGCTTCATGTAATAGGATAGCTGAAACTTTGTTTATCTGCCATGCCATCGAGCATGCTTCATAGCCCTTTGTGACAATCTGTGCCGCCCTTCAAGATATATTTTATGCATAATCTATGATGACTTGCCTTCCTGGGTACAAAAAACTTAAAAGTGTCTAGCGGTTTACCGCTAAACATGTCATAATATCCAAGTATATAGTACTTGAGCTGAATAATCAAGTGTTTGTACAAAAAATAATGTACAGAACATACCTCCTTGAGTGAGCAAACGTGTATACAGCAAAGGTGTTTAACACCAACCCGATATGTTTGATAATCTCATCTTCATAATGCCGGTCTATCTTTTAAACCGGACCGGTATACCTACCGGATTTTCTTCATAATACTGGTGATCAAACCATACCGGGTCAGTGACCACCGGTTTATAACTGATCATGAGCCAACAACTAGTGGTTGGAAAGCAAGCCGGATCAAGGATGCCGGTTTATCAAAAAATACTTATGATTATCAACAAACAAAATTCAAATAGGAAAATATGCGAGGCTTTTTACGAGCTGCCAGGCTCCAAATCAAGGCTTTTCATGGGCTGCCAGGCCTCTGAGTTAAACCATTTCACAAAGCCTTTTAAGATGGGCCTCCAATTAACCAATCACCATTTTAACTATGACAAGTTCAGGGTCTGTAAAAGATTGACTTGTCAAACGTTCGATGGGTCATACCAGGATTACCTGGATAGGAGTGGCTTACTTGATGAAGGCAAGTTAACCCGGGGTTTTAGGTGAATACACCAGGCTTCCAAGCCGTGGCTTGATAGCCAATTACGAGGGTCCTTTCAAACTCTTTGTTGCTTTGCAAAAAAGAGCCCCCAAGTAACTATGAGCGATGCTCAGTGTGTGCCTATGTTTGAGTTTGTACAGTGCACAATAATCTCTTTGGCTCCACAAAATTTTCCTTGCGTGGCTGAAATGCCTACCAAGAGGTGTAGCTGTGGTTCAAACATGACCAAGCCCCCTGGTGATTTTCTTTATCTTTATGAAGTTGCTAAATCCGGTTTAACAAAGACTCCACTTTGACCGTTAATTTGTAAAAGCATGCATATGATATAAGAAAGAACAGATACCCCGCTTATAACGGAGGCTCCGGTTTATTATATGGTGTATACACTGTCATAAATATGTACAGGTGAGAAAACCTATGGCTTCAAGTATAGTAAGGCCGAAGGAGAGCTATGTTCCATGGCCGCTTTGTCTCCTCCTCCGATTGACGTGAGTCTTCATGCTCTCGAACATCAATGAGGTAGTAGGATCCGTTGTGCAGATTTTTGCTGACCACAAAGGGTCCTTCCCAAGGGGGGGATAACTTATGCATATCAGTCTGATCCTGGATGAGCCAGAGCACCAAATCACCTTCTTGAAAGGTTCTAGTTTTAACCCGGCGGCTGTGATAACGCCAAAGATCTTGCTGCAAGATCCCGCTCTTCATCCAACAGGTTCAGAGAATCCTGACGTGCCTTCTCATTATCAGTTTCAACATAAGCTGCCACACGGGGCGAATCGTGACGGATGTCACTAGGAAGAACCGCCTCTGCTCCATAAACCATGAAGAAAGGCGTGTAACCCGTAGACCTATTGGGTGTGGTGTTGATGCTCCATAACATAGAAGGTAGCTCCTCGACCCAACAACCCGGCGTCTGCTTTAAGGGAACCATAATCCTTGGTTTGATACCCCGCAGAATTTCTTGATTTGCCCTTTCCACTTGACCATTAGATTGGGGGTGAGCCACTGATGCTAGATCAAGCCGGATGCGCTCACGTTGACAGAATTCTTCCATCTCTCCTTTTGACAAGTTAGTGCCATTATCTGTTATAATGCTATGTGGAAAGCCAAACCGGAATATCACCTTTTTGATGAATTGAACCGCTGTGGCTGCATCACACTTGTTGACTGGCTCTGCCTCTACCCATTTAGTGAATTTATCAACTGCTACTAACAGATGGGTCTTCTTGTCCTTGGAGCGCTTGAAGGGTCCAACCATATCCAGCCCCCAAGTGGCAAACGGCCACGTAACTGGAATCATCCGCAACTCTTGAGCCGGAACATGCGCACGGCGGGCAAACTTTTGACATCCATCATATCTTTTAACCAAATCCTCCGCATCAGCATGCGCCGTCAACCAGTAAAAACTGTGGCGAAAAGCTTTAGCAACCAACAACTTTGAACCGGCGTGATGACCGCAATCTCCTTCATGAATTTCTCGCAAAATCTCACAACCTTGTTAAGGAGAAACGCATCGTTGAATCGCTCCTGAAACACTGTAACGATGTAACTCCCCGTTGAGTATGGTCATGGACTTGGAACGCCAGATTATCTGTCGAGCCAACGTTTCCTCAGCTGGTAACTCACCCCGGTTCATGTAATCCAGATATGGGATCGTCCAATCCGGTATGGCATGCAAATCTGCCACCAATTGAGCCTCCGGATCAGGAACAGCCAAATCTTCTTCGGTTGGTATTTTGACTGACGGATTGTGCAACACATCAAGAAAGACATTGGGCGGAACCGGTTTACGTTGGGAACCAAGACGACTTAAAGCGTCTGCCGCTTCATTCTTCTGCCGGTCTATATGGTCCACCTGATAACCTTTAAAGTGACCAGCCACTATGTCCACCTCTCACCGATATGCAGCCATGAGTGGGTCTTTAGAATCCCAAGTGCCAGACACTTGCTGAGCCACTAGATCTGAATCGCCGAAGCACTTTCGGCACAAATTCATCTCTTTAGCCATCCGAAGACCGTGGAGTAAAGCCTCATATTCAGCTGCATTGTTAGTACAAGGGAACATTAAACGGAGGACATAACAAAACTTATCACCTCGTGGGGAAGTTAATACGACTCCAGCCCCTGAACCCTCTAGCTGTCTGGACCCATCAAAATGAACAGTCCAATATGTATTATCTGGTTTCTCCTCAGGTGCCTGTAACCCCGTCCAATCGTTGATGAAATCTACGAGTGCTTGGGACTTGATCGCCGTGCGGGGTATATATCTGAGCCCGTGGGGTCCAAGCTCAATGGCCCACTTGGCAATCCGGTCAGTTGCCTCTCTGTTTTGAATGATGTCACTCAGAGGAGCTGAACTGACTACTGTGATAGGATGGCCCTGAAAATAGTGTTTAAGCTTCCGGCTTGCCATAAACACCCCATACACCAGTTTCTGCCAATGCGGATACCTCTGCTTTGACTCAATGAGCACTTCACTGATATAATAAACCGGCCGTTGAACCGGATACTCTTTGCTAGGCTCTTTGCGCTCTACCACAATGGCTACGCTGACAGCCCGGGCATTAGCAGCCACATATAATAATAAGGGTTCTTTATCAATTGGTGTTGCCAGCACGGGCGGTTCCACGAGCTGTTTCTTCAGATCTTCAAACGCCTTATCAGCTGCTTCACTCCAGACAAAGTTATCCATTTTCTTGAGCATCTGATATAAGGGAATGGCCTTCTCTCCAAGGCGGCTGATAAACCAGCTCAAGGCTGTAATCCGGTCGGCCAGACGTTGCACATCGTTAATACACGCCGGTTTAGCCAAGGACGTAATCGCCGCAATCTTTTCCGGATTAGCCTCAATGCCTCTGTTTGAAACCAGAAAGCCTAAGAGCTTGCCTGCCGGGACACCGAAAACATACTTCTCCGGATTGAGCATCATCTTGTAAACCCGGAGATTGCCAAAAGTTTCCCGGAGATCATCTATCAAAGTCTCCTCCTTTCTGGATTTGACCACAATATCATCTACATACGCGTGGACATTGTGCCCAATTTGCTTATGAATGCAATTCTGAACACATCGCTAGTAAGTTGCCTGGGCACTCTTGAGTCCAAAGGGCATGGAAACATAGCAGAAGGCTCCAAAGGGAGTTATAAAGGCTGTCTTCTCCTGGTCCTTAACTGCCATTTTGATCTGATGATAACCAGAGTAAGCATCCAAAAAACACAAACGGTCACAACCCGCCGCAGCATCAATTATCTGATCAATGCGAGGGAGAGCAAAGGGGTCTGTAGGGAAAGCCTTGTTTAAATCTGTGTAGTCCACACACATGCGCCAAGTGCCATTTTTCTTAAGAACCAGCACCAGATTGGCTAACCACTCTGGATGAAAAACTTCAACAATAAACCCAGCAGCCAACAAATGGGCGAACTCTTCACCTATAGCCTTGCGCCTTTCCTCGTTGAAGCGGCGGAGGAACTGTCGGACCGGTTTGAATTTCGGATCAATGTTGAGTGTGTGCTCAGCGAGTTCTCTCGGTACACCTGGCATGTCAGAAGGTTTCCATGCAAAGATGTCCCGATTCTCACGGATGAACTCGATGAGCGTGCTTTCCTATTTGGGATCCAGGTTAGCGCTGATGCTGAACTATTTGGATGAATCGCCAGGGACAAAGTCAACCATCTTAGTGTCTGTAGCTGATTTGAACTTCAACGCTGGATCATGTTCTGTGGTTGGCTTTTTTAAGGAGGTCATGTCTGTCAGATCAACTTGCTCCTTATAGAATGTTAACTCCTCCGTGGCACAAACCGACTCAGCATAAGCCGCATCACCTTCTTCACACTCCAAAGCAATCTTTCTACTTCCATGTACTGTGATAGTCCCCTTATGACCTGGCATTTTAAGCTGCAGGTAAACATAACATGGCCTTGCCATAAACTTAGCATAAACCGGCCGCCCAAACAGAGCGTGGTACGGACTTTTGATCTTCACCACCTCAAATGTCACTGATTCTGACCTTGAATCGTAGTCATCTCCAAAAGCTACCTCCAAAGCTATTTTATCAACAGGATATGCAGACTTACCAGGCACCACGCCATGAAACACCGTATTTGACGGTTTAAGATCCTTATCTGTCAACCCCATCCGGCGGAATGTATCATAATACAAAATATTGAAACTACTTCCCCCATCCATGAGCACTTTAGTGAACTTGTATCCACCAACTTGAGGGGCTACCACCAAGGCCAAATGACCTGGATTATCAACCCGGGGCGGGTGATCCTCTCTGCTCCACAAAATAGGTTGCTCCGACCAGCGTAAATACTAAGGTACTGCCGGCTCAACAGAGTTGACTACCCTTTTGTGAAGCTTCTGATCACGTTTGCACAAACTGGTAGTGAAGACATGATATTGCCCGCTGTTCAGCTGTTTGGGATTGCTCTGATAACCCGACTGCTGCTGCTGACTCCCCTGATGGTTGTAACCTCCCTGGTTGCCTTGGTGTCCTTGATTGACGTGTCCAGTTTGATTGCATGAAAACCCTGAACCGGAACCACCGCCTCCATAACCCGGCCCATGGAAACCTTCTCCTGAACCGTCGGGCGGGCCGTTGTCATATTGGAACATATTGGAATTCTTGAAATCCCGCATGATATAACAATCTTTCCAGAGATGTGATGCCAGTTTCTCCTTTGATCCATGCTTTGGACAGGGCTGATTTAACAAACGCTCCAAATTGTTGCCTGGACCTCCACCCCTCTGGGGCTACTTGCCTTTACGGCGCTGGCCATTCTCCTGCGCGTTGGTATTTACGACAAAGTCCAAACCACTATCGGCCTTGCGCTTACCAGTGTTTCCATGGCCTGCCGGATTGTGTTGCTGGCCTTTCGCATTGCCGGTCTTCTTACCCTTCTCCGGTTTGTCCTCCTTTGAATCCGAATCCTTGGTATTATCTGAATCGACGTATTTAACCAAAGCAACCATGAGTGTTGACATGTCGTTGCAGTGGCATTTGAGCCTTCCCAACTTCTGTTTCAATGGTTTGAAACCGCAATTACCCTCTAACATTAACACTGGGTGTCTGCGTTGATACGATCTGACGAATGCAAAATCGCCGAGACCCGTTTGACCCAATGGGTCGTGGAGTCCCCTTCCTCTTGGACACAAGCGGCCAGATCTACAATTGACATCGGCTGCTTACACGTATCCTTGAAGTTCTGGATAAACAGGTGCTTCAATTCGGCCCATGATCCAATAGAGTTGATCGGCAAGCTCTTCAACCAAGTGCGAGCTGTTCCTTCCAACATCATGGTGAAATATTTAGCACACACCGCCTCGTCCACATCTAACATCTCCATTGCCATCTCATAGCTCTCCACCCACGCCTCTGGCTGCAAATCGTTGGTATAATTCGGTACCTTACGAGGTCCCTTGAAATCCTTGGGTAGTCGCACATTACGCAAAGCAGGAGATAAACACGGTACCCCTAAGGAACTGAACATTGCCCCTGGCTCCACGGAGGCAGTGAGGTGAACCGGAGTATGCTGTCGTGCCTCGTGTCGAGCTGTCAACTCGGCCTCTCGACGTGCGCGGCCATGATCCACAACATCTTGCGCATTAGCACCTCCCCCAGCCGGGTTGTTCCCTCGTGGTGAATTTCGGCGGCGTGCACTACTGGATACGGCCGGTTCATCTTCCACGTGTCTGCTATAACTCCGGCTTGGGCAGGGAGTGGAGTGAATCCTCTCACGGCTGTGTGAATATGCTTGCTGTTGATTTAGTGTTGTTTGAAGGAGATCCCTGGCCCGACGTGCTTCCACTGCAACTGGTGACTCGCCGTCGGTTGGTAGGGCCGCCAGGCGTGACGCAGCGGCCACAATGTTGTCCAACGGGTTGGAATAATGCCCGGGCGGCATTGATGGCACAACGTTGTTCCGGCAGGGCAGGTCCGTCATGTGCGGCTGAACCGGCGCTCCTGCTCCCAGCGCCCCCGTCTGGTTTAGCGTGGGTTGGTTACCAGCTCCTGCACCTGGCGTGTTGAAAAGATTCTGCAGCTCATAAACCGACGGGAGACATGATAGGTACCTTCTTCTCATGACCCAAAGCATTCTGATCCAGTCTGATCCGGTAAGCCTGTGCTTCCAACTCGTCCCGCTCCGTAGCCATCCTGGCATTCTCTGCTGCCAGGTCCGCCTTGGCCTGGGCTATCTGATCTTTCACCTTTGCAATCTCCGCATCGTGCTGATCCCTGGCTGCTGCGTCTACCTCCGCGGACATCAATGTTGCCAGAGCGTCGAACAAATCAGATAAGACTTGGGCCGGAGGTGGCGCCGAGCTTCCTGCCCCTGCTGGTGTGGCCGTTGTTGAACCGGAGAGCATTGCTGCGGCGGTAGATGAATGAGGCGCCGATTGTGTGCCGGCCATGAATATGGCGGCCCGGTTTGGCAGATCGGGGGAATCCGGAATACTGTTGCCCTCGGATCCTCCCTCAATCCGGCCGTCCCGCAACTGGTAAAGCGATTCGGTTGCTCCAGAAGACTCGTCATCAGAGCAGACTACGGTCTCTCCTTCGGACGCCGGTCCGTCCTCGTGCCCTGATCCATGGATGACACCTACGAAAACATGCCTTGCCTCGGGCTGAACCGGCGAAGGACTTGCACGCCGAGCCGTTTCGATGATGTCGGTGCAGATGTCCGGCTCGGGGGCCAGTTCGCCGATCTTGCCGATGAAGACGTGAATCCCACCAAAGGGGACCCGGTACCCGTATTCAATTGAATCGGCCTCGGGACCCCATCCTGCGTTGTCGATGTAGAGCTTGCCACGGCGACTCTTTGTCATCCGGCCCACAGCGTATCCCTTAAGTCCATCGAAGCTGCCCTTCAAGAACTCGAAACCATCATGCGATAGCCCCATGGTGGGCGCCAACTGTCGTGGGTTTGTCACGGCAGATGTCCTCGTGAAAGGACTTAGTTGTGGAGCCATCGCGACGGGTTAGCTTAAAGGGGTTAAACCGGACAAGGGGACACGGGAGTTTATACTAGTTCGGCCCCTTCAATGAAGGTAAAAGACTACGTCTAGTTGTGATTGGTATTGCTAGGGTTTCGAAGGCCAGGGAGCGAATCCATTTTGTCTGGCTTTCGAGTTGTTGTTGTCTGTCTCTAAACCGCGGCCGGGTCGTCCCTTTATATACATAGGTTGATGCCCGCCGGGCTACAGAGTCCCGAAGCCGGTTTATAAACGTATCCGGTTCGGTCTCTCTCTTTCTATCTTACTATACAAGTTACATGACTGGGCCGGTTTACATTTACATATTGTAACTCGCCTCTGGGCCCTCCGTAAAGCGCTAGCATCTTTACATCTTCATGGGCTTCTAATCTTCAAAGAGTCAACCCGGCTACCCAAGGCCGGTTTACCTCCAGTAGTAATATCCCCAACAACAACGGTGGCCTGAACCAGTATAAACCTCATGTCTCTTGTGTTGTTCATCATTTTCATCTTAGTTCGCACGAGAGGATCGGACGTAGATCGGTAGGGGAGAGATCTCCGCGCGCACCCCAGTGTTCGAACCTCAAGGGTCTGCCGGACCCCGAAATCCAACGTTTGGCGCGCCAGGTAGGGGTGCGCCGGAGTCTTTCTTCTGCTGTTCGCGTGTGATCTTCCGTCGTGTCCATGGCTGACGCTCGTCGGGCTCGCGCCGAGCGCCGGGCTGCTCATGCCACTCGCGTCGCCCAGACGGCGCCCGTCGGCGGCCCCCCTCGTCGTTCCCCGTCGCCCGCCGCCAACGCCGCCACCGGCCCGACGAGGAACGGGCAGCAGGCCTCGTCCCAGCATCCTTCGGTGCGGCGGATGGCCGCACCGCCACCCCGTCGCTGACTCCAGCTGGCTCGTCGTCCCACTCCCGTCGCACACCCATGGATGCGCACGCCTCGCTGCTCTTGGCGCGGGAGCTCCTGCACTATCGCCCCGTCGACGACCTCTACGAGGACTGGCTCGCCCGCATCACCGAGCTCGTCAGTGCCGTAGGGGGCTCCCCCTTGCGATCCCTCTCGCTGCTTCGCCCTCCGTTCCGTGCAGGAGGCGAGGATCAGGAGGCGCCTCCGCCGCCTCCTCCCCAAGAAGGTGCCTTGGCTCCAAGGCGCGCAGCCCCAGGGCGGGACCCTCCACGTCCGGCGCCTGCGCAGCAAGAAGGGAGTTGCCAAGAGATCCCACGTCCCCGGGAAGGTGCTCGCGCGCTCCCAGCGCTGGCACGCCAAGATCGTGCCCCAGCGCCTCCACGATGAGACCCCGTGCTGCTCCCAGTGGCGGCGCGTCATGACCCGCAAGAACAAGTCCAGCACCAGCAAAGGGCGCCGGTGGCCACGGCGGGCTGCCTCGCCTTCACCCCCGAGCTGCGTGGCGTCACATGGCCAGGCAAGTTCAAGCCTGACCTCCCTCCCCGCTACGATGGCACAGTGGACCCCGCGGAGTTCCTGCAGCTCTACGAGCTGGGCATCGTAGCCGCCAACGGAGACGAAAAGGTCATGGCGAATTGGTTCCCCATGGAGCTCAAGGACGGCGCCCGCACCTGGCTCCTGAACCTGGCTCCCGGCATGATCTCCTCCTGGAGCGAGATTTGCACCTGCTTCATCGCCAACTTCCAGGGCACTCGCGACCGGCCCCCGGCCGTGAGCGACCTGCGCCGCATCAAGCAACAGCCGGGAGAAACCCTGCAGAAGTACATCCAGCGCTTCAACTACGCTCGCCTTAAGACCCCCAAGGTGACTGAAGAAGCTATCATCTCAGCCTTCTCTGACGGCGTGCGCGACGTCAAGATGAAGGAAGAGCTAGCAATCCATGAAGACCTGTGCACATCCCTGGAGCTGTTCAACTTGGCGACCAAGTGCGCCAGGGCTGAGGAAGGGCGTCTCTCCCTCCTCGAGCTCTCGACAGCCGACCCGGAAGAAAAGAAGCTCAAGGCCAAAGACGTGAAGCGCAAGGGGGCTGCCATGCTAGCAGTGGAACCGGACACCAAGCGAGGCAGGGATCAGCCTGGGTCATCCAAGGGCGGACGGTACTGCGTGTACCACGACCTCCACACTCACAACACCAATGAATGTCAAGAGCTCAGAGCCGTGCGAGATGGGTGAATCGTCCGACGCTCAGAGCGCAACGACAGGGGCTATGGCCGAGGAGGAGGAAGAGGTGGCGGACGATGGGAAGACCGTGGCCTTCGCCAGGGATGGCATGACCGCCCTCGCGAGGACCGCTGGCAGGACCAGCCTCGCGAGGGAGGCTGGAGGGACCAGCCTCGTGAGGGCCACCCACACGGCAACGCATGACTCCTTCCTCTGCTGCCTCCACCAAGGAGGAACGAAGACCAACACCAAGACGATAGGGATGGGGGCTTCCAAGAGCCGCGTGCAATTGCTTGCATCTTGGGTGGCGCCCAGGCCCCAGCCTCACAGCGCATCTTCAAGCAATTTGCTCGCGAGGTGAATGCAGTCCTTCCCAAGCTTGAGGCCACGCACCCTCTCAGGTGGTCTTCGTGCGCGGTCACATTCAGTTTCACAGACCAGCTCAAGTGTGCGGCAATGGCCGGAGTCCTCCCGATGCTTTGCTCCCCAGTCATCAGCAGCATGCAGGTCACCAGGACCCTCATCGATGGCGGGGCAGGACTCAACGTCCTGTCCGTCGAGACGTTCGACAATCTCCAAGTGCCGTATGACCAGCTTCAGCCGACCAAGCCCTTCTCAGGAGTCACCGATGGTTCCACTGTTCCAATTGGGCAGGTTCGCCTTCTGGTCACCTTCGGGCAACGCAACAATTACCGCACCGAGCTCATCGACTTCGACGTCGCTCACATCCGCCTGCCGTACAACGCCATCCTCGGGTACCCAGCCCTAGCCAAGTTTATGGCAGTGACTCACCATGGTTACAATGTCCTCAAGATGCCAGGAAGCGGTGGAGTCATCACCATACCCTGTGAAGAAAGGGACGCAGTGTGCTCGCTTGAGCGTGCGTTCCAAGCTGCAGCAATCGAAGACCCAGATCACGGGAGCGGGAGGCATCCCGAGGCGAACCTCAAGAAGAAGAAGACCTCACCTGGCCCAAGCAAAAAGGAGGCACGCACCTCCGGAGGTATTGCGTTAGGATTCGCGCCCGATCAGGGAGCGCTGCCCTCTCACGCATAGGAAGGCGCGCCCGACGCCCTCCTCAGGCAGGGCTCGGGGGATCTCTCTTGGAGAGCCACTGACCTTGCCAAGGTCGCGGGGGAGGCGCTCGGGCACCACTTGGAGGGGTGCTTTCAAGCACGCTTCCCTCAGGAAGGTACAAGTCAAAGGAGACCAAACCCTTAGGAGTTCATCGCAAGGAACACCCTTGAGCTACAAGAGTCCAGAGTTATGCGCGGCAGCCGCCGCTTACCTGCCGAGGCCCCACATCCAGGCGAGGATGGAGGACTACGCGTCTGCGTTGACATAGCAGGGCTCAACCGAGCTGCGTCCCAGGAGCGCCTATGGCCTTCGGCCATAGGGCGCTGCGAGGGACCACCTCACAGCTACATTCGCATGCCCTTCGGCCTGCCGAACGCGATCGCCGCACATCAGCGCCTGTTGAGGAGCATTCTGGAGGCTCAGGAGGTCAGGCATCGCGTGGTCCTAGCGGAGGTGGCGATGGTCCCCGAAGACCTGCACGTGTCACCGGAGCCTCCCGAGGCCCCTGGGCCTGGGGGTTCATGAGGGCCGACGTCTTCACCGCGCATCGCTCACTTCCTCAGCATCACTTCATCTTCAATAGCACCAGGTGACATCTTTCAGAGTTCTACCTTTAGCTGGGAGCGCCCATAGGGCTGCACCATTCCCAGGCCGCGTGGGTCCGTCCTCGTGGCATGTATCCATTTTGGTTATGCTCTTTATTTACCTTGTTGGGGGCGCCCCTCGGACTGCATCATCCCCACGCCACTCGGGCCCAACCCAGCGGCGGTTGCTTTTACCTGCGCTTGCTTGAAATTGGATTTCCCATGTGCTTAACATACCTGACCTAATCACCTGCTCGATCGGCGCCTATCTGAAGAGCCGCTCGCTCTGGCACGGCGCGTGCGCACGGGTCCGTCCCTGCAGCGTTGATAAACCTGAGTGGTCGAGCTCTGGCCGCGGCAGCCCCACACGGCACCACCTCACCAGGCCCTCAGTGCCCTGACCGCTCCCTCGGAGTGACCATAGGTTGGCCGGCAACCGTAACGATAGGCCTTGTTTCTCCTCATGATTGGTGTGCAGGACCTACTCCAGGAGCAACGTTGGGGGCATCGTGAGCTCTCTCTCCCACTCTTCGGCATGGACCGCCTGCATGTTAAAGAGGGGGGGGTACCTGAGCATCGCGACTCATGGGATCCTACTGGCTCTCCAGCCCTCACCCCCTGGCCTTGACCCACGGCATTGCGACCTATCATACCAGCGGCGGCTGAGCTCGCTCGAGGGCCGGGACCTGAGGACGTAGAGCGTTAAGGAAAGTGCGGGGGAGTGGGAAGAAGCTCGTGAGGGCCTCACCCAGCAGTACCTCGGCCACCGCCTCTCGGGCCGGGCGCCTCTCCGAGGAACTACGTAGGATGCACAAGATAAGTCGCGCCCTCACAAGAGCTAGACCAACGCAGCGCTAGATCCCCACCCAGTGCAACTCTGTCACGGCGAAGCTACCTTCCTTTCTCGCCCAGCAAGGATTGCTTGAGCGCTAAAGGGGACCTCCCGAGCATCGCGACTCGGGGGCTCTTACCGGACCTCGGGCCGCTCACCTCCTGGCCTTGACCACGGCATCGCGACCTGGCATACCAGCGTGGCTGAAGCTTGCCTGGGGACTGGGACCTGTCAGCGTAGAGCGCCAAGTCCTCGTGAGGATAGAAAGGGGGAGCTTAGCCAGAACAGAACGGACACCTCACGCCAATTCATATTAAGGATATAGTATTTACAAAAGGCACGGTAGACGCCTTACATGCCCCCGCGAGGTGTTGCTTTAATTCCTCGCAGGGACCAAAAGGTGCTAACCCTAAGGGACGCTACTTGCTAGCAGCTCCCCAAGCGACGCCATCATCAACAGTGGGCTGCCCAGTGACGGCGCCAATTGTCGTGGTTCTAGCTCTGACAGTGATGTGGGGGGGTATGTATGGAGAGGCTAGATCTCAGCTATTGGGAAGTTGTAAACACACCAAGATGTACGAGTTCAGGCCCTTCGCGGAGGAAGTAACAGCCCTACGTCTCGGTGCCCGGAGGCGGTCGATTGGATTACTGGTGTGTGAATAACGGAGGTGCGAACCCCCCATACTGAGGAGGGGGGTGGCTTATATAGAGTTCGCCGGCCCCCTCTTGCCCTCAGTAGTGCAGGGTTTAAGGTACATTCAAGGTTGGGCGTTACTGGTAACGCCCCTAATAAAGTGTGATAATGACCATAAAGACTACTTAATAGCCGACCGTTCGCCTGCGGAGTGACTTTAGGTCTTCTGGCCATCGAGTGGTTGGCTTCATGGTCGAGTGATAGCTTCTTGGTCGAGTGTCTTGAATCCGTCGAGTGGGATACCTTCAAGTCGATTGAAAGGTGACTTCCTCTAGGGACGTCCTTGGGTAGGGCTCTTTGGACAGGTCCGTGCCCCTACCCTAGGTACGTAGCTTCATCATTAGCCCCTAAATGGATCGAGGTTTTGAGTGGGGAAAGGGTCAGAGAACTTTCCGACTGGCTCTTTGGGCTATGTGAGTGCCTCGTTTTGGGTCAATCGTCACGGATGACGTTGCCAACCTTTTTCAGTCGCCTTGATCCATTCCAGGCCTTTCGTCGAGTGAATTTCTTTATTTGTGACATACCGAGCGTTGGCGCGGGCGGGGTCTTCCGTTTTGACAAGTTGTTCTGCAGCCCGCGGATGTCGTGGGATTTCGGATTTTGGGAAGCGCGCGGGACGGGAGCGGCCGCAGTAATCGAAGCGATAAAGCGGAAGCTCCTCGATCCCCGCGTCGCCTTTTTCGCCACGTACTACGCGCGCGTCCGCTGCGGGATTTGACTGGATAGTTTGGGCCTACCAGTCAGCCACTCGGGAGCGGCCCCTTATAAATCGCCGGCTCGGGGTTTCCAAGCAGTGCGCTCTCTTCTCCTCCTTTCTTCTTCCTCTCTCCCTTCGCAAGTCCTTCCGCCACCTCCGTTCTCGCCCCAGCGCAGCAGGCCCGTGCGAGACTTCGCCGGTGACGATGACGAAGGGCAAGACCTCCGCTCTGGAGCGCGCGAAGAAGGCGGCGGCGCAGGGGAAGGGGAAAAGATCTGCTCAGGGCGGATCCTCCTCAAGGTCCGCTCTGCCCAAGGGCTGGATCCAGGGCGATTGGATGCCGTCAGTGATCCGGCAAGAGGATCTCGACGACATGGTCGAGGGGGGAGTCATTCCCCACGAGGCTGCGCGTCTTCCGGGGAGAGAGATCGAACCTCAGCCCCGCGATGGTGAGTGCGTGCTCCTAGCCACCCACATCGACCGAGGGTTTTCTCTGCCACCCCATCCTTTTTTCCGGAGCTTCTTGAACTTCTTCGGAGCGCAGATCCACCACTTTACTCCCAACTCCATTGTATACCTTGCCGCTTTCATCTCCATGTGTGAGGCTTTCTTGGGTTGCCTCCCCCATTGGGGACTTTTCAAGCACATCTTTACCTGCCGTTCCCAATCGGTCAAGAAGGCCAAGTCGAGTGACGAGAGGACGCAGGTGATCCAGTTGTGCAGGGGCTTGGCGATCCAGACGAGGGGGAAGAGCTGTTTTCCATCCATTACTTTCCCGGAGTCGGTCTGTGGCTGGCAGGCGACCTGGTTCTACTGTCAGGACCAGGCGACCCCAGGACAGTCGACTGGTCTCCCTCCTTTCTCACTCGACCGAGCTGAAAAACCTGCTTCGCTGAAAGTGGCGCCGGAGGAAAGGGCCCAAGTCAAAGTGCTGGCCGGTCGAGTGGTTGAGCTTGTCCGTGAGGGCGTGATGGGCATGGATTTGCTGGAGGTCTTCCTCCGGAGGCGCATCCAACCGCTCCAGGCTCGTGACCACCCGATGTGGTTGTACTCGGGTCTTGACGACACCACTCGGATCCACCCGGAGGAGGTCACTGATGAGATGCTGGAGGGGTGGCTGTCAAGCATTACAGGAAACAAGGACAACCCCCGAGGATCCAGGAGGGTAATTCCACTCGACAACTGTACGACGTGGACCAGGTATGTCTCTATGCTCCTGACTGAGATCTTGTTTTTCTTCATTGGTCTTCTTTGAGTTGGTCGATTGACCTTTGTCTCGCCTGTTGTTTTTCAGGCGACTACTGAGATGTACTCGACGCCCAATGGGGCACAGGGGCCAACTGAGGAAGGGGAGGCGAGCGGAGGTGAGAGCGGGGACGATCAAGGCGAGTGGGAGTCCGACGGTGAAGGAGAGGGAGGCGACGACGTCGACTCCAGTGAAGAGGAGGAGGAGGTTGAACCCCCCCGCCCGGAGGGGCGATCCAAGCTCACACACGATCCGGCGCGGGAGCATGGTAGTGCGACTGGTCCTGTTGGGCAGTCGTCGAAACGCCCTCGGACCTCTTCTCCTGCGCCGACTGGAAAGGCTCCCAAGCATCCGTGCGCAGTGCCGTCCAAGCCGCCCAAGGCTCTGCCCAAGATGAAGATGGCCGTCCCCACCATTTCTGGGTAATAATAAAACTTGTTTTCCTTTGTCGACCATGGACGGATCCTTGGTCGATCCATTGAGCCAACCAACTGACTTTCGAGGCTTGCAGTGCTGCTACTTCTGAGATCTCCGCCAAGGATGACGACCAAGAGATGGAGGATGTTGTTACCTCCAACCCTGGTACGATTACTGACGTTTCTGCTTTGAGTCGACTAAACATTTATTGCAACCCTGGTCGATTGAACTTTTCCTTTGTAGCCCCTCCTCATGTTATCGACCTCCCGGATGACGACGACAACGGTCCGTTGAGAGTGAGGAGGCACAAGAGGGCGTCGGCTGACAAGACCCCCCAATCCGCTCCGGTGTCCGAGGCCATGGCTCGGGATGGTGGTGACACCACTCGGGCTTCTGTGACCTTCGCCGTTCCTCTGGCGAGTGCGCGGCCCTCGTCGTCGATTGCGGATCCGTCTTCGCTTTTTGCCGCATACCCCGTCCCTGAGGACCAAGCGGCTGCTGCAAAAGAGGCTATACGCCAGGCGGGGATCATGATGGAGCAAGTGAAGATGGCTCGGGAGGCCAGCCAAGCAGCCTATGACGCGAGTTCGGCTCTTCAGAGCAACGTCCAGGTCAGTCGACTCAACACTTGGTCTGTTATGATATGCTGTTTGAAGAGTCTCTTTTCCGAAGATGTTCTGTATCTGTATCTGTACACCCACTGGGTGTGTCTGTCAATCCTTGGACGAGTGGGGGCACGCTAAGTGCACCCACTGGGTGTAGTCCCCGAGACTACGGTGGACTGCTGGCAGTCGACTGTAGTCTTTACATTGTGTTGCTGTAGCTGTATTTCTTCACTCGGTTTGGTCGGGCCAGGTCGAGTGGAACTGTATCCGGTCGACTGCGGGCAGTCGACTTTTTCTCTCTTTCTCTTTGTTTTTTTACAGTAGGGGCACGCTGAGTGCACCCACTGGGTGTAGTCCCCGAGACTATTGTCGAATGTTCTTGATTCGGCTGTAGTCTTAGAAACGTCGTCATTGTCTCTTGGTTGCTCGGAAGCAACTTGTCTTGGACGTCTGTCGATTGATTTTTCTTTTTACAGAAATCTTGTGAACTTGTAGCTCGCTATACTGAGTTGGAGAATCAACAGATCCAGCTCAACCTTAACTTGAAGCTTGCTCAGGAGAATTTGAAGAAGGCGCAAGAAGAAGCAAAAGGTATGGCTGGTGAGGTTCTCCATTCTTAACGGGTGGCTTTTCTTTCTTGTCCATTCTTGATGTTGGTTCCACTCGACGCGCCGCAGATAAACTGGAGGAAGCTCTGAAGAAGAAGGATCAAGACCTTGCAGAGGCACAGAAGGAGGCCTCGAGCAAAACGAAGCTCGCAGAAGAGAAATTGGCTTCGGTCGGAGCTCTTGAACAGGAGAACTCCAGACTGAAAACTGCCCTCGAGACAGCTAATCAAGATGCCAGTCGACTGAAGAAGAAGAAGATGGCTCTGCACGACAAGGCGGGCGAGCTGGCGGGGAAGGCAAAAGATCTGGAGGCTTATCTCGGAGGACTCGCCAAGAAGCTGTTCGTCATGCTCGAAGGTAATTATTCCAACCCGGCTGTCTTGTAGTTGCCGAGCCCGCGTACGGCCATTGTCTTATTCTTGAATCGTGTTTGCAGAATTCTGCCAGAGCTTCAAAGAGGAAACCAGTCGAGTGGAGCCAGGCTTGGATCCCGCCAATTCTCTCGTGAAGGATGAGGCTGCTATGAACGTGCTCCGACTGGAGTCTCGTGTTACCAGCGTCGTTGATTATCTTGCTCGGCTGAAGGCTGCGATGTTGCGGATCGACACATCACTCTGGCCCGGAACAACACTTCAGAACGACCTCGAGTCCCTGATGGTCCGACTGAATGAAGTCCCGGGTCGAGTGGCGGAATGGAAGAAATCTTCTGCTAGATGTGGTGCTGATGTCGCTCTATCTCTGGTCTGCGTCCATTGCAAGGAGGCGCGAGAAGAAAAGCTGGCCGCCATCCAAGTTGCCAATACCAGGAAGCACAACTTTCAGGACTTCATGGAGACTTTTATTGCTGCTGCCACTCGTATTGCAGATGGGATCGACTTGGACGAGTTCGTCGCCCCTTCCAGTCCTCCTCCTGAGGAATGAAAAACATCTATGCTTCACTTTAAATTTGCCTCGGAATGCCGAGTGGATTTGTAACCGTTAAACTCCGCCGAGCCGAGGGCTTGAGTACTTTGATCTAAGGTCTGGGACCTTTTAGGCTTTATCTGATCTTGATTTGTCGTTGAATATCTTCATGGTTTGATTCGTCGAGTGGATCTTGATCTTCACTCGGAATAACCTTGTATTTGCGGCGCAGCTCCGAAGGGGAAGGTAGCAGTCGACTCGCGGATTGGGTTGTGTCTTGTACTTAGGCGAGCACTGGGCTGTAGCTAAGCCTCCGAGTGAGAGGTTTTCTCTCCACTCGGTAGGATTTTTAAACACTTAGGCGAGCACTGGGCTGCAGCTAAGCCTCCGAGTGGGAGGTTTGCTCTCCACTCGGTAGGATTTTTAAACGCTTAGGCGAGCGCTGGGCTGCAGCTAAGCCCCCGAGTGGGAGGTTTGCTCTCTACTCGGTAGGATTTTTTCAAACTTAGGCGAGTGTCTGACTGCGGCTAAGCCTCTAAGTGAGAGAACTTAGGCGAGTACTGGACTGCAGCTAAGCCCCCGAGTGGGAGGTTTGCTCTTCACTCGGTAGGATTTTTAAACACTTAAGCGAGCACTGGGCTGCAGCTAAGCCTCCGAGTGGGAGGATTGCTCTCCACTCGGTAGGATTTTTTCAAACTTAGGCGAGTGCCTGACTACAGCTAAGCCTCTAAGTGAGAGAACTTAGGCGAGTACTGGACTGCAGCTAAGCCCCCGAGTGGGAGGATTGCTCTCCACTCGGTAGGATTTTTTCGAACTTAGGCGAGCGCTTGACTACAGCTAAGCCTCTAAGTGAGAGAACTTAGGCGAGTATTGGACTGCAGCTAAGCCCCCGAGTGGGAGGATCGCTCTCCACTCGGTAGGATTTTTTCAAACTTAGGCGAGTGCCGGACTGCAGCTAAGTCTCTAAGTGAGAGAACTTAGGCGAGTGCTGGACTGCAGCTAAGCCCCCGAGTGGGAGGATCGCTCTCCACTCGGTAGGATTTTTTCAAACTTAGGCGAGTGTCGGACTGCAGCTAAGTCCCTAAGTGAGAGAACTTAGGCGAGTGCTGGACTGCAGCTAAGCCCCCGAGTGGGAGGATCACTCTCCACTCGGTAGGATTTTTTCAAACTTAGGCGAGTGCCGGATTGCAGCTAAGTCTCTAAGTGAGAGAACTTAGGCGAGTGCTGGACTGCAGCTAAGCCCTCGAGTGGGAGGATCGCTCTCCAATCGGTAGGATTTTTTCAAACTTAGGCGAGTGCCAGACTGCAGCTAAGTCTCTAAGTGAGAGAACTTAGGCGAGTGCTGGACTGCAGCTAAGCCCCCGAGTGGGAGGATCGCTCTCCACTCGGTAGGATTTTTTCAAACTTAGGCGAGTGCCGGACTGCAGCTAAGTCTCTAAGTGAGAGAACTTAGGCGAGTGCTGGACTGCAGCTAAGCCCCTGAGTGGGAGGTTTGCTCTCCACTCGGTAGGATTTTTTCAAACTTAGGCGAGTGCCGGACTGCAGCTAAGTCTCTAAGTGAGAGAACTTAGGCGAGTGCTGGACTGCAGCTAAGCCCCCGAGTGGGAGGATCGCTCTCCACTCGGTAGGATTTTTTCAAACTTAGGCGAGTGCCGGACTGCAGCTAAGTCTCTAAGTGAGAGAACTTAGGCGAGTGCTGGACTGCAGCTAAGCCCCCGAGTGGGAGGATCGCTCTCCACTCGGTAGGATTTTTTCAAACTTAGGCGAGTGCCGGACTACAGCTAAGTCTCTAAGTGAGAGAACGTAGGCGAGTGCTGGACTGCAGCTAAGCCCCCGAGTGGGAGGTTTGCTCTCCACTCGGTAGGATTTTTCAAACTTAGGCGAAACGGATTCGCAGCTAAGCCACCAACTGAGGGATTTCGCACGCGGACAAAAGTGACAGCAATTATTGGAACACTCTTGTCTTTGATAAAAATGAACTGCGGGAATTTTTTTTCTTATTACATCCCGTCCAAGGGAGAACTCAAGTGTAAAATGGGCGGAGTAGTTCCGCATTCCAAGCTCGTGGCTCGTCGATCTGGTGATCAACATTGTAGAGGTGATATGCTCCATTGTGGAGGACTCTGGTGACGATGAAGGGGCCTTCCCAAGTAGGAGCAAGTTTGTGCGGTTTCTGTTGATCCACTCGGAGGACCAAATCTCCTTCCTGGAAGGCTCGGCTCTTCACATTCCGGGCGTGGAATCGACGCAAGTCTTGCTGATAAATGGTCGATCTGATCATGGCCATCTCCCTCTCTTCTTCTAGGAGGTCAACTGCGTCTTGCCGGGCCTGTTCTGCTTCATCCTCGGTGTAAAGCTCGACTCGGGGCGCGTTGTGAAGAAGATCACTTGGCAGAACTACTTCGGCTCCATAATCCAGAAAGAATGGAGTTCTTCCAGTCGACCGGTTAGGGGTGGTCCTCAATCCCCACAGAACTGACGGAAGCTCGTCGACCCAAGCATCTGCCGCGTGCTTGAGATCACGCATCAGTCGAGGCTTTAGTCCTTTGAGAATTAGACCATTTGCTCTTTCAGCTTGTCCATTCAACTGGGGATGGGCGACCGATGCATAGTCGACTCGAGTGCCATGAGAGGCGCAAAAAACTCTGAACTTGTCCGAATCGAAGTTTGACCCATTGTCAGTGATGATGCTATGCGGGACTCCATATCTGAATGTTAGCCCTCTGACGAAACTGATAGCAGTGCAAGCATCAAGATTCTTGATAGGCTTAGCTTCAATCCATTTGGTAAACTTGTCGACTGCCACAAGCACATGAGTGAAACCACTTCTGCCTGTTCTCAGTGGACCAACCATGTCTAGTCCCCAGACAGCAAAGGTCCAGACGAGTGGAATGGTGTTCAGGGCTGATGCAGGCTTGTGCGACATGTTGGAGTAGAACTGGCACCCTCCACACTTGTCGACTATCTCTTTTGCCATCTCATTTGCTCTAGGCCAGTAAAATCCCGCTCGGTATGCTTTAGCCACAATGGTCCGAGAGGACGCATGGTGACCACAGGTCCCCGAGTGGATATCATCAAGGATTATCCGACCCTCTTCTGGTGTTATGCACTTCTGACCAATTCCTGTCGCGCTTTCTCTATACAACTGCCCCTTTATGACTGTGAAGGCCTTGGATCGGCGGATGATCTGTCGAGCCTCTTCCTCGTCCTCTGGGAGTTCTTTCCTTAGGATATACGCGATGTACGGTATCGTCCAGTCGGGAGTGATTGCCAAGACTTCCATGATTAGGTCGACCACAGCAGGAACTTCGACTTCAGTCGGATCTGTGGCACTTTTCGGCTGCGGGGCTTCTTCTGTGAAAGGATCCTCTTGGACTGACGGCGAGCGGATGTGCTCCAGAAACACATTGCTGGGAACGGCTTCTCTCTTGGAGCCTATCTTTGCCAGATCATCAGCTGCTTGATTTTTCAGTCGGGGGATGTGATGAAGCTCTAACCCCTCGAATTTCTTTTCTAGCTTTCTCACTGCGTTGCAATAGCCAGTCATAGCTGGACTTCTGACGTCCCACTCCTTCATTACCTGATTAACCACCAAATCTGAGTCGCCGTAGACCATGAGGCGCCGGACGCCGAGTGAAATGGCCATGCGCAACCCGTACAAGAGTGCTTCATATTCTGCTTCATTGTTGGAGGAATCGAAGTGAATCTGGAGAACGTATCTGAGCTTATCTCCTCGGGGGGAGACCCATACTACCCCAGCACCGGAACCATTCAGCATCTTAGATCCATCGAAGAACATGGTCCAGTGCTCTGAGTGAACTTGAGTCGGAAGTTGCTGTTCAATCCACTCGGCGACGAAATCTGCAATTGCTTGGGACTTGATAGCCTTCTTTGCTTCAAACTTGATATCTAGGGGAAGGAGTTCAATCGCCCACTTAGCCACTCGACCAGTTGCATCTCTGTTGTGCAAAATCTCTGATAGTGGAGCATCGATGACGACTGTAATGGAATGGTCAGAGAAGTAGTGTGCAACCTTCTTCGTGGTCATGTAGATCCCATATACAAGCTTCTGGTAATGGGGATATCTTTGTTTTGAAGGGGTCAAAACTTCAGACAGATAATAGACTGGGCGCTGAACTCTGAAGGCCTTTCCTTCTTCTTCCCGCTCGACCGTAAGTACTGTACTGACAACTTGTCCTGTGGCTGCAATGTAAAACAGCAGAGGCTCTTTGCTGATTGGGGCAGCAAGCACCGGCTGGGTGGAGAGCAGAGCTTTGAGCTCTGCAAATGCTGCGTCAGCTTTTGGAGTCCACTCGAACTTGTCAGACTTCTTCATCAGTCGGTAAAGAGGCAACGCCTTTTCACCGAGACGAGAAATGAATCGACTTAGAGTGGCCAAGCAGCCTGTAAGCTTTTGGACATCGTGCACGTGTACAGGACGCTTCATCCGGAGTATGGTGCCAACTTTTTCAGGATTGGCATCGATCCCCCATTCGGAAACGAGAAAACCGAGTAACTTTCCACCTGGAACTCCGAACGTGCACTTTGACGGATTGAGCTTGATATCATACCTCCTGAGGTTGGCAAAGGTTTCAGCAAGGTCAGCCTGCAGGTCGGAACCTTTCCGTGACTTGACCACAATATCATCCATGTATGCCTCCACATTCCGACTGATTTGAGTGAGTAGACACTTCTGAATCATTCTCATGAACGTGGCTCCGGCGTTCTTGAGGCCGAACGGCATGGTGACGTAACAGAAGCATCCGAATGGAGTGATGAAAGCTGTTTTGATCTCGTCGGGTCCATACAGACGGATCCGATGGTACCCGGAGTAGGCATCTAGAAAAGACAATATCTCGCACCCCGCAGTCGAGTCGACTATTTGGTCGATGCGAGGGAGAGGAAAATGATCTTTTGGGCAGGCCCGATTGATATGTTTGAAATCAATGCACATGCGAAGTGACTTGTCCTTCTTGGGGACCATGACAACATTGGCGAGCCACTCGGAGTGGTAGATCTCTCGGATGAACTCTGCTGCTAAGAGCCGAGCCACCTCCTCGCCAATAGCTTTCCTCTTCTGGACGGCGGACCGTCGAAGATGTTCTTTCACGGGCTTGAACTTCGGGTCGACTCGTAGACGGTGCTCAGCCAGCCCCCTGGGAACTCCAGGCATGTCAGAAGGCTTCCATGCGAAGACGTCCCAGTTCTCACGGAGGAACTGGATGAGCGCTTCTTCCTATTTGGAGTCGAGCATCGTCGAGATGTGAGTCGGAGCAGCATCGGGGTCGGTCGGGTGAATGTGAGCTGTCTTAGTTTCACCGGACGACTGAAAAGCAGATTCTGAAGCAGGCTTCTTGGCTCGTAGCAGTTCACTCGGATCAGCAGTCTTCTGGTACTCTTGTAGCTCAACAACTGCCATCTGAGCGTCAGCAATCTTCGATCCTTTCTAAAAACACTCTTCTGCTTTCTTCCGATTGCCGGTAACGGTGATCACACCTCTGGGGCCGGGCATCTTCAACTTGAGATATACGTAGCATGGTCGAGCCATGAAGCGTGCATAAGCTGGCCGGCCCAGAATAGCATGATAAGCACTTTGGAAGTCCACAACCTCAAATGTCAACTTTTCCCTGCGGTAATTCTTTGAATCACCGAAAACCACGTCGAGAGCAATCTGGCCGAGTGACTCGGCTTTCTTTCCAGGAATGACTCCATGGAAGCTCATGTTGCTGGCACTGAGCCTGGACATCGGAATGCCCATCCCTTTCAATGTTTCAGCATACAATATGTTCAGGCCACTGCCACCATCCATCAGGACTTTGGTCAGTCGAGTGCCTTCGACAACTGGGTCGACCACCAAAGCTTGCCTCCCAGGGGTGGCAATGTGCGTAGGGTGATCGGACTGGTCAAATGTGATGGCAGTTTGAGACCACTTCAGATAACTGGGTGTCGCCGGAGCAACCATATTCACCTCATGGTTAATGACTTTCAGTCGACTTTTGCTTTCGACATCAGCAAAAATCATCAGGGTGGAATTGATTTGGGGGTATCCATCGTCACTGTCTTCCTTGTCCTCGACCCTGTCTGACTCTTTTTCCTTATCCTTGGACTGTTTGCCCTGAAACCGCTGGATCAGGAGCCGGCACTGTCGAGTGGTATGCTTTGGGTAAATGAAATTACCCTCTTCATCTTTCTTGGTGTGGATGTGACATGGCAAATCCAAAACATCGTTTCCATCATGATCCTTGACTTTCTTGGGCTTCCAGGTGCCCTTGGGTTTTCCCTTGAAGTTTCCCTGGGCTACGGCCAGGGCCTCCCCAGGAGCGGCTGGCTCGGCCTTCCGCTTCTGCTTCCGACTGGAGTTTCCTCCGGTTTCTTGGGCGTCTGCCTTGTGCTTGCCACTCCGGAGTCGGTCCTCGTCTTCACCATTAGCGTACTTGGTGGCAATCTCCATCATCCGATTCAGAGACATCTCTCCAGTTCGACCGAACTTCAGATTCAACTCTCTGTATTTAACGCCTTCCTTGAAGGCACAAACTGCTTGATGGTCTGGCACATTCTCAACCGAGTGATGCAGTGTGATCCACCTCTGGATGTATTCCCTCAGAGTTCCATTCGGCTTCTGCACGCAAGACCGCAACTCTGTAAGGCCTGTAGGTCGCTTGCATGTTCCTTCAAAGGTTGTGATAAACACTCGGGAGAGGTCCTCCCAAGTGTAAATGCTGCTGGGTGCCAACTGATTTAGCCACGCTCTGGCTGAGCCCTCTAACATGAGAGGCAAATGCTTCATGGCCACCTCATCATTGCCACCGCCAATCTGTACAGCTACTCGGTAATCTTCGAGCCAAGTGTCAGGCTTAGATTCACCGGTGAACTTGCTGATTCCAGTCGCCAGCCTGAAATTGGGAGGAATCACTGCGGCTCTGATGGCTCGACTGAAACACTCTGGCCCTGAAGCCCGTATTCTGCTGCTGGAGGGCGCATCTCTGTTCTGGCCTTCCCGATGAGCCCTGTTCCTGTCAACCAAGCCTTGAACGAGGACAGATCTCGCGTCAAAGCCTGGGTCCCTGGGGTCGATGGGAATCCTTTGCCCAACGCTATGAGGGCGCCTGTCATCTCCATGTCGAGGCTCATATGACCCACTCCTCGGGGGAGGGGTTGGCACTCGACGTCGATCGTCACGATCGGATCGGTGATCATACTGCTCATTCCTTCTGTACTGATCATGCCGGTCGCCACGTCCCTCACGCCTCGGGGGCGACCGCGGGCTGTGAGCTGACTGGACTGTATCTGTTGCAACGGATCGACTGTGGATCCTATTCCGCGACTGGGAAACAGCGGAATTCTGGTTTCCCGCCGCCCGGAGCAACGCTCTGATCTGTAACAAGCCCCTGCCAGCCTCCGACTGGGAGGGCTGAATCGATTTTGCTATACGGGCCGCGGCGGCCAAATTCTGAACTGGGGTTCGGTATACCTGCGTCGGCGGGAAGAGCTGACGTCGACTAGATTCGGGAGCCCGCTGACGCGCTTGCTCGTCGAGTGCTCGCTGGAGATTCTCCAGTCGAGTGCGCTCGGCCAAATTAGCCAAGCGCGCGTCCTCCAAGGCCCGGGCCTCGGGGGACTCTCCGACGATAGGGGTGCAGAGTGCGTCCATGTTCCGGCGGCGAAGCTCCTCTCGCTGTAATGACGTGAGAGGTTCGGGGAGATACTCATCGTGGGGATGCGACGGGTCGCCCCCACCCGCGCCTCCATCAGCGCGAGGGAAACCGGGAGGACCGTGCGTTCCATCGACCGCCAGGATCTCAGCCGCGGGGTTGCTGCTGTCGCACTCGGATGCGGTCTCCGCGGAGCCAGTCGACAGGTCGAACAGACCGCAGAGGGATTCGTCGGGCTCGATTGCCGCGACTTGCGGGGCGGCCGACTGGCGAGCCACGGCGTGCCTCACCCACCTCTGAAGTCTCGACTGACCGGAGCGCTTGCGCCGGTGGGAGACAGAGCGGGGAGACGATACGGGGGCCGACCGATACTGGGTCGACGGCTGCCGTAGGAGGATGCCACGAACGCATGCGCGGAAATGCGTCGCACCGCGGACGGGGAGCGCGTCGACGTCGAGTGGCGCCTCCTGAAGCCAGGCGGAGTCGTCGGCGAAGAACGTGAGCGCGCCGAGGCGGATCTCGCGGCCCTCCACCAAAACTCTGCACGAAACCATGATCAAAGGGATCGGAAAAAATGCAACTTCTCCAATCAGGCGCTAAGATTCCGGCCCCACGGTGGGCACCAACTGTCGTGGTTCTAGCTCTGACAGTGATGTAGGGGGGTATGTATGGAGAGGCTAGATCTCAGCTATTGGGAAGTTGTAAACACACCAAGATGTACGAGTTCAGGCCCTTCGCGGAGGAAGTAACAGCCCTACGTCTCGGTGCCCGGAGGCGGTCGATTGGATTACTGGTGTGTGAATAACGGAGGTGCGAACCCCCCATACTGAGGAGGGGGGTGGCTTATATAGAGTTCGCCGGCCCCCTCTTGCCCTCAGTAGTGCAGGGTTTAAGGTACATTCAAGGTTGGGCGTTACTGGTAACGCCCCTAATAAAGTGTGATAATGACCATAAAGACTACTTAATAGCCGACCGTTCGCCTGCGGAGTGACTTTAGGTCTTCTGGCCATCGAGTGGTTGGCTTCGTGGTCGAGTGATAGCTTCTTGGTCGAGTGTCTTGAATCCGTCGAGTGTGATACCTTCAAGTCGATTGAAAGGTGACTTCCTCTAGGGACGTCCTTGGGTAGGGCTCTTTGGACAGGTCCGTGCCCCTACCCTAGGTACGTAGCTTCATCACCAATCCCATCCAGATCAGTGGCGTCGGCGGCTCGATGCAGCTGCCCCACTCCGAGCGCGGCGCGAGCTCGGAGGCTCATAGCTGTCGTCGCTCGTCTCCGGGGTTGCGAGGAGTTCGGGGGAGCCGCTGAAGCCCTCAGTCCCTCCGCTGCTGCCTGAGGAGCTGTAGGAGGACCAACGGGCGGGGCTGGTCCTCGCCAGTTTGTCACCCCTGTAGCTTCCCTTAGGGAAGCATTCCAGACGGCGTCCTTCTGCATCAAAGACCTTGAAGAACATCAAGGAGGCGTCGTCGTATTAAAGATGGATCACCAAGGCATCGTCCGCGCGACAGACCCGGGCAATCTCACCCCAGCCTCGGGTCATGAAGACCTTGCCCGGAGCGACGACTGCGACCTCCGCTCCGGTTGCAGGGGTGCCACAGTCGGCGTGCTGCAGCCAGAGCTCCAGGGCCTCGCTCGGCGGCATCTCAAAGGCGAAGGAGGGAGGAAGGCGGATCCACGAAGTTGGAGGCATGGCGGCGTGGAGCACAAGCTCGCGAGAGGAGCGCTCCGCGTGGACTCCAGGGGGGACGACGCGCACCACTGTGACTCGCCGGCGTCGGCGGCGACACCGTCGGTGTTGCTCGGCGCCCTCCACCCTGGGGCCTACGACGCGGGCGTACAAGGGCAGCGGAAACCCAGGCGGTGGCCGCTCGTACCACGGCCTCGACACCTCCTGCCAGGCGCCTTCGTCCCG
Source organism: Triticum urartu (assembly GCF_056163025.1). Lineage (NCBI taxonomy): Eukaryota > Viridiplantae > Streptophyta > Magnoliopsida > Poales > Poaceae > Triticum > Triticum urartu. Next base: position 380,465,533 of record NC_141873.1, read on the forward strand.
GCGAAAGAGGATTGGCCGCTTCTTCGGTGGGAGGGGGTCAGGACCCTCTCTGGGGGCCTTTCCCTTCGCCTCAGCTGAAAACCGGCGGATCGGTGCCATTGGTGCAAGAGGAAGCAAGGATGAGGGAGAAGAAGAGGAGGAGTAACGGAAAGGGGTGAACTGGTGGAGCTCACGCAGCCCCGTACTTATAGCCGGGGAAGGCCAACCGCCGAGCACCATGACCTGAGGTAATCATGACCCATATCTCTGCATGCAGGAACTTGTCAAGTTGTGCGGTTGCCGAGGCGTCGTGGGAAGTGCAGACGCCCACGTCCAATCAACCGCCATGCGGCGCCCAAGGCCGCAGGCTGTTAGGGCCCGCGGCGCTTCATGCTTGCCCCTTCGCTTCTCTGCTAAGCCAAGCCCGCGCGCGCCTTGGGCCCGGGGGCTACTGTCGGTGTTCTGGGAACGGGGGTCCCCAGACTTGCCTGCCTGCGGCCTGCGGCGTGGCTCAGGTAGGGGTCCAGCGTGGCCCATCTTCATCGGCCCAAGCTCAAGACCCTCACGAGGGGCCAAGCCTCGCGGGGCGGACGACAGGAAGCTTCCTCAAGAGCGGCCTCATCAGGCAGGCTCGCGAGGAGGCGGAGATATCAATGCAAGGGTACCTCGCGAGGATCCCATGACGCAAGCCATGACGATCAAGGCCAGGCGGGTGCCGGCCTGCGCAGGGTCCTTGTTTCCCCTTTGGTGCAAAGGGGGCAAGCACAAGCCAAGGTATCAGGCAAAGGTTACCATTCCGGTGCAACGAGACCAAGACCAGCCGGACGGCCGAACGAAGGTCACCGTGGAGCCCAAGACGGCGTCATCACCAGTGCTTTTGGCAGCCGAAGACCACCTTTGGTCAGGATAACTTGTACTAGATGTTCCCCTTCAAAATGGCCAATTGTTGGCGCCCTTCCCGCTCAATTATTCGGGGAGAGGCCCAGGGCCTCTATAAATAGAGCTAGCCTCCGCAAAGGAGAAGAGAGAAGAGAGAAAAGAGAGGAGAAGAGAGGAGGAAAAAGGGAGGAAGGAGGAAACCCAGTAGAGACTAAGTAGAACACACCGCACCAGCTCAAGAACACCCCTCGCGAGGCTGTTCTTCCCTTGTACTGTCCATCATCAGCTCCAGAGGCAATCCATCACACCACACACTGGAGTAAAATATTACACCACAACGGTGGCCCGAACCAGTATAAACCTCGTGTCTCTTGTGTTGTTCATCATTTTCATCTTAGTTTGCTCGAGAGGATCAGACATAGATCGGTAGGGGAGAGATCTCCGCGCGCACCCCAGTGTTCGAACCTCAAGGGTCTGCCGGAACCCGAAATCCGACAACTGTATGTGATGTTGTTGCCACATTGTTGTCAATGCCTCATAATGGCGTCTGATGTATGGTAGATTTTTTTGGGATGATCTCTTCATTCAAGTACATGCCTTTGGTACATCACGTGTTTGGCTAGTATTTATATTACGTGCCGATGCTGCTACATTTTTCCTAGCACTTCATGAGTTCAATTGATGTATGTCACACTTGATGATTGCATGCTTTTAATCCAGTACGTGAAGAACTTGTGTGTGCATGTGCACGTGCAAATGGCTCTATTTTTGACTTGTGATTAATCTCTTGCCTCTGTAAAAAAAACCACTTTGTTTGACTGCTTTTATTCTTCGGCCAACAACAAGTCAAAAAAATGTTTTGCAAAATTTTCTAGTATGCCGCTGTTAAGTGCACTGTTTAAATTGATGCTCCAAAACAGGAAGTGTGAAATGTACTGTTTGAGCTAAAATCTCACCTCTAATCAAATAAATAAAATATTTTCTCATGTAGTAGCTATCGTTATAACCTATGCCTTGCCCACCAGATCGGTAGCGATGGCATCTGGTAGTCAGTCGTTCAAAGACAATGGGAACCCATCAGATTTAGCACCCGAGTCGCTAAGGAACATGGCAGATTTGCCGTCTAGAGTGGCGTTACCTCCACCTCCACCATTACCCCATCATGCCCCAGGATCCGATCAACTTGCTCTAATGTATCAATGGATGGAGCAGTCTCGTTGAGACTCTCTAGAACACCAGAATAAATTCATGGAGCAGATGTTCAGTATGATGAGAGGCCAACTGACTAAAAACCCAGAACAAGGTGTCACGATTGGAGACTACCAAAAGACTAAACCACCAACCTTTTCAACCGCCACAGATCCATTAGATGCGGATGATTGGTTGATGGACATAGAGCTGAAACTTAACACTGTGGGATGTACGGACCAAGAAAAAGTTTGGTATGCGTCCCATCAGTTAATTGGTCCTGCTGCCACATGGTGGAGAAATGTCCAAATTATCATACCGGAAAACCACATAGTTACTTGGGACAAATTTAAGAGGAGATTTCGAGATAACTACGTCCCGCAAAGTGCGATGGAAATAAAGAGGAAGGAATTCCTGAACCTCAAGCAAGGGTCTAAGACCATCGCAGAGTATCTCGATGAGTTTAACTCACTATCCCGCTATGCACCAGAGGACACAAACACTGAGACCAAAAAGGTGTACCGGTTCATAGAAAGATTGAACCCGTCCATACAGCTTATTATAGCTCCTATAAAAATAACCGAGTTTCAGGAACTAGTAGGCCGAGTCATTACAATTGAGAACCGGCAAATCACCATAGAGGAAGAGTGAAGGAAGGAAGCTAGGATGGACCCGAGGTTTGCCATGAGAAGTGGGAATCGTCCTGTTGGCCTAGTCCGCGTGCCAATGGCCGGGCCCGTCCGTCCTCCTTTCCGTCAAGCTCCTAGACCACCTTTTATGCCTCCGAGAGCCCCTATCAAATGTCACGTGTGCAGTGGACCACACTTGGCTCGAGATTGCCCAAAGGCGAGTGTTGTTTGTTTTGGTTGTGGACAAAAGGGACACTACAAAAATCAGTGCCCAAGCAAGGGTCAACCACAATCTGGCACAAATGGAGCTGTCCCACCTCAAAATAAGCACCAGGCTAATTCAGCACAAGTATACGGGAGTGCGTCCACTGCCAACCGCGGGCGTGGTCGTGGCGGTCTTGCACATGGACCATTCCGTCTGGCACATATGGATGTGGCACAAGTGGAGTCGGCTTCAGACATAGTGACGGGTAACCTACTAATCCCTCCCGGAGTAGGACTAGTATTGTTTGACCCAGGAGCAACACATTCTTTCATATCACAATGTTTTGTTGAGACGCATAATCTAGACCGGACCCCCCTAGCCAAACCCATAAAAGTAGATTCACCTGGAGGCCCAATAATTGTTGAGCATGTCTGCCACAACCGTCCCATTTGCATTGAGGGCATAACCTTTAATGCTAGCCTATTTGTCATTGGCCTAAGAGGGTTAGACGTTATTCTTGGAATGGACTGGTTAGCGAATCATGGAGCAAGAATGGATTGTGCAGAAAAATCCATATCCTTGAGATGCCCAGAAAATAAAAGGATAACCTTTAATAGTAGAAGAACCCGAGCGAAATCAAACCAAGCCTCAGTAGCCACTTTGGACAAAAATGAGGCTAAAGATGTACATGTGGTCCAAGAATTTTTGGACGTATTTCCGGAAGAATTGCCCGGGATGCCACCAGACAGGGAAATAGAGTTCACTATTGATATCATCCCAGGTACGGCACCCATATCAAAACGAGCATACCGTATGTCTGCGGAAGAACTAAAGGAATTAAGAAAACAATTGGATGAACTAGAAGAAAAGGGGTTTATTCGACCAAGTGTGTCACCTTGGGCAGCACCAGTCTTATTCGTTAAGAAAAAGGATGGAAGTATGAGGCTATGTGTGGACTATCGAGCCTTGAATGAGGTGACCATTAAGAATAAGTACCCACTACCCCAAATAGATGATCTATTTGACCAATTGAAAGGAGCCACTGTGTTCTCAAAAATAGATCTCCGGTCAGGGTACCACCAACTAAAAGTAAAGGAAGAAGATATACCTAAGACTGCTTTCATAACCCGATATGGTCACCATGAATTCATGGTTGTTCCCTTTGGGCTCACAAATGCACCAGCAATTTTCATGAACCTGATGAACCTAGTCCTCATGCCCTACTTAGATAAGTTTGTGGTAGTGTTCATCGATGATATCCTCATATACTCTCAAAGTATTGAGGAACATGCTGAACACCTCCGGACAGTGCTACAGACCTTGAGAGAAAAACAACTCTATGCCAAATTCAAAAAGTGTGAATTTTGGCTAGAAGAAGTGTCCTTCTTAGGACACATTATATCAGGGAAAGGGATAGCCGTAGACCCTGCTAAGGTGGATGCAGTGTTGGCATGGAAATCCCCAACCAACGTAACAGAGATTCGTAGCTTCCTTGGTTTAGCTGGATATTATCGAAGGTTCATAGAAGGCTTCTCCCAGAAAGCAGCCCCTATGACCAAATTACTAAGGAAGGGAGTTCCATTTGACTGGAATGACAAGTGTGAGCAAAGTTTTCAGGAGTTAAAGAAACGGCACACAACCGCTCCTGTATTGGCTCTACCCGAACCAGGCAAAGCATTCACAGTATATTACGATGCCTCTAGAGTTGGTTTGGGATGTGTGCTAATGCAAGATGGGAGAGTCATAGCCTATGCCTCTCGCCAGTTAAATCCCCATGAACAAAACTACCCCACCCATGACCTCAAGTTAGCTGCCGTGGTATTTGCGTTGAAGATGTGGAGGCACTACCTTTATGGAAACCGTTGTGGACTATACACGGACCATAAAAGCCTCAAGTATATCTTCATGCAAAAGGAGTTGAATATGAGACAAATACGGTGGTTATAACTCATTAAGGATTATGACCTTAGTGTTAACTACCACCCAGGAAAGGCTAATGTGGTGGCAGACGCCCTTAGCCGAAAAACCTCATGCAATCATGTCAAGATCCCAACCTATGATAAGCATCTGAGACATGAGCTGGGAATGATGGGAATTGAATTCATACATAAACCGGTTGACAAAATCGTAATCACATTAACAATCAGACCCAATTTGTTGGACGAAATCAAGGAAAAGCAAACCAAAGATGAATTCATTTGTGAGGAAAAACGCAGAATACAAGAAGGTCAACCATCAGAGTTTCGAATAGCAGAAGACGGGTCACTTTGGTATAAACCCGATTATGTGTGCCAAATATCCTTGATATTAAGCAAATAATACTCCAGGAGGCACACAACACTCCGTACACCATACACCCTGGTAGCACAAAAATGTACCGGGATGTCAAAGGTACATTTTGGTGGAGAAATATGAAAAGAGAAATTGCTCAGTATGTGGACGAGTGTGACACTTGTAAGAGAGTAAAGGCAGAACACCAGCGACCACCAGGATTGTTGCAACCTCTCCAAATTCCGCAATGGAAATGGGAGGAAATCCACATGGACTTTATCACCGGACTGCCCAAGACAAGAAATCGAGAGGAAATCATATGGGTCATAGTTGACCGACTCACTAAATCTGCCCATTTTATCCCTTTAGCCCCAAGCTGCTCCAGAGAAAAATTGGCTGAGCTATATATCCAAAAGATAGTAGCTCTACATGGAACACCTTCCGGAATAGTATCAGATCGTGGATCTATGTTTACATCCAAGTTCTGGGAAAAATTACAAGAAGCATTAGGAACAAAATTGGATTTTAGTACCGCTTACCACCCCAGACTAGCGGTCAAGTCGAGAGGGTGAACCAAATCATAGAAGACATGCTAAGGGCTTGTGTGCTAGATTTTGGTGACTCATGGAGCAAGCACTTACCCTTAGCAGAGTTCGCGTATAACAATAGCTACCAAGCTAGTATTGGTATGTCCCCATTTGAAGCCTTATACAGTCGAAGATGCCGAACCCCAATATGTTGGGTGGAAACCCGGAGTAAAGAAACTCTTAGCACCCGACTTGGTCCAAGAAACCGACGAAAAAGTCCGTATAATTAGAGAGCGGCTCAAGACAGCGCAAAGCCGGCAAAAGAGCTATGCGGACAGGAGACGACGCGATATACAATACCAACCCGGAGACTTTGTTTATTTAAAAGTCTCACCAATTAAAGGTGTCAAGCGCTTTGGAGTACAAGGAAAACTAAGTCCGCGATATATTGGTCCCTATCGGATCTTAAAAAGAAGAGGGACGGTGGCGTACAAATTAGAATTGCCAGCGCACCTACAAGGGGTTCATGATGTATTTCATGTTTCCCAATTACGCAAGAGCGTAAAGCCACCATTTGAGAGAGTCTCCAAGGAAGAATTAACCCTCCGAAAGGACCTAACGTATGAGGAGCATCCTAGTCATATTTTGGACACCGAGGAAAAGAAACTTAGGAGTAAAACAATTAAATATTGCAAGGTGCAATGGGGAAATCATCCGGTGTGAGAAGCGACTTGGGAAAAAGAAGATGACCTCCAAGAAAGATATCCTTATCTTTTCGAGGTGCGACTCAACAAATTTTGAGGACAAAATTTTCTCCAAGGGGGAATGTAGCGACCAGACCTCAAACGGTCCAATCTCTGTGCTCCGGTGTCATCCCTGGATCAGTAATGCTGACACCACACAGTACTTGAAGGATTTATAACAGAGTATCAATCACACACTTATTACATCGAGTGTCTCAATAGAGAACTTATTACAATAAATATGGCTTAAGGCCATCTAATAACGATAACAGCGGAAGCTTGGAAGATAAGTGAGTCCATCAACTCCAACGGCATCACTGAGTATAGAACCACGACCTAAAACTCCTTAATCGTCGTCTGAAAAGTCTGCAACATTAACATTGCAGCCCGAAACGGGTCAGCACATGGAATATGCTGGCAATGTAACACATAGAGAGTAATGGAATGAAACATCTATTCTATATGCATATTTGGCTGGTGGAAAGCTCTATGGTTACATTTTTGTGTAAAGCCAATTTTTTCCCTACTGCAAAGGAATAAATTTATTTAACTATCATGGTGGTTGTTAAACATTGAGAATGGTTGACAGCATTCTCAATCCCATTTAAGCATCATCATTAAACAAACCCATCAAAATTAATTTATAGTAACATGTTGAGATTCACATGATAATCCAGGTACTAGATACTCAAGATGTCCATAACCAGGGACATGGCTAACCATGATTAGTTTATACACTCTGCAGAGGTTTGCACACTTTTCCCCACAAGACTCGATCTCCTCCGTTGGATTTCTCGCACTACATGGTGTTTGAGAAACGGATGACCGAGACATAGTCTTTCAGAAGCGCTAGCACCTTACGATGGGTAGACCGTACCACCTACATCCCCTACATCTGCTAGTCTACCACTGTAAGAGTTCGCACGACTTAGTCAACTATGCTAGAGCCCATAATAGCTTGTGACTGCACATAGAATTTTCTAGCATGAATAATCTCATGATCCCTTTGAGCCTGGGTGGCGGTCCATAAAGAAAACAGGCAATCCTGGAATACCCAGGTACCTCAATCCACCCAGATGTGTGTTTAATTTGCCACCTTAAATAAACCATTAATTAACAATCTCACATCTGTCATGGATACACTCACCCAATCCACGTATACTAGCATAGCATGGCATAATAAGCAAACGTAGAAGTAACTCCCAAAGGTTTGATAATAAACAGGTAATAGGTACTACCTCAACTACTTCCCAAACCCACAATTTCATTAGATCCTAATCATGCAATGTGTAAGGATTGATCTAATGCAATAAAACTGGGTAGAGGGAAAACATGATCAAAGTGTTACTTGCCTTGCTGATGGTCCGGGAAACCTAGCGATTCAAAGTAGCAAGCGGTGCACTCCTGGTACTCTATCGCAAACAAACAAGTATACAATAAGTACTCAACTAATGCACAGGTAAAACTCAAATAAGAGATCTAACCAGAAAGTTCAACTTAAGAACTCTGGTTGGCAAAAAGAGTCAAATCGAACGAAGCAACGAAAGACAAAAGGCAAAAGAAAATAGGCTTCATTTACTATTCTGGATCTAAGGCAATTTTTACAGTGGCAAAAACTTGTTTAAGTTGGTTAATCGGAAAGAGGGTTTCGAGACGAAACTCCAGGCGCTTGAATCGCCTGATTCCGATAAACGAGCGAAAAGTTAGACTAAAACGAAAATCGGATCAGAAATCGCAATTAGAAAAATCGCGGATTTAATCCGAGAAAAGAAAAACGATGAACGTTCGCTAGAACGAACGAATGCTTGCTATTTAAATAAACCGGAGAACACGATCTATTAAAAAAACCAAAACTAAAAAACGAACAAAACCATCGGAAAAACCGAAAGGTTTTTCGGGAAATATCGGCGACTAAAAAAACTACCTCCGGCAACTCCGGCGACGGATCCGGTGGGCAGCGGCGGTGCTCCGGCGACGGCGGCAGTCGGCGGCGGCGGTCGACGGCGACGCGGGGCGGCGGTCGGTGGCGGCGCAGCGCGGCGGCGGCGGCGGCGAAGGTGGCGGCGGCACTAGGGCGGCGAGACTGGGGCGCTAGGGTTTGGGAGGTCCCGGGCTGGGCTCCCCGGCTTATAAAGCCTGGACGGGCCTAGTGTCCAGGTCGGACACGGCCCTCAGGTCGGCTGCGTTTTTTATAAATAGTTACGCTCAGAAAAAAAGGACAAAAGGAATTCTAAACGGACTCCAAAAATCCCGAAATAAATTTTCCCTGACTTCTAAAATCAAGGCACACAAGATGAACATTTATTTGGGGCCTAAATGCAATTTTGAAAAATGCACATTTTTCCTAAATTCAAATAAAACCAAAATAAATCTTATTTGATTTTTTATTAAATCCTCAATATTTCTTTATTTTGGGAAAGTCATTTTATTCCCTCTCTCATATTTTTTTGTAATAGAAATAATTGAAGATAAAATAAATAAAATCAAAAGATCCTATTTTCAAAATTTGAGACAACTCAAATATGAAAATAACGAAATCCCCAACTCTCTCCGAGGGTCCTTGAGTTGCGAAAAATTTCTAGGATCAACCAAAATGCAATAAATATGATATGCAATGATGATCTAGTGTATAACATTCCGAATTGAAAATTTGGGATGTTACAAACCTACCCCCCTTAAGATGAATCTCGCCCTCGAGATTCGGGTTGGCTAGAAAATAGGTGAGGGTGGTCTTTCAGCAATTCTTCCTCTTGTTCCCAGGTGGCTTCATCCTCCGTGTGGTGGCTCCACTAAACCTTGCAAAACTTGATAACCTTGCTGCGGGTGACTCGACTGACATACTCTGGAATCTTAACTGGTTTCTCCTCATAGGTCAAATCATTGTCCAACTGAATCGCTTCCAGTGGTACCGTATCTCTCAGCGGTATGTCAGCCATCTCTGCGTGGCACTTCTTCAACTGGGATACATGGAACACGTCGTGAACTCCCGACAATCCTTCGGGAAATTCCAACTTGTAGGCTACTTCTCCCATACGCTCCAAAACTTTGTATGGGCCTACAAAACATGGCGCTAATTTTCCCTTAACTCCAAAGCGCTTAACTCCTCGAAGTGGTGATACTCGAAGATAAACTCGGTCTCCGACTTCGTAAACTGTCTCCTTGCATTTAGAATCTGCATAACTCTTCTGCCTGGATTGAGCTACCTTCAGCCTGTCGTGAATTAGTTTCACTTTTTGTTCAGATTCCTTTATCAAATCCGGTCCAAACAACTGGCGGTCTCCAACTTCATCCCAGGACAATGGGGTCCTGCACCTCCTTCCGTACAAGGCTTCGAAAGGGGCCATCTTCAAACTGGATTGATAGCTGTTGTTGTAAGAGAACTCCGCATATGGAAAATTCTCATCCCAACTAGATCCGTAATCTAGCGCACAAGCTCTTAGCATATCCTCCAAAATCTGATTGACTCTCTCAGTCTGTCCATCTGTCTGCGGGTGGAAAGCTGTGCTAAACTCCAGTCTGGTACCCAAAGTTTCATGCATCTGATTTCAGAACTTTGAGGTAAACTGGGTTCCTCTATCTGATACAATGCTCCTTGGAACTCCATGCAGACATACGATCCTGATCATGTATATCTTTGCCAACTTTGCACTGGTATAGGTAGTTTTCACTGGAATGAAATGAGCTACCTTTGTCAAACGATCGACTACAACCCATATCGAGTCATAGCCTGAACGTGTTCTGGGAAATCCTGTAATAAAATCCATCCCTAACTTATCCCACTTCCATTCGGGTATTGGCAATGGTTGTAGCAATCCTGCTGGCTTCTGATGCTCTGCCTTTACTCTCTGACATACATCACAAACTGCTACATATTCCGCAATATCCTTCTTCATTCTGGTCCACCAAAAAATATCCTTCAAATCCAAATACATCTTGGTATTTCCTGGGTGAATCGAATATGGTGAATCATGGGCCTCTTGTAAAATTAATTTCCTGATCTCCGTATCATTTGGCACATAAACACGGTCTTCAAACCATAGGGTATCGTGCTCATCCTCACGAAATCCCTTAGCTTTTCCTTTGCTCATTTTCTCCTTTATCTTGGCAATCTCCTTATCAGTCTTTTGGGCTTCTCTGATCCTATCCATCAACGTAGACTGAATCTCCAATGCTGCTACATAGCCTCTCGGAACTATTTCCAAACAAAGCTCTCGAAGATTTTCGGCTAACTCCCTTGGTTAATCTCCCATCATTAAGGTGTTGACGTGGCTCTTACGGCTCAACGCGTTAGCTACTACGTTGGCCTTTCCAGGGTGATAATGCAATCTCATATCATAATCCTTGATGAGCTCCAACCATCTCCTTTGTCTGAGATTCAACTCCTTCTGTGTGAAAATATACTTCAAACTCTTATGATCCGTGTACACCTCGCAATGGTTTCCAATCAGAAAATGTCTCCAAGTCCTTAGTGCATGCACTACGGCTGCTAACTCCAAATCATGCGTAGCATAATTCAACTCATGAGGCTTAAGCTGTCGTGAGGCATATGAAACAACTCTTCCTGCATAAGTACTGCTCCAAGTCCTCGACGTGAAGCGTCACAATACACCTCATAATCCTTGGTCTGGTCTGGCAAAATCAACACTGGTGAGGTAACCAAACGTTTCTTCAACTCCTGAAAACTAGCCTCACATCCCTCAGTCCATATGAACTTGGTATCCTTCTTCAACAACTCCGTCATAGGCTTCGCAATCTTTGAGAAATTCTCAATAAACCTCCGGTAGTATCCTGTGAGTCCAAGAAAACTCCGGATCTCTCCAACTGTGCTTGGTGCTTCCCACTTGGTCACGGTATCAACTTTAGTGGGGTCTACTGCTAAACCTTCTCTAGATATAACGTGTCCGAGAAATCCAACTTCTTTCAACCAAAACTCACATTTGCTAAACTTGGCATATAACTGATGTTCTCTGAGCTTTCCAAGAACCAAATGCAAATGCTCCTTATGCTCCTCTTCATTCTTCGAGTAAACCAGGATATCATCAATGAACACTACGACGAACTTATCCAAGAACTCCATAAACACTTTGTTCATCATGTTCATAAAATATGCAGGTGCGTTAGTCAGACCAAATGACATAACGGTATACTCGTACAACCCATACCTGGTGGTAAAAGCCGCCTTGGGTATATCCTGTTCCCGAATCTTCAACTGGTGGTATCCTGATCGTAGATCGATCTTGGAAAATAGCTTAGCTCCTTGCAATCGATCAAACAGATCATTGATCATCAGTAGTGGGTATTTGTTCTTGATGGATACTTCATTCAATCCTCGATAATCGACAACCATCCTTAACGATCCATCCTTCTTTTCTACTAGAAGTACTGGCGATCCCCAAGGTGAAGAACTTGGGCGAATGTATCCTTTATCCAGTAACTCCTTAATTTGCTTCTTAATTTCCACCAAATCCTTTGCAGGCATCCTATATGGTCTCTTTGATATTGGCCCTGTGCCTGGCAAAAGCTCAATCAAAAACTCAATATCTCTATCCGGTGGCATGCCTGGCAATTCTTCTGGAAATACATCGGGGAAATCCTTCACTACTGGTACTTGCTCCTGCACAACTCCTGTTAAACAATTTGCTTGAGTCCTCTTTGGCACATGTCGGGATACATACTTGATCCTTCTCCCTTCTGGGGTGGTAAGCAAAATTGACTTACTGGCACATTCAATATTCCCTTCATACTTTGACAACCAATCCATGCCTAATATCACATCCAATCCTTGAGATTCGAACACTATTAGGTCTGATGGAAATACGTTATTACCAATCCTTAATGGTAACCGATCACACCATAGACTAGCCATATATTCTGCTCCAGGCGAGGTTACTAACATGGGTGACCTAAGGGCTTGGGTTGGCAGTTTATACTTATCCACAAATCCCCTTGATATGTATGAATGCGATGCACCAGTATCAAAAAGAACGAGTGCAGTAAATGACTTAACCAAAAACTTACCGATTACTGCATCCGGCTACTCTTCAACCTCTTCCACGTTAACATGGTTCACCTGTCCCCTGTTGAAAGGGTTCGGCTTCTTCCCAGAGCTCCCATTGCCATTTCCATTCTGGGATTCAGGACATTCATTAGCATAATGTCCGGTCTTCTGGCACTTAAAGCAAGTGACTTGGCTCAGGTCTCTCTTGGCTGGGGTCGATGGGTTGGTGCGGTTCTGGCCGTTGCTTCCTTCATTACCATTACCATTCTTGGTGCCATTGTGATTGTGCGAACTACCTCCTCCATGGGTATGCTGAAAATGTCCTCCCGGTCTAGGGGTAAAACGTGGCTTCTGCTGATCTCCTGAATTGTACTTCCCTTGTCCATACTTCCTCTTGCAATTCTCAATTTGCTGCTGCTTCCCTTCAATCATAAGAGCACGATCTACCAACTCCTGGTAGTTGTTGAAGGTGGCTACCATCAACTGCATGCTCAACTCATCATTCAGTCCTTCCAGAAACTTCTCCTGCTTAGCTGCATCCGAAGCAACGTCATCTGGTGCATAACATGCTAACTTACTAAAATCCTCCACATACTGGCCAACTGTCCGTCCTCCTTGGTGCAAGTTGCGAAACTCACGCTTCTTCATGGCCATAGCTCCTGCTGAAATATGTGCAGTACAAAAAGCCTGCTGAAACATGTGTAGTACAAAAAGCCTGCTGAAACTGGTCCCATGTGACAGTGTCGACAGGGAAAGTGGCTGTGAAATTCTCCCACCATGATGCTGCGGGTCCTTCTAGCTGATGTGCGGCAAACTTCACCTTCTTCGCATCTGTGCATCCTGCTGTGGTCAACTCCCTAGCTGTCTTGCGGAGCCAATCATCTGCTACTATCGGCTCAGTGCTACCAGAAAACACTGGCGGATTCAGCCTAAGAAAACGGGCTAAGTGATCAACAGGTGGTGGTGGTGGTGATGTGTTGTTGTTGTTGTTCCCTTGATTCTGATTCTGAACAAGCAACTGCATCAATGTGTTCTGCCACTGGATCAACTAGGTGAGCTCCGGTGGAAAGGTAAATTTGGGGTCACGTCTCGGAGGCATCTGAGGGTTTAGAAAAGATGAGATTTAAGAATAGAGGAGGGGGTCTAAAGAGAAAACACTACCCATATGCACATGAGGCAAAAGCAAACAATTCACTTCATTCAATCAATCAAACAAGGGCATACAATCGATCTAACTATCGCACAAGTGATCGGACTACTATATTTACATGGTGGACTACTACTACTGATGGGGTGGTCTACTAGAAATATTCTTCGGTTGTAGACTCCATGATATCTGCTCCAGCTTCTTCAACATAGTCATCATCGCTATCATCTGGATCCGAGTCGGTGTCGTCGATGATGATGTAGTCTTCCGGACGAATCTCCTTGGGTTCTTCGTCTTCTTCTACTGCTGTAGGGCCTCCCATAAATATTCCAATCTTCATTGTTAGGTCGGCATTCTTATCCACTAATACTTAAATTTCCTCTTCATAATCTTCACGAGTAGCCTTGAGTTCTTCCTCCAGTTCCTTGATTCTTGTCCTTGCCTTCTTCAGATCTATCATGTCAGCGCACATCTGGTTCTCCTGACGTCGAATGTGCTGGTTTAACTCCTGGATAAAAGCTGCAATTGATCTATCCTTTTTGGTGCTGATAATCTTCCAGTGCTCATCTCGGCGCCCACAAATCTGGTAGATAGTATCCTTGAGATCATTGCGGTAGACTTCTCCAATGCGTCCCATGGCGATGTGAGCTGCCATGCTCTTTCCTAGACTCCAAGTTGGTGCATCAAAAGAAAACTCTATGGGCTCAGTGACTGGCATGAACGTCCTTCCTGGAACTTGAACTTGAATCATCCAGCGCTCTTCTTCAGGTAAAGTGGCGTTGTAGGTTCCGGTGAAGCTTGGTACTCCTATGTTCAGATATCTAGTGACTTCCTTCAAATGACGTCCAAAGGATGTATCTTCACCCGGTTGCATGAACTTGTTCCTTGCGTCCGCCATCCTAAAAGAGTAGAGAAGATGAGAAGTCAGAAAGAGAAGAGAGTGAGTAGTGATCTAGGTCTTTAGCTTAGTGGTCGTGTCCTACAGTCATCGTGTGTTCTGATACCATCTTGTAGCGACCAGACCTCAAATGGTTCAATCTCTGTGCTCCGGTGTCATCCCTGGATCAGTAATGCTGACATCACACAGTACTTGAAGGATTTATAACAGAGTAGCAATCACGCACTTATTACATCGAGTGTCTCAATAGAGAACTTATTACAATAAATATGGCTTAAGGCCATCTAATAACGATAACAGCGGAAGCTTGGAAGATAAGTGAGTCCATCAACTCCAACGGCATCACTGAGTATAGAACCACGACCTAAAACTCCTTAATCGTCATCTGAAAAGTCTGCAACATTAACATTGCAGCCCGAAACAGGTCAGCACATGGAATATGCTGGCAATGTAACACATAGAGAGTAATGGAATGAAACAGCTATTCTATATGCATATTTGGCTGGTGGAAAGCTCTATGGTTACAGTTTTGCGTAAAGCCAATTTTTTCCCTACTGCAAAGCAATAAATTTATTTAACTATCATGGTGGTTGTTAAACATTGAGAATGGTTGACAGCATTCTCAATCCCAATTAAGCATCATCATTAAACAAACCCATCAAAATTAATTTATAGTAACATGTTGAGATTCACATGATAATCCAGGTATTAGATACTCAAGATGTCCATAACCAGGGACACGGCTAACCATGATTAGTTTATACACTCTGCAGAGGTCTGCACACTTTTCCCCACAAGACTCGATCTCCTCCGTTGGATTTCTCGCACTACATGATGTTTGAGAAACGGATGATCGAGACATAGTCTTTCAGAAGCGCTAGCACCTTACGATGGGTAGACCGTACCACCTACATCCCCTACATCTGCTAGTCTACCACTGTAAGAGTTCACACGACTTAGTCAACTATGCTAGAGCCCATAATAGCTTGTGACTGCACACAGAATTTTCTAGCATGAATAATCTCATGATCCCTTTGAGCCTGGGTGGCGGTCCATAAAGAAAACAGGCAATCCTGGAATACCCAGGTACCTCAATCCACCCAGATGTGTCTTTAAGTTGCCACCTTAAATAAACCATTTATTAACAATCTCACATCTGTCATGGATACACTCACCCAATCCACGTCTACTAGCATAGCATGGCATAATAAGCAAACGTAGAAGTAACTCCCAAAGGTTTGATAATAAACAGGTAATAGGTACTACCTCAACTACTTCCCAAACCCACAATTTCATTAGATCCTAACCATGCAATGTGTAAGGATTGATCTAATGCAATAAAACTGGGTAGAGGGAAAAACATGATCAAAGTGTTACTTGCCTTGCTAATGGTCCGGGAAACCTAGCGATTCGAAGTAGCAAGCGACGCACTCCTGGTACTCTATCGCAAACAAACAAGCATACAATAAGTACTCAACTAATGCACAGGTAAAACTCAAATAAGAGATCTAACCAAAAAGTTCAACTTAAGAACTCTGGTTGGCAAAAAGAGTCAAATCGAACGAAGCAACGAAAGACAAAAGGCAAAAGAAACAGGCTTTGTTTACTATTCTGGATCTAAGGCAATTTTTACAGTGGCAAAAACTTGTTTAAGTTGGTTAATCGGAAAGAGGGTTTCGAGACGAAACTCCAGACGCTTGAATCGCCTGATTCCGATAAACGAGCGAAAAGTTGGACTAAAACGAAAATCGGATCAGAAATCGCGATCAGAAAAATCGCGGATTTAATCCGAGAAAAGAAAAATGATGAACGTTCGCTAGAACGAACGAACGCTCGCTATTTAAATAAACCGGAAAAACCGATCTATTTGAAAAACCGAAACTAAAAAAACGAACAAAACCGTCGGAAAAACCAAACGGTTTTTCGGGAAAAACCGGTGACTAAAAAAACTACCTCCGGCAACTCCGGCGACGGATCCGGCAGGCGGCGGCGGTCGGCGGTGCTGCGGGGCGGCGCAGCGCGACGGCGGCGGCGGCACTAGGGCGGCGGGGCTGGGGCGCTAGGGTATGGGAGGTCCCGGGCTGGGCTCCCGGCTTATAAAGCCTGGACGGGCCTAGTGTCCGGGTCGGACACGGCCCATAGGTCGGCAGCGTTTTTTTAATAAATAGTTACGCTCAGAAAAAAGGACAAATGGAATACTAAACGGACTCCAAAAATCCCGAAATAAAATTTCCCCGGCTTCTAAAATCAAGCCGCACAAGATGAACATTTATTTAGGGCCTAAATGCAATTTTGAAAAACGCACATTTTTTCTAAATTCAAATAAAATAACAAATAAAACCAAAATAAATCTTATTTGATTTTTTATTAAATCCTCAATATTTCTTTATTTTGGGAAAGTCATTTTATTCCCTCTCTCATATTGTTTTGTAATAGAAATAATTGAAGATAAAATAAATAAAATTAAAAGATCCTATTTTCAAAATTTGAGACAACTCAAATATGAAAATAACGAAATCCCCAACTCTCTCCAAGGGTCCTTGAGTTGTGAAAAATTTCTAGGATCAACCAAAATGCAATAAATATGATATGCAATGATGATCTAGTGTATAACATTCTGAATTGAAAATTTGGGATGTTATAAGGAAAGGATGTAAAACCCGTAAAATAATAATAATAATAATAATAATAATAATAATAATAATAATAAATAAATTAGATAACGATAATTTCAACAGCGTTGCCTAAACATTAATTAAAATAATAGAAACAACTACTTTTAATATATTTCTACAAGAAATAGCATTTAGTCATACACAACAATTCTTCTACAAACCTCCCTATATTTTATAGACCCTTGTCTCATTTCTCTCACACAAAGTAAATGCCAACTAATGGTCAGCCAAGCAATTCACACTTGTCCCTAATACAGCCCACAAGAGACACAAGTGGAGGCATGCATGCAAGACTAACCACGCATGCATGCCAGATGTAATGCGTCTCCAAACCGACATAGCTGTTCACCCCACTTTAAATAGGAGTCATCCCTTTCACCGTGGCCACACACAATCATCCGCTAGAGAAACCCCTCTGCCTTTTCACCTTGCCTTTTCACTTTTTGCCACACTACTATCCTTCACTGCTGTGAAGCTCTTTGGGTTGCATGCGCCACCAGGTACTTATCAAGTACCTTGTTGTGTTAGCCCTTCTTGCTTGACTTCTTATCTATCTCCACCTCGGTTTGAATCAGTCCGAGCATCTATTCACCTTGATCTATTTAGCTTGTAGTAAAAAGAACAAAATGTTTGCGTAAACACCCAAGTTAGTCAAAACTAATTAGATCAATTGCAAAAGCTTGTAAAAGTTTCTATGAATGGCATCCGTGGCTTGTACTAGATCTAACATGCCAAGAATCAAATCCTAAGTACTAGCAACTTGCTAAGACATGTATGTGTGTATCCAAAAGATCAACCTACCTGTGTATACTACCTTGTCCTAATTATTAATCCCTGCCAATCTGTAGCAAACATTGAGTGATTGATGTTTATAAACTACTCACAAGTAATTATTTTTGGAGTTTCACTGCCACCGTTTACTTCTATATGGTGTTCAAGGATGAGTAGCACTAGTTAGGAATAGCATTTAGATCTAATCAGTAGCAATACCATGACCACACCATAGATTAAATCTTGATTAATTTCATGGCCTTGAGATAAACAAAGCGAAAGAAGGCAACATGGCTGAGAGGGGAATAGTAGGGCCTGAGATAAAATGAACAATATATGCACACCCACGTTCATATATAGCAGGAACTTCTTGTGAAATTTGGAGCACTTCATGGAGAAGGAATCAGGATTAGTACTTACCAGTAGTAGCAGTAGGATGTGGCTAGTCCACACCGTTAGCAGCAAAGCCATGGCAACCGAGCAGCGCCGGTGAAGCCGCACGCGCCCGACGCCCGTGGCTGCACGCCTTGTGCATGTGGCTGCGCTGGGGGGAGGATGTAGGCATGGAGACGTCGTTGCCGCTGCAGCCGGTGGCAAGCCCATCGGACCTGGATCGGGCGGCGCTAGGATTGAGTGGTGGCGATGTTTTTGGTGGCGGTCGATCAAATAAATAGGGGGAAATGGTAGAGGGAGACGAGGGGAATCTGTAGGTGTCTGCCGTGTCGCCGGAGATGCCCGTATGGGGCAGATCGAGGCGACGGCAGCCGTGCTCTGTTCTTGGGGGAGAGAGAGAGGTGAGCGGGATGGTTCTGTTCGTGGGACAGCAGAGAAATTGAGTAGTCTTTCTGGATAGACACGGGCTGGGGCTTAACCAGCAAAGTACTAGTAGTACAGTACTAGGCTACTGTTTCCTTTTACTTATCATTTCTTTTACCACTCTCTGGACTGGATGACATACGTGCATGCTACTCTGATTTGGATGGCTTAGATGCATTTTATATCTCAATGAAACACTAGGACGTATCAGTACCTAGTTAATTAATTATGGCTTGCCCAACATGGCCGTGTTGCTGGATGTTTAGATTTTAATTAGGCATTATAAACATGTTTGTGAAATAATTATCAGGAGTCGATCTCAGACTCGTAGGAGTCGCATCTGGTGGTTCCGAGTTGGTCGAAGCACTATCCGGCAAGTCGTCATCTCCTTGACCACATCTTGATAAATGTTTTCTGGGCTATGGGTCATTTCTAAAAGTTTGCATAAGAATTAAAAATAAATATTTTTCATAAATGAAATGAGATTTGGATCAGGTGGATCCACTAATTTGGCAATTGGACCAGATCAGGTGAAGTATCTGTATTAAGTAGTTGTGACCCGGGCAGGGCTACATTATAAATAAATATTTGGTGGGTAGGGGAGCTTATGTTGGTGAAGGCAACCCGGGTAGGGTTGGCTTGGATGGCAGGCTCCTCTACATAGGGTATCAGATTAGGACACAACCAACTAGCGCTTACTTCAAAAGCGGCGCAAATTGTACTGACCATAGACCTGGAATGGGACGGGCTGAACCGACTACCCATGCCAAGTAGCTGCCTCTGCATGGGTGAGAAGGTGGTTGTAGCCGGGTAGGTACAGTCACCCTAGGGCGGGACCGCCGGTCGGGGGTCTCGACCCGCGGGCCTTTAGTAAGGCAAGGTGGAAAAGCAGAGGTAGTGTACAGGCTGGTTAAAGGTTCTGGTTCCTTGGTCTAGTCGTGCGCACGGGTAGCGCATGGACGACTTGTACCAAGTGATGCTATGGGCAAAGCAGTACACCTCTGATCAGAGTAAATGTGATATCACTCCCAGCTTCCGGGATTGGAAGTGCGTCGTGTGGGTTTTCCTCTAACACAGGATGTAAGATCCCACGCCGCTCTGTCGCCGGTAGATTTTATGAATAAAATGTGGTTTTCAACAAAATGGGTTAAGGGAAAATATTTTTACATACATAGTATTTTGAGATAATGGCTCGGTGGTGGTAGCCGTGGCCGATGAAGTTTTTCCTCTTTAAAAACTCATACATCCACTTTTCCCGGTGACTTGCGGAGTACGTATTTTATACGTACTCAGCTGCACTTATGTTGTTTTCGGAGCAAGAGAGTTATGAGAACTCCGAGGCGATAGAGAATGGTACTTATGATGAGTCTGGTCATTTTAACGACTTCGGTTATACTGAAGTGGAGTATTATTATGAGGAAGTCGACAATCAAGGCTATGAAGAGTAGATGCCCTCCATGGTTGGTCGAAAAGGCTCGTACTAGAAGCGGTGACGATCTATCGTCATGGCCGCTTAGGCTTAGTCGACACTTGAGGTGTCTATGTAATAAAAGCTTGCCTACTCATGGTAGCTGCTCCGTCTTGTACATGACACTGTTCTCCTTAACTGATCCTGGCGCAACTCTGAAGTGACGGCTTCCGTTACGCCTGACTCTGTTGGACGTAATGGGGCGTCACAATAGCCAACATGATAGTACATAAAGAAAGCAGAATAGGAAGGTAGACAGAGGGGAGATCAGCAAACCTTGATGAGTAAAACAGAGACGAAGCAACGAGCAAAACATGGACGCAGCAACGAGCGAGATCGTACAACCTACGAAATATAGAAAAGAACCGGTCAGAAAACAACCATGGCATGCAAAGATGCAGATGCAAGAAAGAAACACCCGCGGTTCAGAAAAGGAAAAGAACAACCTATTTACCAGAGCTAGGAAGGAAGAAACGAAGAAAACAGACTAAACCAAAGAACAAATGTTAGCACAAATGCATTTCATCGAACAGGTAATAGGCGAGCAGAAGTGGCGTGCACAAACTTGAACGCGAAGGACAGAAAGACACACGCGTCGACGTAGGCGACAACGACAAGTCGAAACAAACTGCACATGGATGAAACGAGCCCAAACATGCGAGATTAGTGGGCGAAGCAAAGAGAGGGGTGAGGTGAAAAACACAAGAAGACGAGCAGGACGAACCTGAACCAGCGTCGCCCATCGAGCAAACAAGGGTCATCACAATAGATCGCAGCAGAGTACAGTCGAAGGAAGCGAGACGAGCCGACGAGAGTCCAAGCTTAAACAAGCTAGCAGCATATCAATTGCGAACTAATGATGGGAAATTCAAGCAGAGGCTAGCTTCATTTGTGTCTATATATACCTAGACGTCGAACTCGACCATGATGACGGCCGCGTGGTTGGCGGCGCGACCAAAGGAGAGCAGTGTGTTCTCCCGCTCGCTCGCCGCCCCGATCCGCCCCCCGACGGCGCCCCCACCGCGTTCATCCCTATCCCGCGGTGGCCCCCACCAAGGCCACCACCATCCGCCGCTCCGCCAGCAGCACGAACGGCACCTCCCGGGGCTTTCCTCTAGCCGTCACCAGGATCATGGACGCGCATGCCTCATCCTCAGGGGTCCTATCGCGCACGACCATGCCGCGGCGCTCGCACGTCGGTGTGGTCGAGTCGTGCATCAGCCACAGTACGCCGGCAGTGAGGGAGGGGCAGACGCACACATCATACACCCATCCAACAGACAAATGGGATCGTCCGGCTACACGGGCCCTTGAGCAGCGACGTGCGGCAAAAAAATGGTGACGAAAGACCAGAAAGAATGGCAATGGCCAATGGTACACCGCGGAATGAGACAGGACCTAGCGCAAGAGTCAGCTAGGCACCAAGCAGCCCACAGTACAACGCAACAACTCCTTCCGACCCGGACAAAGCGACTGGACACGGACCGAACGAACACCACTCACCAACGTGTAGGACCATAGATGAACCTGGCCCACAAGTCATACGGTGGAAAGAATCCGCAGGCGCAGAAGCTGGGTGCACACGCACCGGCTGACCCCTCCGCTCTATCGCCAGAATGCAGGACGTGCGCAGGGCGTGGGGAACGACCCACCAAAAGTGGTTGACCCGTGGAAACTAAACCACACTGTGTGACATGCAGCTAATGCCGCCGATGAGCGGGACCAAGGGCAGCGCAGGCCCACCCGTCATCGGTACAGCACAGCCGCGGGTGCAGAAACAGGTGCATATGCGGCTAGCAACCAGCCAAAGGAGCAAACGACAAAAGCGGGAGCGTACGACGCGCGCACGCGGCGCATGAGGAGAGGCCGCGCGAACACCCAGAAACGTTTGACCCAGCCTATCGCCCTTTCCCATGAGCCCACAGGTCATTCGCCTCATCGTTTTCATCGGCCGGTCAGAACGAGACGTGATTCAAGACGCGATGATCCAACAAGAAGCAGCATGCAGACGACCCAGTTGACCAGCATCCGACGGCCAACGAAGGCTGAAATCTGGGGAGCCTTCTCCATGCGAGTTGGCTAGCCTCTGTATAGTTTTAAATTGCTCGCTAGTTGATTATGCCATTGATATGAGTAAACATGATACCTAAGCGTTACTGCGAATATGGTTAGTTTATAATCTTTGCTGAAAACTTGAATGCTGGCTTTACATATTACAACAACAAGAGCAAACAGAGTTTGTAAAAGTTTTTCTTTATCACTTTCAGTTTCTCAACTGAATTGCTTGAGGACAAGCAAAGGTTTAAGCTTGGGGGAGTTGATACATCTCCATCGTATCTACTTCTCCAAACACTTTGCCCTTGTTTTGGACTCTAACTTGCATGATTTGAATGGAACTAACCCGGACTGACGCTGTTTTCAGCAGAATTGCCATGGTGTTATTTATGTGCAGAAACAAAAGTTCTCAGAATGACCTAAAACTCCACGGAGCGTATTTTTGCAAATAATAAAAAATACTAGCAAAAGATCAAGGCCAGGGGCCCACACCCTAGCCATGAGGGTGGGGGGCGCGCCTGCCCCCTGGGCACGCCCCCTACCTCGTGGGCCGCCTGGAGCTCCTCCGACCTCAACTCCAACTCTATATATTCGTGTTCAGAGAGAGAAAAAATAGGGAAAAATATTCATCGCGTTTTACGATACGGAGCCGCCGCCAAGCCCTAAACTCTCTCGGGAGGGCTGATCTGGAGTCCGTTGAGGCTCCGGAGAGGGGAATCCGTCGCCATCGTCATCATCAACCATCCTCCATCACCAGTTCATGATGCTCACCGCCGTGCGTGAGTAATTCCATCGTAGGCTTGCTGGACGGTGATGGGTTGGATGAGATTTATCATGTAATCGAGTTAGTTTTGTTAGGGTTTGATCCCTAGTATCCACTATGTTCTGAGATTGATGTTGCTATGACTTTGCTATGCTTAATGCTTGTCACTAGGGCCCGAGTGCCATGATTTCAGATCTGAACCTATTATGTTTTCATGAATATATAAGAGTTCTTGATCCTATCTTGCAAGTCTATAGTCACCTATTATGTGTTATGGTCCGTTAACCCCGAAGTGACAATAATCGGGATACTTACCGGTGATGATCGTAGTTTGAGGAGTTCATGTATTCACTATGTGTTAATGCTTTGGTCCGGTACTCTATTAAAAGGAGGCCTTAATATCCCTTAGTTTCCGCTAGGACCCCGCTGCTACGGGAGGGTAGGACAAAAGATGTCATGCAAGTTCTTTTCCATAAGCACGTATGACTATATTCGGAATACATGCCTACATTACATTGATGAATTGGAGCTAGTTCTGTGTCACCCTAGGTTATGACTGTTACATGATGAACCACATCCGGCATAATTCTCTATCACCGATCCATTGCCTACGAGCTTTCCATATATTGTTCTTCGCTTATTTACTTTTCCATTGCTATTGTTATCATCACTACAAAATACCAAAAACATTACTTTTGCTACCGTTACTTTTGCTATCGTTACCAGTACTATCATATTACTTTGCTACAAAATACTTTTATGCAGATATTAAGTTTCTAGGTGTGGTTGAATTGACAACTCAGCTGCTAATACTTGAGAATATTCTTTGGCTCCCATTGTGTCGAATCAATAAATTTGGGTTGAATACTCTACCCTCGAAAACTGTTGTGATCCCCTATACTTGTGGGTCATCAATTATGAACTAACCATATTCACAATAACACTTAGGTCTCATGTTTACTCATATCAATGGCATAACCAACTAGCGGGCAATAATAATAAATCTGGGATGACAACATTTTCTGAAAACAATCATGATATGATATAACAGGATGGTATCTCGCTAGCCCTTTCATTGTAATTCATGGTAAAAGAGATCCAGTCAAGTCATACTCAATGTAAACTAACAGTAATGGATGCAAATGACATCGGTGCTCTCCAACTGGTACTTTTTTAATAAGTGGATGATGACTCAACATAAAAGTAAATAGATAGGCCCTTCGTAGAGGGAAGCAGGGATTTGTAGAGGTGCCAGAGCTCGATTTTGAAATAGAGATGAATAATATTTTGAGCGGTATACTTTCATTGTCAACATAACAACCGAGAGATCTCGATATCTTCCATGCCACACACATGATAGGCGGTTCCCAAACAGAATGGTAAAGTTTATACTCCCCCTCCACCAACAAGCATCAATCCATGGCTTGCTCGAAACAACGAGTGCCTCCAACTAACAAGAGTCCCAGGGGAGTTTTGTTTGCAGTTATTTTGATTTGATTTGCATAAAGCATGGGCCTGGGCATCCCAGTGACCAACCATTTTCTCGTGAGTGAGGAGCGGAATCCACTCCTCTTGAGAATAACCCGCCCAGCATGGAAGATACAGACAACCCTAGTTGATACATGAGCTATTCGATCATACAAAACAGAATGTTTATTTGAAGGTTTAGAGTTTGGCACATACAAGTTTACTTGGAACGGTAGGTAGATACCATATATAGGTAGGTAAGGTGGACTCATATGGAATAACTTTGGGGTTTATGGAATTAGATGCACAAGCAGTATTCCCGCTTAGTACACTGGGAATATACCAGCTAGACAGCGACAACAGTCATGAACATGCATTAAAATTAATCAACACCGAATGCAAGCATGAGTAGGATATAATGCACCATGAACATAAATATCGTAGAGGCTATGTTGATTTTGGTTTCAACTACATGCGTGAACATGTGCCAAGTCAAGCCACTCGAATCGTTCAAAAGAGGATACCACCCTATCATACCACATCACAACCATTTTAATAGCATGTTGGCACGCAAGGTAAACCAATATAAACTCCTAGCTAATTAAGCATGGCATAGGCAACTACAATCTCTAATTGTCATTGCAAACATGTTTCTTTCATAATAGGCTGAATCAGGAACGATGAACTAATCGTATTTACAAAAACAAGAGAGGTCGAGTTCATACCATCTTTTCTCATCTCAATAAGTTATCATATAATCATCATTATTGCCTTTCACTTGCACGACCGAATAGTATGGATAATAATAATAGTGCACGTGCATTGGACTAAGTTGGAATCTGCAAGCATTCAATTCAAGAGAGAAGACAAGGTAATATGGGCTCTTTGTTAGATCAACAATAATGCATATAAGAGCCACTAAACATTTTCATTATGGTCTTCTCCTCTCGACCCCCAAAGAACAATTAAAGAAATAAAACTATTTACACGGGAAAGCTCCCAACAAGCAAAAGAAGAACGAGAAATTTTTTTTGGGTTTTCTTTTTAATTACTACTATAGACATGGAAAGTAAACTAACTAAAAGCTACAACCATTTTTTTTGCTTTTCTTAAGGTTTATCAAACACACAAGAAGAAAGCATAAAAAGGAAATAAACTAGCATGGTTGATATAGTGAAAAAGTATGAGCACCGACAACTAGCATGGGTGTGTGAACATAAATGTAATGTCGGTGAGAAATACGTACTCCCCCAAGCTTAGGCTTTTGGCCTAAGTTGGTCTATGGCCACGGCTGGCCTGGCAAATATCCAAAGTAATAGTTGGGGTCGTACTGAGAAGGATTCCCTGGTGCCACAGGTTGGCGATCTCTTCCGGATTCCACTGATAAACAGACTGCCAGTGAGGATCAAATTGTGGCTCTGGCTCTGTAGCTGGTGTGGGGTTCCGGGGTATTTTTTATTGCACGGATAATTCAAAAAACAGACATAAATTACTATTTTTGCTTTATTTAATATAAATAACAGAAAATAAAAAGAGGGTACAGAGAGTTGTGTTTTCTAAATTCATCCATCTCATGCTCATCAAAAGGAATCCACTAACAAGGTTGATCAGGTCTTGTTAACAAACTCATTTCAAATAACATGAAACCGGAGAATTTTCGAATAACACTAGGTTACCTCAACGGGGATACGCATGTCCCCAACAATAAGAATATCATATTTCTTCTTGATAGTAGGAAGAGGAAATTCAAAACCTCCAATAGTAATAGTTGGAATTTTTCCAATAGAATTGATACTGTGGACTTGAGGTTTTTCCTCGGAAAGTGTATCATATGCTCATTACCATTAACATGAAAAGTGACATTGCCTTTGGTGCAATCAATAATAGCCCCTGCAGTATTCAAAAAGGGTCTTTCAAGAATAATAGACATACTATCGTCCTCAGGAATATCAAGAACAACAAAGTCCGTTAAAATAGTAACGTTTGCAACCACAACAGGCACATCCTCACAAATACCGACATGTATAGCTGTTGATTTATCAGCCATTTGCAAAGATATTTCAGTAGATGTCAACTTATTCAAATCAAGTCTACGATATAAAGAGAGAGGCATAACACTAACATCAGCTCCAAGATCACATAAAGTAGTTTTTAACATAGTTTCTTTTAATGGAGCATGGTATAGTTGGTACTCCTGGATCTCCAAGTTTCTTTGGTATTCCACCCTTAAAAGTATAATTAGCAAGCATGGTGGAAAATTCAGCTTTCGGTATCTCTCTTTTTTTAGTAACAATATGCTTCATGTACTTAGCATAAGGATTCATTTTAAGCATATCAGTCAAACGCATACGCAAAAAGATAGGTCTAATCATTTCAGGAAAGCGTTCAAAATCCTCATCATCCTTTTTCTTGGATGGTTTAGGAGGAAAAGGCATGGGTTTCTGAACCCATGGTTCTCTTTTTTACCGTGCTTCCTAGCAACAAAGTCTCTCTTATCATAACATTGATTCTTTGATTGTGGGTTATCAAGATCAACAGCAGGTTCATTCTCTACATCATTGTCATTACTAGGTTGAGCATCAACATGAGCATCATCATTAACATTATCACTAGGTTCATGTTCATTACCAGATTGTGTTTCAGCATCGGAGATAGAGATATTATTGGGATTCTCAGGTGTGTCAATAACAGGTTGACTAGAAGCATGCAAAATCCTATCATTTTTCTTTCTCTTCCTTTTAGAAGGACTAGGTGCATCAATATTAATCTCTGAGAATCTTGCTCAATTCTCTTAGGATGACCCTCAGGATACAAAGGTTCCTGGGTCACTTTACCTCCTCTAGTTGCAACTCTAACAGCAAAGTCATTATTTTTACTATTCAATTCGTTGAGCAAATCGTTTTGAGCTTTAAGTACTTGTTCTACTTGAGTGGTAACCATAGAAGCATGTTTACTAATAAGTTTAAGTTCACCTTTAACATTAGCCATATAATCACTCAAGTGTCCAATCATATAAGCATTGTGTTTAAATTGTCTACCAACGTAAGCATTAAAATATTCTTGCTTAACCATAAAGTTATCAAATTCATCCAAACATTGGCTAGCAAACTTAGCATAAGGGATTTCAGCTTTATCATATCTATAGAGAGAATTTACCTTTACTACCTGTGTCGGGTTATCAAGATAGCGTGTTTCTTCAATAGGTGATGAATTAATACCATGTATTTCTTCAACAGGAGGTAAATTCTTACCATCTTTAGCGTTTATACCTTTTTCTTTTATAGATTTCTTTGCCTCTTGCATATCTTCAGGACTGAGAAATAGAATGCCCCTTTTCTTCGGAGTTGGCTTAGGAGTTGGTTCAGGAAGTGTCCAATTATTTTCATTGGTCAACATATTATTCAATAGAATTTCAGATTGATCAACAGTTCTTTCCCTGAAAACACAACCAGCACAACTATCTAGGTAATCTCTGGAAGCATCGGTTAGTCCATTATAAAAGATATCAAGTATTTTATTTTTCTTGAGAGGATGATCAGGAAAAGCATTAAGTAATCGGACAAGCCTCCCCCAAGCTTGTGGGAGACTCTCTTCTTCAATTTGCACAAAATTATATATTTCCCTTAAAGCAGCTTGTTTCTTATGAGCGGGGAAATATTTAGCAGAGAAGTAGTAAATCATATCCTAGGGACTACACACACAACCAGGATCAAGAAAATTAAACCATATCTTAGCATCACCCTTTAATGAGAATGGAAATAATTTAAGGATATAATAGTAGTGAGTTTTCTCATCATTAGTGAACAGGGTAGCTATATCATTTAATTTAGTAAGATGTGCCACAACAGTTTTAGATTCATAGCCATAGAAAGGATCAGATTCAACCAAAGTAATTAACTCAGGATCAACAAAGAAATCATAATCCTTATCAGTAATAAAGACAGGTGAAGTAGCATAAGCAAGATCATATTTCATTCTAGCATTCAAAGTCTTTTCTTTTAGCTTAGCTAATTGTTTCTTAAGATCACTTCTATCATTGCAGGCAAGAAAGTCTCTAGCAGTTTCTTCATCCATAACATAACCCTCAGGAACAACAGGAAGTTCATATCTAGGGGGAGAATCTTCATCATCACTTTCATCAATATTATCAGTTTCAATAATTTCATTCTCCCTAGCCCTAGCAAGTTGTTCATCAAGAAATTCACCTAGTGGCAGAGTATTATCAAGCATAGAAGTAGTTTCATCATAAGTATCATGCAAAGCAGAAGTGGCATCATCAATAACATGCGACATATCAGAATGAATAGCAGGTGTAGGTGTTGCAAGTTTACTCAAAACAGAAGGTGAATCGAGTGCAGAGCTAGATGGCAGTTCCTTACCTGCCCTCGTAGTTGAGGGAAAAATCTTGGTTCTTTGATCTTTCAAGTTCTTCATAATGATAAGCAGATATAAATCCCAAGTGACTCAAAGAATAGAGCTATGCTCCCCAGCAACGGCGCCAGAAAATAGTCTTGATAACCCACAAGTATAGGGGATCGCAACAATTTTTGAGGGTAGAGTATTCAACCAAAATTTATTGATTCGACACAAGGGGAGCCGAAGAATATTCTCATGTATTAGCAGTCAAGTTGTCAGTTCAACCACACCTAGGAACTTAATATCTGCAGCAAAGTGTTTAGTAGCAAAGTAATATGATAGTAGTGGTAATGGTAGCAAAAGTAATATGTTTGGTTTTATAGTAGTTGTAACAGTAGCAACAGAAAAGTAAATAAGCGAAGAACAATATAGGAAAAGCTCGTAGGCAATGGATCGGTGATAGAGAATTATGTCGGATGCGATCGATCATGTAACAGTCATAAGCTAGGGTGACACAGAACTAGCTCCAGTTCATCAATGTAATGTAGGCATGTATTCCGAATATAGTCACACGTGCTTATGGAAAAGAACTTGCATGACATCTTTTGTCCTACCCTCCCGTGGCAGCGGGGTTCTATTGGAAACTAAGGGATATTAAGGCCTCCTTTTAATAGAGTACCAGACCAAAGCATTAACACATAGTGAATACATGAACTCCTCAAACTACGGTCATCACCGGTAAGTATCCCGATTATTGTCACTTCGGGGTTAACGGATCATAACACATAATAGGTGACTATAGACTTGCAAGATAGGATCACGAACTCTCATATATTGATGAAAACATAATAGGTTCATATCTAAAATCATGGCACTCGGGCCCTAGTGACAAGCATTAAGCATAGCAAAGTCACAGCAACATCTATCTCAGAACATAGTGGATACTAGGGATCAAACCCTAACAAAACTAACTCGATTACATGATAAATCTCATCCAACCCATCACCGTCCAGCAAGCCTTTGATGGAATTACTCACACACGACGGTGAGCATCATGAAATTGGTGATGGAGGAATGTTGATGATGACAATGGCGACGGATTCCCCTCTCCGGAGCCCCGAACGGACTCCAAATCAGCCCTCCCGAGAGAGTTTAGGGCTTGGCGGTGGCTCCGTATCGTGAAACGCGATGAATCCTTCTCTCTGATTTTTTTCTCCCCAAAATTGAATATATGGAGTCAAGGTTGAGGTCGGTGGAGCATCAGGGGGCCCACAAGGCAGGGGGGCGCGCCCCCACCCTCGTGGACAGGTGGAGGCCCCCTGACGTGGATTCTTCTTCTAGTATTTTTTATATATTCCAAAATAATTCTCCGTTGATTTTCAGGTCATTCCGAGAACTTTTATTTCTACACAAAAATAACACCATGGCACCAGGTCAGTCCGGGTTAGTTCCATTCAAATCATGCAAGTTAGAGTCCAAAACAAGGGCAAACGTGTTTGGAAAAGTAGATACGACAGAGACGTATCAGTGGCCGGAGCCACCTATGTATGAGTCAATTGGTATGGCACCACGAAGAATTATCCTTGGGTCCATGACCAAAACTCGTCTTTGAAGCACAAGTACCATCAATAATGGCTAATGTGAAAGATCAATTTATGCATAATGGGGGGAGGGAGAGTTCATTGAGAGAACAACACTCCCCCTATGTCCATGCCTACACCTAAACAAGATAACAAGTTGAGTATGGTGGGGTGTGCAAGGGTTCAAGCAACATTGCTCGAATCAATGATATTTAGCTCATGCCTTAACTCGCGAAATCTTGCTTCATCCAAGGTCTTCGTGAAAATATCTGCAAGGTTATCATGAGTGTTGACGTAGTTGAGCTCGATCTCCCCTCGCCTAATGTGATCCCGGATGAAGTGATACCGAATCTAAATATGCTTCGTCTTGAAGTGTTGCACCGGGTTGAGAGAAATCTTGATGGCACTTTCATTGTCACACCAAAGAGGCACTTTGTCACAAATGACATTGTAATCCTTTAAAGTTTGCCTCATCCATAGAAGATGTGCACAACAACTACCGGCCGCCACATAATCCGCTTCAGTGGACGAGAGAGACACACAACTTTGCTTATTAGAAGACCAACTCACCAAAGAGCAACCAAGGAATTGGCACCCTCCTGAAGTGGACTTCCTATCCATTTTGTCTCCTGCCCAATCCGAATCTGAATAACCTACAAGCTTGAAGTTTGCTCCTTTTGGGTACCATAAGCCAAAGTTTGGGGTATGAGCCAAATATCAAAAGAATCGCTTGACCGCCACAAAGTGACTTTCCTTAGGTGCGGCTTGAAACCGTGCACAAATTCCTACACTCAACATGATATCCGGTCTAGATGCACAAAGGTAAAGCAAGGAGCCAATCATGGAGCGATATACCTTTTGATCCACCGCTTTACCATTGGGATCAATGTCAAGTTGGCACTTGGTGGGCATTGGAGTGGAAGCCGGCTTGACATCACTTAGATTGAATCTCTTTAGCATGTCTTGAGTGTATTTGGCTTGGTTGATGAAGGTTCCTTCTCTTCTTTGTTTGACTTCGAATCCAAGGAAGAATTTCAACTCTCCCATCGAAGACATCTTGAACTTAGAGGTCATGGGAGCGGCAAATTCCTCATCGAAAGCTTTGTTAGGGGAACCAAATATAATATCATCAACATATAGTTGGCACACAAATAACTCCCCTTTGACCTTCTTAGTAAAAAGAGTGGGATCAATTTGCCCAACTTCAAATCCACGATCTTGCAACAACTCGGTAAGGTGGTCATACCATGCACGTGGGGCTTGCTTAAGGCCATAGAGTGCCTTATCGAGTTGATACACATGATTGGGGAAGTAGGGATCCTCGAACCCGGGGGGTTGCTTGACATATACCAACTCATTAATGGGACCATTAATAAAAGCACTCTTCACATCCATTTGTTGTAACTTAAAGTTATGATGGGAAGCATAAGCAATCAACAAACGAATGGATTCAAGGCGAGCAACGGGAGCAAAGGTTTCACCGTAGTCGATACCCTTGACTTGGGAATAGCCTTGTGCTACCAATCTTGCCTTGTTGCAAACTATGGTCCCATGAGCATCTTTCTTGTTCTTGAATATTCACTTGGTTCCAATGACATTGTGGTTCCCCATTGGCCTTGGCACCAATCTCCACACCTTGTTGTACTCGAAGTTGTTGAGTTCTTCATGCATGGCATTGAGCCAATCCGGATCTTGGAGCGCCTCAAAGACCTTTTGGGGTTCAACATAAGAGACAAACGCGTGATGTTCACAATAGTTTGCCAATTGTCTACGAGTGCTTACCCCCTTTTTAATGCTTCCAAGCACAATCTTCATGAGATGACCCATGGTCGAGAGCTTGGATGCAATCTTGGCGGCACGACGCTCCAATTCCTCCTCAAGGGTGAGTCGAGGAGCGGTCACTTGATCATCATGAGAGCCGTCTTGAGCTTGTTCTTGATCTCGAGGAATTTCTTGATCTTGAACTTGCTCGGAGGAGAGAACTTGACCTTGGGCATCACTTGATGTTTCAACACCATCTTGAGATTGATCTTGCCCTTGGTCTTGCTCTTGAGGCTGAGGGCCTTCACTTTGTTCTTCGGAAGCGTGTGGGCCTTGGGTTGGTGATGGCTCCACTTGAGTGGGGCATTGTCCTTCTCCTTCGGCCACAAGGGGTTCCTCAATGGGTAGGATAAAACCAACTCCCATTCTTCTTATGGCTTGAGGAGGAATTTCATCACCTACATCACAAGTGCCACTTTGCTCCACTTGGGAGCCGTTATTCACATCAAACTCCGTGTTACACGTCTCCTCAATAAGTCTCGTGGACTTATTGAGGACACGGTAAGCATGAGAGTTTGTAGCATAACCAACAAAAATGCCCTCGTAAGCTCTAGCCTCAAATTTAGACAACCTGACACCTTTATTGAGAATGAAACACTTACACTGAACACCCGGAAGTACTTGAGGTTGGGCTTGTTACTAGTGAGAATCTCATATGGAGTCTTGTTCAAGCCTTTGCGAAGATAGAGCCGATTGGATGCATGACATGCGGTGTTGATGGCTTTGTCCCAAAAGTTGCATGGAGATTTGAAATCCGCCATCATGGTCCTTGCCGCATCCATCAACATCCGGTTCTTCCTCTCCGCTGCACCATTTTGTTGAGGGGTGTATGGTGCGGAATATTGATGCTTGATACCTTCATCACTAAGAAACTCATCCAAGGTGTAGTTCTTGAACTCGGTGCCGTTGTCGCTTCTTATTGTCAAGATCTTTGCATTGTGTTGTCATTGGGCTTCATTTGCAAAGTCAATGATGGTTTGTTCGCTCTCATTCTTCCTCTTGAAGAAGTATACCCAAGTGTATCTTGAATAATCATCCACAATCACCAAGCAATACTTTCTCCCCCAAGACTATGAAAGGATGGAGGCCCAAAGACATCCAAGTGAAGGAGCTCCAAAGGCCCCTTCGAGTAAATGATAGTCGTGGGAGGGTGAGCCTTTTCATGTAGCTTTCCTTTAATACAAGCACTGCAAGCACGATCTTTAGCAAAACTAACATTTGTTAGTCCATGGACATGGTCCCCCTTGAGAAGACTTTGCAAAGATCTCATATTGACATGGGCTAAACGGCGATGCCAAAGCCATCCCACGTAAACTTTAGCCATTAGGCATGTCGCAGTCTTAGTGGGTCGCTCCGAAAAGTTAATCACATAGAGACCATTCTCGACATGCCCAACAAAGGCTACTTTGAGAGTCTTGCTCCACAAGAGGGCCACGGTATCAACATCAAAGAAAGTGGCAAAGCCCATGAGTGCAAGTTGATGAACAAAAAGTAAATTGTATGCAAGGGACTCAACAAGCATGACCTTCTCGATCGTGAGATCATGAGAAATGACAACCTTGCCAAGCCCCAAAACCTAAGAGGACGAGGCATCACCCCACTCGACATTGGTGGGCATAGATGGAATCTTGTGAACGTTGTTCTTCTTCTCCTCCTTAGTAGCACCCCCTCCCTCCTTGACAAAGGTTTGCTTGAGAGGGGGAGTTCGTTTGTCCTTGTCTTTATTCTTCTTGTTCTTGGACTTGGGTGCGTTCCCAATCCCTTCCTTGGCCACAACTTCCATTTGATTGCTCAAAAGGTCGTTGAGGTTCTTCTCACCTTGTATGCAAGACACAAGGCCTTTCTCAAGTTGCTCCTTCAACTTAGCATTCTCCTCAACAAGATGCACATGCTCACAACATGGGTTAGTAGCATTTGCATTATCAATTAAGACCATATGAGGAAATGTGGCTTTCTCCTTGGTTAACTTTACTTGGAGTTGATCATGAGACTCTTTGAGGCTAGCATGAGAACCCTTCAAGACCTTGTGAGCCTTGTCAAGTAAGTCAAACTCCTCTTTGAGTCTAGCAAGATCAACCCCAAGCTTGGCCTTCTCGGAGGTTAGCACGCGAGAGACAACAAGAGCATGATCAAGATCTTTCTTTAATTTAGCATGATCATCGTTGTGTGACTCCTCAAGAGCCAAATGAAGACCACACTCTTCCTGAAGAGCATTGGAAAGATCCGAAATCTCATCGGCATAATCACGACTATGCCCCTCCATCTTAGAGATGGTATGTTTGTGAGCCTCGATCATGTCATTGGCATCACCAAGTTGTTCCAAGAGAGCAACGAAGTGCTTCTTGGATTTACCCTTGAGTTTACTCATAAAAGACTCAAACTCATTCGCCTCCACATTGGATCCCTCATGTTCATCAATGCAATTCGTCAAAGAAGGATTATTAATGATGGTAGTTTTGATGTTGGGGGTTACCTTGTTGGTGGCTTTAGCCATGAGGCACTTGGCAGTGATGCTCTCATTGGGTGAGTCGAAGAGAGACACCCGTGGAGTTGTTGCAATGGAAACGGAGGCCGTGGCAACCGACTCACCATCTTCATCATCATCATCATCCTCATTGTACTCTTATTGAACCACCAACACCTTGGGAGGAGTCTTCTTGGTGAAGTTGCTCTTGTTGGGGAAAGACTTGGCCTTGTCCTTTCGGATGAGCTTGCCACCATTGTCCTCCCTCTTCTCATAAGGAAATTTTGCAAGAAAATGGGTCACATTGCCACAATTATAGCAAGTCCTCACTCGTTGCTTGACCTTTGCGCCACTTGAGTTGTTCTTGTTGAAGTTGGGCCTTGTGTTCTTCTTGCTCCAAAATTGCCTTTAAGCAAGAGCCATGTGTTCATGATAGGCATACTTTGTATCTTCGGGGTTGCTCTCCTCTTCTTCCTCTTCTTCCACACTAATCTTGGCCTTCAATGCAAGGTTGGGCTTCTTTGCTCTTTGAGAACATAGCACCGCATTGTCGGCGGTTGTCGGTGTCAAAACCGGCGGATCTCGGGTAGGGGGTCCCGAACTGTGCGTCTAAGGCGGATGGTAACAGGAGGAAGGGGACACGATATTTTACCCAGGTTCAGGCCCTCTTGATGGAGGTAAAACCCTGCTTGATTAATATTGATGATATGGGTAGTACAAGAGTAGATCTACCACGAGACCAGAGAGGCTAAACCCTAGAAGCTAGCCTATGGTATGATTGTCTGTTGTCCTATGGACTAAAACCCTCCGGTTTATATAGACATCGGAGGGGGCTAGGGTTACACAAGGTCGGTTACAAAGGAGGAGATATACATATCCGTATTGCCTAGCTTGCCTTCCACGCCAAGTAGAGTCCCATCCGGACACGAGACGAAGTCTTCAATCTTGTATCTTCATAGTCCAACAGTCCGGCCAAAGGATATAATCCGGCTACCCGGATACCCCCTAATCCAGGACTCCCTCAGTAGCCCCCGAACCAGGCTTCAATGACGATGAGTCCGGGGCGCAGTATTGTCTTCAGCATTGCAAGGCGGGTTCTTCTCCATCTCTCGAACGTTTGTAAAGTAGTGTCCGGTCCCATAAATGTTTGGACGTCTTGGCTTCTATGCCCAATAAGGGCTGTCTCCCATGCGTCGAATGAATACGAGGCGCCAGGGCGTTTTTACACTCACCCCTAGCCAGATAAATAAATTGTCTATTAAAGGGATGGGGATCCTTAAATCCAATCCATACCATCCTCCCCCAGCGAGAATCCATCAGAGCACGTTTCGGGAAGATCCATTCCAACATGGCCGACCTCCGCAGCTCCTCCTCCCACCCCCGTAGCCCTAAGCCCGGTGATTGGGAGAGGTGTTCAGTCCCGCATAGTCGATTAGTCGAACTGTAGACTAAGGGATTTCTCCCTCCGGCGTATATGGTGCCCGTTCGAGCCGGGCTTGCCACCTACAATGGCGGGGAGCAAGCGGAGAGCTTTCCCTGCCCCTCTATGGGGGAACGGGTCTGCCTTATCCCCTATTTATTAAGAGGACTCGGATTTCCAATTCATCCGTTCCTCCGCGGGCTCCTGGAGTTCTACGGCCTCCAATTACACAATTTCAACCCTGCCTCTATCTTACATATTGCTGGCTATGTTGCTCTCTGCGAGTTGTTTCTGGGCTGCGAGGCTCACTTAGAGCTGTGGAAAAGGCTATTTTGCCTCGTCCCTCGCACACAGAGGGGGTCACTTTATCAAGTGGGCAGAGCCAAAATATGGCGCATCGCCGATACCAGATACCTGTCCGGTACCCCGAAGAAGTCGTCCGAAGACTGGCCTTCAGAATGGTTTTATATGGAGGACGTTCCCCTTTTGGACCCTGTTCGGCGGGGTCTTCCCGAGTTCAACAATGCTCCTTTAAAGAAACACCGAAGTTGGCGCCCACGGAGCCCCCAGGTGGAAGACAGCAGAGAAGTCCTCTATCTGATGAACCGGATCAAAGCTCTGGCTCAATCAGGATTGACAATAATCGAAGTTATGTCGATTTGCATAATGCGGGGAGTGCAACCACTTCAATATCGTGGGCACCCTTGTGGTGTTATAACGGGGCGGATGACGCCACCCGCTGCGGGCATAAGGGTCCGGACAATGCTGCCGCTCTAGCGGAAATTTTGTCCGAACTGTTCAAGGGTGAGGAAGAGGAGTTCACCCGCATCAAGCCATGGGATGGATTATCCATGTACAATCCTCCAAGCTGGGTAAGTTATATCTCCCTGCTCCCATTTTTCCAGCATTCTTTGTTGTAAGTATTCACCTTGCCACTTTGCGGCAGGAACTGCGAAAATCCATAAAGGAGGTCAGCAGCCCCTCTCCACAACCAGAGGACCCTGACCGGGCCCTCGACTCCGGACTTGAAGATTCAGTTATATCCATGGAGCTGATAGACCGGCAGTTCTATCAGTTAAGCTGCGACGATGCCATGGTAGCCATTACGGCCGACTATCCCGGACCGCTCCCTGCATCACACGTAAGAAAAACCAAAAATCCCAACTCCAAAACTAGGATCCCCTTTTAGACACTTCACACACCATACACACATGGCATTATTACAGGGAAGGCATTCGGGACGCCCTACCGAACCTGCAGCAACGCGCCAACAGGAGGCACCGAGGCCGGGTAGGCCAAAAAGGAAGGCGGTCAGGATGGAGACGCCGGCGCAAAGGTATAACAAACCCCGCTCCGTTGTTGTCGTCTTTCTCGAAATTTAATGAAGCCCGTGTTTCTTTAATAGAAAAAACGCTCGCCGGAATATGTCCAGCGATGTTACTAATCACGCTTCCACCAGCTGGGCGCCAGGACCGGACATAGAGGCGGAAGCCGATATGGGGCAGGCGCCGGATAATCCCCCTACAGAGGATGCAGATAGATTATCCGCTACTAACTCAGAAGTAGAAAGCGCCATGAATCATAGGCGCCGCCGGGCCGTACTCCGGGACGCTTGTTTCTCACCAGAGGCATTTGACGCCTTCAATTCTGGAGAGGCGTACCTCCGTGCTGCTCAAGATGGTCTAGCCAGAGTCACGGATCAGTATCTAAAGGATGTACGGGTGAGTAAATCTGACGATTTATATGTATCAGTAGCCTGTGAGACTTGAAACAGTTAGCAGAACTGATTTAAGGATCATCTTTATTGTGCAGGTTCTTACAGAGAAGAATACTAGGCTGTCACAGGAGCTGGAGGAATGCAAGACCCAACTGCGGGCTGCTGTGGCCGCATTGCAGGAACCGAAAAAGTCACCTGCTGGTAACAATTTCTTTAAAGAATGATGGTTACCATATAACGTGCGGCATGGCTGCAGATCTAACAACAGGTGTTGCAGATGAATCCGGAGAGAATCCGGCAGACCAGCATATTATGCGGCAGCTAGAGGCTGGCAAACGCGTGCTGACTGAAGTTAGGCGGGAGAAAAACAATCTCCAAGATGCCAATATTAAGCTGAGCGTGGAACTAAAAGACGTTTGGGGCCAGCTTGCAGACTCCGAGAAGGAGAAAAAGCGGCTTCGGCGCGGCATTTTCAGTAAGTGCTTGAACGAATCCTTTTAAAGGAGTTCGGCGAAGAAGCCAACTAACAACGTTATGTCTGTAGGTATGCTGATGGGTCGTCCCTCGGAGGAAATGCCCGGGGTCTGCGGTGATCTTCTGTCCAAGCTGTCACATCTGCACGAGCAAGTTCGGCAAGTGATGCAAGGTGTTGCCCAGGCCTTGTGGCCGTCCGTCTCCCTGCCAGAGGGCATTGCCGAGCTTGCGGAGAAGCTCAAGGGAGCACGGCGGCGCTTCCGATTATGGAAGATATCAGCCTGCCGACAAGGTGCCAAAGAAGCCTGGGCCATGGTGAAGACGCGGTATACCAAGGCAGACACAAAACACATGGCCGAGGTCGGACCTGTGGGGCCCGATGGAAAAGAGATCCCCGTTAGCTTAGTTTATGGGCAAGTAGAATTAGCCGCAAAGTATTCTCAACAGGATTGTAAGCTAGACCGCCTGTTGGAAGGTATAGAAGAGGAATTCAGTCAGTCTGCATGACTATGTAATTAAAGTACATGTATAATGCCTTCTAGCCAGATTGTAGATCATTTGTCGTTGCGGACCTTTTCGCTTCAACCTCCGGGCCCAATAGTCCGGAGTGTATCCGAATACCCGCTCAGTTATAGAAGAACCAGGGTATGCGTGGAGACTAGGCGTAGGGGTCATTAGTGCTTTATCAGACAAGTGCCCAACTAGTTATGTTATATTACATGGGTAGTAAGAAACATCTTCCAGGGAGAATAGTTACGTTAAGGGTTCCTTTCCCTGGGTAAGCATGCCCTAAAGTGCATGTCCGGACTGCGTTAGGAAACTCAGGAAAAACATCTGGGGGCAGATATGGACAATAAATAAAAATCATCTTTTGTTCACCGACCGAATATTCCCTTAAGAACGCTAGCTTTCGGCTTCACCCAGTCTGAGGTACACATCCGGCTGACCCGGCAGTAACAATCGCAGAGGTGCTCCCCTTATGCCTAGCCGAATTAATGGGAATGTAGGGCATAAATACAAGAGCCATGCAACCCAGCTTGGCCAAAACTTAAGTCATATCGATGATATAATGGTGAAAAAGGTACATGCGGAAGTATAACACATGTGTGGGGCATGAGGCCCAGATAAATAATTTAAGCTTCTGTGAAAGAAGCCCCCAGGTATGAAGAGTGCGGCTAGCGCATCTGTAATGTGCCAGCGAGGCACAAGGTGACCCTTGAAGGCCTAGAGAAATAATAAAAGAAAGAAAGAAAGAAAGACAAACAAGACAGATAATGTATATGCGAAAAATGGACAAAGGGAGGGGACTAACATAGAGTCCGGTGCTAGGCGTAGAATCTTCGGAGCCTGGCCGCGTTCCATGGTTTGGCTCGAGTTGACTAGTCGATGCATCCCGCAGTCGGTATGCTCCACCGGTCAGAACTTGGTCATAATGAAGGGACCTTCCCATTTGGGCTCGAGCTTGTTCTTTTTCTTATCCGGCAGGCATAGAACTAGTTCGCCAACGTTATACGTTTTGGCCCGTACTTCTCTGCTTTGGTATCTACGCGCCTGTTGCTGATAAAATGCGGAACGGGCTTTGGCTAAGTCGTGCTCCTCCTCCAGGGTGTCCAAACTTTCCTGCCGATCGAGCTCGGCCTCTCTTTCTTTGTACATGCGCACTCGAGGTGAGTTATGAATTATGTCACAGGGCAAGACTGCCTCTGCGCCGTACACCATAAAGAAGGGTGTATATCCGGTACTACGATTCGGCATGGTCTGCAGCCCCCAGAGTACGGCGTCGAGCTCCTCTACCCAGTGCGTGTTAGACTCCATTAAGGAGCGCACTAATCTGGGTTTAATGCCGCTCATTATAAGACCGTTTGCTCGCTCGACTTGACCATTGGTTTGTGGGTGATAGACTG
Organism: Triticum urartu; assembly: GCF_056163025.1. NCBI lineage: Eukaryota > Viridiplantae > Streptophyta > Magnoliopsida > Poales > Poaceae > Triticum > Triticum urartu. Next base: position 380,505,748 of record NC_141873.1, read on the forward strand.
AGGCATAATCGAGCTTGATGCCCATTTTGCTGCACCAGAGTTTTACCTCGTTGGCCGTGAAGTTCGTGCCATTATCAGTGATGATGCTGTGGGGGACGCCATAACAGTGTGCAACCCCGGATATGAAGTCTACCACCGGTCCAGATTCGGCTGTTTTAACAGGTTTGGCCTCTATCCATTTGGTGAATTTATCCACCATGACCAATAAGTATTTTTTCTTGTGGGTTCCCCCTTTAAGGGGTCCAACCATGTCAAGCCCCCAGACCGCAAAGGGCCATGTAATGGGGATTGTTTGGAGGGCGGTGGGTGGCATGTGACTTTGATTTGCAAAGAGCTGGCAACCGGTGCAGCGTTGGACCAAGTCCTGTGCATCTTCCCAGGCCGTTGGCCAATAGAATACTGTACAGAAGGCCTTGCTTACAAGAGCCCGGGCTGCGGCGTGATGACCACCGAGTCCGGCGTGAATTTCTGCAAAAAGATTCCGCCCTTCCTCTTCAGAGATGCACCTTTGAAGGACTCCGGTAGTGCTTTTTTTGTACAATTCTCCCTCATGGACCATGTAGTCCTTGGATCGCCGCACTATGCAGCGTGCCTCATTTTGGTCCTCCGGAAGTTCCTGTCTAGTTAGGTAGGCCAGGAATGGTTCTGTCCACGGGGCAATAATGGCCATTATTTCGTGGGCTGAAGGTGTTATTTCGGTGGCGGAGCCTCCGATTGTGTCAGAGAGTTCGGTATCGGGTATTTTGGCCGGGTCCGGACTGTTGTTACCGGTGTCCCCTTCCCATACTACGGATGTCTTAAATAGCCTTTCCAAAAATATGTTGGGGGGGGGACCGCATCACGTTTTGCACCGATGCGGGCGAGGATATCCGCCGCCTGATTGTTTTCCCGAGCCACATGGTGAAATTCGAGCCCCTCGAACCGAGCTGACATTTTTAGGACGACGTTTCGATAGGCCACCATTTTCGGATCCTTGGCGTCAAAGTCTCCATTTATTTGGGATATTGCGAGGTTTGAATCTCCACGCACCTCCAGACGTTGAATGCCCATGGAGACTGCCATCCGAAGACCATGCAACAGAGCTTTGTATTTGGCTGCATTATTGGAGTCTGTATATAATATTTGCAATACGTACTGTACGGTATCTCCGGTTGGGGACATCAGGACGACGCCAACCCCTAGACCAGCCAGCATTTTAGAACCGTCGAAGTGCATGATCCAATTGGAGTATGTGCCGTACTCTTTAGGGAGTTCGGCTTCCGTCCATTCGGCGACGAAGTCGGCCAATACTTGCGACTTAATGGCTCGTCGAGGTTTGTATGTTATGTCGAACGGGAGGAGCTCAATGGCCCATTTGGCAATCCGTCCCGTAGCATCGCGGTTGTTTATAATATCATTAAGTGGCACTTCCGAGGCTACTGTAATCGAACACTCTTGAAAGTAGTGTCGCAGCTTCCACGATGCCATGAATATCGCATATGCTATCTTTTGGTAATGCGGGTACCGTGATTTGCATGGAGTGAGGACAGTGAATACATAGTATACCGGCTTTTGAAGAGGGAATTTATGTCCGTCTGCTTCCCGTTCGACAACGAGCACCGCGCTTACAACTTGATGAGTTGCCGCAATGTATAACAGCATTGGTTCGCCGATGTTTGGCGCGGCCAGGATTGGGTTGGTTTCCAAGATGGCCTTTATTTCTTCCAATCCGGCTGTGGCCGCGTCTGTCCACTTGAAGTGTTCGGTGCGCCAAAGGAGGCGATAAAGGGGTAAAGCCTTTTCTCCTAAGCGGCAGATAAAGCGGCTTAGGGCTGCCACGCATCCAGTTAACTTCTAGATTTGTTTGAGGTCTGCTGGGGTAGCCAACTGTGACAAAGCTCAGATTTTGGCCGGAGCTTCAATACCTCTACTAGAGACAATGAAACCCAGGAGCTTTCCGGCTGGTACGCCGAAAACGCATTTTTCTGGATTGAGCTTGATGTCGTATGTTCGGAGGTTGTCGAATGTGAGCCTCAAGTCGTCTATCAAAGAGTCGACGTGTTTGGTTTTGACGAACACATCATCTACGTATGCCTCTACTATTTTGCCAATTTGTTTCTCCAGACATGTCTGAATCATGCACTGATATGTTGCGCCGGCGTTTTTGAGCCCGAAAGGCATTGTGTTAAAACAGAAGGGACCGTATGGTGTGATGAATGCCGTTGCGGCTTGGTCGGACTCCGCCATCTTGATTTGGTGGTAACCGGAGTATGCGTCGAGGAAACACAATGACTCGTGTCCTGCGGTAGCATCAATGATTTGATCGATGCGTGGGAGGGGGAAGGGATCCTTTGGGCAAGCTTTATTGAGGTCTTTGAAATCGACACAAAGGCGCCAGGATTTGTCCTTCTTTGGTACCATCACTAGGTTTGCTAGCCAGTCTGGATGTTTTATTTCTCTGATGAATCCGGCTTCCAATAACTTGGCTAGTTCCTCTCCCATGGCCTGTCTCTTAGGTTTGGAGAAACGCCGAAGAGCTTGCTTGACCGGCTTGAATCCCTTTAGGATATTGAGGCTATGCTTGGCCAGCCTGCGTGGGATTCCTGGCATGTCTGAGGGATGCCAGGCGAATATGTCCTAGTTCTCGCGCAGGAACTCTCGTAGTGCGGCATCCACCGCGGGGTTTAACAGTGCCCCGATGGAGGCTGTTTTTGTAGGGTCCGTTGGGTGGACTTGGAATTTGACTATTTCATCCGCTGGTTTAAAAGAGGTGGACTTGGATCTCTTGTCGAGTATCACGTCGTCCCTGTCCACTGTGGAGCATAGTGTGGTTAATTCCTCGGCCGAGAGGGCTTCGGATAATGCCTCGAGGGCCAGTGCGGCTGTTTTGTTTTCAGTGCGGAGTGCTATGTCCGGATCGCTGGCGAGAGTGATGATTTCGGTGGGCCCGGGCATTTTGAGCTTCATGTACCCGTAATGGGGTATGGCTTGGAAGATTGTGAACGCCTCCCGTCCTAAAAGAGCGTGATAACCACTGCTGAACGGGGCCACTTGGAATGTAATTTCTTCGGACCTGTAATTATCCGGCGTGCCGAATACCACATCTAGTGTGATTTTCCCAGCACAGCGTGCTTCCCGACTGGGGATGGTTCCTCTAAAGGTTGTGCTACTTTGCTCAATGCGGTTCCAGTCTATTTCCATCTTTTGAAGAGTTTCCTCATAGATGAGGTTTAATCCGCTGCCGCCGTCCATGAGTACTTTGGTGAGTCGAAAGCCGTCCACAATTGGACTGAGGACCAGTGCGGCTGGTGCTCGGGCTGTTCGGAATTTAGGTTTGTCACTGGCATTGAAGGTAATAGCCGTGTCACTCCATGGATTTATTGCTGCTACGTGGCAGATTTCGGCCATGCTGCGGAGTGTTCGCTTGCGCCTATTATTTGACGCGAAGGTCTCAAAGACTGTTAACGCCGTATTGTTATCCATGGGATGGTACTCTGTGGTATTTGGGAGAAGAAGATCCTCACCACTTTTGGCCACTTGCTGGATTATCCAACATGCTCTAAGGTTGTGCGTTCGTATTGTATCCGCTGTACTATGAATTTTGCAGGGTCCGTTGAGCCATCCCTCCAGTACGGTTCCATGCCTTGTAGAGGGTTTTTGCTTTTTGGTAGTTTACCCGTGTGTATTGTGATAATGCACCCTTTTATTTCGGAATAGGTTTGTATTCAGGGCCGGATTATCCCAAAAGTTTGTTTCGGTTTTCCAGGCACTTTCCATCGCACAGTACTTTCGTACTATCGACGCCAAGTTAGCGAAGCGTGATATGTCACGGCGACTTAAGGCGTTAAGGATTCCCTTGTCCGTGCAATTATTGCAGAAAAGTGAGGCTGCATCTTCCTCGCGACAGTCCTTAACCTTGTTCAATACAAGGAGGAATCTGGCCCAATAATAATGTATTGTTTCATGGGGCTCTTTCCTGATGTGGGAAAGATCATTTATGTCTGGGTGGGTGGGTGGATTTGAGTCCGAATCCCTACCCGATCTGAGACCCAGGGGCCGAGGAGTTTCCAATCTTGGAAGTTCGGGTTCCGGAGTGTTACCCGATGAATTTGGCCCGCTGCCTGATTCTAGGTTCAGGGCTTGGGTGATGTCCTCCCGTAAGCGGGTATCCGGCTCGGAGAGCTCAGGAATCCGGACATAATTAGTCCTCAAAATAGAGGAAGAGTTGCCGCATTGTTCCTCCACCACTGCAACGTGATGGGAGACCGGTGGAGAGTTGATCTCCCTTTGATCGGGTTTAATCCCAATCCGATCATAGTCCGTAGCGACTCCCAAGGCGGCGATGCGGTCCAAGAGTTCGTTTAGGGAAGAGAACTCCATTAGATCCATCTGCTCGGCGACTTCCGAGCCGACGTGGAGGCTGTTTTTGCTGACCTGAGAAGTCATCGTCGGTGCAGCGGCCGAACGGGCAGTCATGATGAAATTTCCTAGCCGGAGAGTTTGGCCAACAGCCAGAGCTCCCCCGGCGGTAATGTTGCTTTTAACAACGAGACGAGGCATCCTTTCTTATGGCGACGTCATAGAGGAACTCTCAATGAAAGCACCAATGTCGGTGTCAAAACTGGTGGATCTCGGGTAGGGGGTCCCGAACTGTGCGTCTAAGGCGGATGGTAACAGGAGGCAGGGGACACGATGTTTTACCAAGGTTCGGGCCCTCTTGATGGAGGTAAAACCCTGCTTGATTAATATTGATCATATGGGTAGTACAAGAGTAGATCTACCACGAGATCATAGAGGCTAAACCCTAGAAGCTAGCCTATGGTATGATTGTCTGTTGTCCTACGGACTAAAACCCTCCGGTTTATATAGACACCGGAGGGGGCTAGGGTTACACAAGGTCGGTTACAAAGGAGGAGATATACATATCCGTATTGCCTAGCTTGCCTTCCACGCCAAGTAGAGTCCCATCCAGACACGAGACGAAGTCTTCAATCTTGTATCTTCATAGTCCAACAGTCCAGCCAAAGGATATAATCCGGCTATCCGGATACCCCCTAATCCAGGACTCCCTCAGCGGTCTTGTGCAAGATGCTCATAGCCACGAACTCATCCAACACTTCACTTGAGGACAAGGTGTGGAAGTCCGGCCTTTGACGAATGACGGAGGACATGGCCTTGTGGTAAGGCATCATTGCCTTGAGGAATTTGCGCTTGATCCAATTGTCATCTGTGTCCTTGCTCCCATGTTCTCGGAGTGAGACTGCAAGTTTGGCTATTCTCCGATAAAGCTCACGAGGTTCTTCATCTTCTTTCATTGCAAACTCATTGGCTTCATCTTGCACCACTTCATAGTTGGAGCGTTGAATGCTTGCGCTTCCCCTATAAAGGGAAACAACACAATGCCATGCATCTTTGGCCATGGCGAAGGGCCGAAGATGAGGAAGATCTTCGGGTGGAATCGCATCTTGGATGATGAAGAGATCATTCTCATTGAATTGATTATCTGTGGCTTCTCTAGGAGTGAAGTTGCTTCGGTCATGTGGATAGAAACCTTCTTCAATGATTCTCCAAAGATTAGTGTTCACATGATTTAAATGACGCTTAAAGCGATAAACCCAAGAATCAAAGTCCTCCTTTTCACAATCTTAGGGGGAGGACCGGCATGATTCAAATGAGTGGAAGGAATCGGTCCACCATATACAAGTGGAGGTTCCACATGGGCAAAGATGTTGATGCCATTTTTACCACTCGAAGAAGGAGCCTTTTCACTAGTAGCTTCCCCCTTGTCGGAGTTAGCATCTGTCACCTTGTTAGTGGGATCACCCACTTCCAACGGTGCGGTGGATAATTTAAGTCCTTCTATGAATTTATTAAACATGCTTTCAACCTCGGTCGTCATGGAGGTTTTCAATGTGTCCAAAGCCACATTGAATTCCTCACGAGAGACCGCGGTTCCCCCATCGGCCGTAGACGAGACCGGATTCACACCGGAGTGCTCCTCCACACCATCTATGGTGTCAACCATACTCTTCGGACGGCAAAGTCCTTAATAAAGAGACGAGGCTCTGATACAAATTGAAAGGATCGATATAGTTGACTAGAGGGGGGGTGAATAGGCAACTAAAATTTTTTAGCTTTTCTTTACCAATTTAAACTTTGTATCAAAGTAGGTTGTCTAGATATGCAACTAGGTGAGCAACCTATATGATGCAACAACAACAACAACAACAACAACAAGCACACAAGCAAGCAAGGGATATAACACAAAAAGCTTGCACAAGTAAAGGCACGAACTAACCAAGAGTGGAACCGGTGAAGACGAGGATGTGTTACTGAAGTTCCTTCCTTTTGAGGGGAAGTACATCTCCGTTGGAGTGGTGTGGAGGCACAATGCTCGCCAAGAAGCCACTAGGGACACCGTATTCTCCTCACGCCCTCACACAATGCGAGATGTCATGATTCCACTATTGGTGCCCTTGGAGGCAGCAACCGGACCTTTACAAACAAGGTTGGGGCTCTCTCCACAACTTAATTGGAGGCTCCCAACGAAACCGCGGAGCTTCACCACAATGGAATGTGGCTCCGAGGTGATCTCAATCGTCTAGGGTGCTCAAACACCCAAGAGTAACAAAATCCACACAAGATAGTATGGGGGAAGCAAATATCCTTTGGTGGAAGTGTAGATCTAGGTATCCTCCTTCAATCCCTAGCAAATAAACAAGTTTGAGTGGCTAGAGAGAGAGATCGGGCAACAGAGTTTGAGTAGCATTAATGGTGGAGTGAGAGAGCTAAGAGGTAAATGTGGTAGGTGGAAGAACCGCCCTTGTATAGCAACCATAAAAATCCAACCGTTATTGTGTTTCCTGTACTGCAGCGGTACAACCGCTCCCTGTCCTAGTACAACCGGGACTCACGGTTTACCTGCAGAACCCTACCAGGCGGTACAACCGGGCGACCAGGCGGTAGTACCGGTTTACTTGAATAACCGGACCAACCGCCCAGCCACCGCTCAATCACCGCATAGAAACAGTAGGGAGTCACCCCTGAGTGCGGTAGTCGTGCGGTACAGGACCGATGCAACCGCTTGGCCTTGAGCGCTTGGGCGGCTAAGTCCTGAGCGGTAGAACTGCTCAGGGCACCAGTGGTATCAGTACGACCGGACCAACCGGGCCACCACCGCCCGAGTACCGCACCAAAATAGCAGCTTGACCGGTACTTGGGCGGTACTTGGCCGGAACAACCGCCGCAGTCTTTGCTGAGTTTGGTGGCGGTACCACCGCCCGGAAGCAGCGGTACAACCGCTCGATCAAGACTGGCAAGCGCCAAGAACCAAAGGTACAACCGCTCTAGAGAGCGGCACAACCGCTGGGAAACCATGGCAAGGAGAAAGATAAGAAGGGAAATTCTCTCTCTCACAATTAAGGAAGGCAAGAGAGGGGTGAGGAAAGTGTACGTGAAAAGATTCCCCCAACTCCTTCCAATGTGGATTCCCTCTTGATAGTACGGGTTCCCTACGACCAAAGAGATAAAAAGCGTAGAAAACACCGTCTTTGATCTTTTCCTTCCAGAGAGAATAGCTATCTGATGAAAGCCTAAACACCGTGAACTTGAAGCACGAAGCACAAGATTAGACCACCAAAGGGTTTTCATCATCATCCAAAACCCAAGTAGGGAAATTCCCTAATAGTCCCTATAATTGCTCGAAGAGACATAAAACTAATTTCATATTCCGAGCTTTTGCAACGTTATGCTTCATGAAAATAATAGTGTCGTCTGCGTATTGTAAAATGGATACTCCCACATCCACCAGATGCGGAACTAATCCATCTACTAGGCCATTCTCCTTAGCCCTTCCAATAAGCAAGGTCAACATATCTGCCACTATATTAAATAAGAGTGGAGACATTGAATCTCCTTGTATCAATCCTTTATGAGTCTGAAAATAGTGGCCTATATCATCGTTAAACTTAATACCGGCACTACCTTTCTGGACAAGAGAACACACTTGGTTCCTCCATGCCTCAGAAAAACCTTTCATGCGCATTTTTTGCTGAAGAAACGTCCATTTAACTTTATCATAAGCCTTTTTGAAATCCATTTTGAAGATAACCCCATCTAGTTTCTTTGAATGGATTTCGTGGATCGTTTCATGTAGAAAAACTACCCCCTCTAGGATGTGTCTACCAGGCATGAAGGCCGTCTGACTTGAATGAACCACCGAATGGGCGATCCATGTCAACCGATTTGTCCCAAACTTCGTGAATATCTTGAAATTCATGTTTAAGAGACATATCAGCCTGAACTGCTCGATACGAACCGACCCTTCTTTCTTTGGCAATAGAGTAATCGTCCCAAAGTTTATATGAAATAGTTCTAGATGCCCATTAAAGAAATTGTGGAACATAGGCATAAGGTCATCCTTAATAATATGCCAACATTTCTTATAAAACTCAGCTGGGAATCCATCTGGTCCCGGTGCTTTATTGGATTTCATTTGTGATATGGCATCTAGCACCTCCTTTTCAGTGAAAGGCGCATTTAGGATCTCATTCTCTTCTGTCATAAGCTGAGGAATATCTCCAATGTCAATCTCATTCATGGACACCGTGCTCTCTGTCGGTGGCCCAAATAATTGTTTATAGTAATTGGAAATATATGATTTGAGATTCTCATGTCCCACTATGGTTCCTTCATCTTGCTCGAGCTGGATGATTGTCTTCTTTCTATGTTTACCATTCGCAATCATATGAAAGAATTGTGTATTATCATCCCCATGGACAACCTTGAGAACCTTAGCCCGCAATGCCCATTTGAGTTCCTCTTCTCTCAGAAGAGCTCGTAGGCGTTGCTCCGCTTCGGATTTCATGGCTTTTTCATCTACGTCGAGCAGAATCCCCTCAGCTTTAATATCTAGAGAATCAATTAATTGGAATAGCCTTTCTTTCTCTTTTTTGTAAATACCACTCTTGTTTCTGGCCCAACCCCTTAGAAATTGTCTTAGATGTTAGATCTTGTTCTGCCATATCTCTATGCTTGTTCGGTCAGCTACTGGCTTTGCCCATTCTCGTGCAACGATGGCCATAAAGTTCTCTTTTTTAAACCAACTTAGTTCGAACGAGAACAAATTCCTATTACCAATGTGTGTTGCTTCTCCCAAGTCTACTAATAGTGGTGTGTGGTCTGAAATTGCCCTCTGCATCGCATGAACCGACACCAGTGGGTATTTCTGTTCCCATTCAATACTAGCTACAACCCTATCCAACTTCTCATAAGTCGGTGTAGGTAGCGTATTAGCCCAAGTGTATTGTCTACTAGTAAGCTAAATCTCCCTCAGACTGAGGCTCTCGATGATCATATTAAACATAAGTGACCATCGCCCATCAAAATTATCACTGTTCTTCTCATCTCTCCTTCGTATAATATTAAAGTCCCCACCAACTAAGATGAGGAGATTTTCGTCTCCACAAATCCGGACTAGGTCAGCTAGGAAATCGGGTTTAAGTTCAGGTTGGGCTGCTCCATACACCGCCAGAAGAGACCACCGGAAGCCGTCTTGCTTTGATTTCACCTGAAACTTAACTGCGAAATCTCCCCTGACCACATTGCGCACCTCTAGTGTTTCACACCTAACCCCTAACAATATCCCACCGGATCTTCCTCTAGGGGATAAACAGTGCCAATCAAAATCAATTCCACTGGATAGAGTTCCGAGGAATCGTGAGGTAAAATTATCTCTGCCAGTTTCGAGAAGTGCAATAAAATCGAGTTGTTGTTTATCGATGTCTCTGCAAGGAACCTTCTTTTAGCCAAGTCTGCCAGACCTCTGCTATTCCAAAAGATTCCTTTCATAGATCATCATCGAATTTCTTTTTAAGCTTAACCCTAGCACTCCTCCGAACAGCCAAAGTCGGATATACCTTCCTCTTCCATGTTCGTTTGGGCTTGTCTCCACCACCCAATGTATCTACGTCAATATGATGACTAGGGATGAAATCTTCCGCTGGTAAAGGCTCTACACTGTCCTCAGTGTCCGAACCGAGTAAATCCCCATCGGCCTCAGAGGGGGCATTAAATTATCACATAAATTTTCTAGGTCCGGCATTCCTAATTGTTTCACTTCATCATTATTCATGGGTTTTACCGCAGCTAGATTTTGAATAATCTCAGACGCCCTATCTACTTCTAAATCGAGAAGATCATTAACTGACTTCACAATCTCCTTGTCACTCGAACCCAAAGAAACTCCTATGTTATTGGCTTTATCTAAAATTTCATGTTCTGTAAAATGCAAAATGGAACAACTTTTATTGACAGACATACCTGTAGTTGCATCAACATTGCGAAGCTTGGCCGCCCTCATGGCACGCCCCAACTGCAGGTCGTCAGCATCTGGTTGATCTTGGATCCGGTCACTGACACGCCTGCCAGCCACCACCAGATCCATGACCCCAACAAACGCGATGATGTCGTCCATAGTCCTCCCCCGGGTATAATCTCCCGGAGCAGCACGCGCACCTATCGAAGCTGGTGAGGTAGAGGTGTACGCGGTAGGAGCACCACCATCCAACGCGGGCGAAGAGAGTGGGTGCTGAGCCGCCTGCTCAGCTGCCCCTTCCCTGAAGTGGCCGTCTGCGCGGACGGGACTCACTGCGGTCGAGGGGGGCCTGAGGGCCTCCTTCCCACGCCCCTCCCCCACCCCGGAACCTTGCCCGTAGTCCGTCAGTGAGACTCCTGGTCTAGCCATCATGGGGGCGCCATGGGTGGTCGACGTGGGGGGCATGGGGGCCCCTCGCCCAACCAAGTCTCCGACCCGCTCGCTCAGCCGGCCAGAAGTATGTGCACCGGGCACCATCTCACCCGACCGCCCCAACGAGGTGACGGCGCGCCGGGGGGTCGACGTGGGAGATAGGAGAGCCTCCTGCCCGCCCCTCCCACCGGTCTCAGCTGACAGCGACGAACCCACCGTAGGTGATGCGAGACAATCCGGCTCCACAAAGGCATCCACCGACAAGGGCGGCAGCTCGGGATCCGCTGGATCATCAGTCTCTACCCTCTTACTCCACAAGCGACTAGGAGCAGAATGGGAATCAAACGAGCCAAAACGCAAACTCTTTGTCGGTGTACTAGACATCAACGGTCCCTTGGCCAACTTGTCCGCATTATCAGGGTGCGGAGTATGTTTCTTGGCCGAGCTCATAGACTTGTCCTCAGACCCCTTGTTCTGGTTATCAGGGGCTCCATCTCCCTCAGATGTATCCATGTCCTGATACTCATCATCCCCATCCTCTGTCGGTGTGTCCTCAACCTCAAGATCCAGTATATAAGTAATACCCTCATGGGTCCACCGAACAACATCAGGTAGCAAGTCGATACTGACGATGCTAACCAGCAGCCTCGCAACACCATGTGCACATGTGAAGGGCATATCCACCTTCTCTATCTTACCAATAACGGACTCCAAACTCCAAGTTACAAGAAAGTGTTTTAATGGCTTATGTGGAGCACCTTAAAAACGGCCCCAAACCTTTTCCAAAGGTACTCCCTGTGGTTCTTTTTGTTTCCACCCGTCAAACTCCAGAATGATGCTAGTACTAGGAACCCTGCACATGCCAAACTTGAGAATACGAAGTTGATCCTTGTCGGATGTGGGGTTCTGGCTAACCCTTAAGGTTAGAACACTGGGGTGCGCGGGGAGTCTTTCCCTCCTACCAATCTACGCCCTTGCTCGCTAAGATCTTGCAGACGAACTCAACGAACTCACAACACAGAAAGACACGGGGTTTATACTGGTTCAGGCCACCGTTGTGGTGTAATACCCCACTCCAGTGTGGTGGTGGTGGATTGCCTCTTAGGCTGATGATGAACAATACAAGGGAAGAACAGCCTCCTGAGGTTGAGGTGTTCTTGTGCTTTCAGACTTGTGTGTATCTCTGGGTCCGATGAGATCTCCCTTCTCTACTGTGGTGGCTAGTCCTATTTATAGAGGCCCTGGTCCTCTTCCCAAATATCGAGCGGGAAGGGAGCCAACAATGGCAGGCAAATTTGAAGGGGGACAGCTAGTACAAGCTATCCTGACAAAAGCGGTCTTCACCTGCGAAAAGCTCTCGGGTGATGCCGTCTTGGGCTCCACGATGACATCCGTCTTGCAGTCCATGGTCTTGGTCTTGTTGCACCGAAATGGCAACCTTTGCCTGATGCCTCAGTACTCCGCGGCTGCGCTTGCCCCCTTTGCACCAAAGAGGAAACAAGGACGCTGCGTGCGCTGGCGCCCGCCTGGTGTCGATCGTCATGGCTCACGTCACGAGAGCCTCATGAGGTTCGCCTCACCTTGATATCTCCGCCCCTCGTGAGCCTGCCTGACTAGGCCGCTCGGGAGGAGGTCTTGCGTCGTCCGCCTCACGAGGCTTGGACCCGCGCGAGGGTCTTGGATGCTTTGTTGATGAAGATGGGCCGTACGGCCTGCTGGCTCAGCCACGCCATGGGCCGCAGGCAGGCAGGTCTGGGGACCCCCATTTCCAGAACGCTGACAGTAGCCCCCGGGCCCAAGGTGCGCTCGGGCATGGCTTCGCGGTGAAGCCAATGGTCAGTTTCGGAGCACCGCGGGCCCCCAAAATCCTACGGCCTCGGTGTAAACTTAGATACATGTGTGGATACATAGACAACACCATGTCCCTAGTAAGCCTCTAGTTGACTAGCTCGTTGATCAATAGATGGTTACGGTTTCCTAACCATGGACATTGGATGTCGTTGATGACGGGATCACATCATTAGGAGAATGATGTGAGGGACAAGACCCAATCCTAAGCCTAGCACAAGATCGTGTAGTTCGTATGCTAAAGCTTTTCTAATGTCAAGTATCATTTCCTTAGACCATGAGATTGTGCAACTCCCGGATACCGTAGGAATGCTTTGGGTGTACCAAACGTCACAACGTAATTGGGTGGCTATAAAGGTGCACTACGGGTATCTCCGAAAGTGTCTGTTGGGTTGGCACGAATCGAGACTGGGATTTGTCACTCTGTGTAACGGAGAGGTATCTCTGGGCCCACTCGGTAGGACATCATCATAATGTGCACAATGTGACCAAGGAGTTGATCACGGTATGATGTGTAAGGAACGAGTAAAGAGACTTGCCGGTAACGAGATTGAACAAGGTATCGGGATACCGAGGATCGAATCTCAGGAAAGTACTATACCGGTAGACAAAGGGAATTGTATACGGGATTGATTGAATCCTTGACATCGTGGTTCATCCGATGAGATCATCGTGGAGCATGTGGGAGCCAACATGGGTATCCAGATCCCGTTGTTGGTTATTAACCGGAGAGTTGTCTCGGTCATGTCTGCATAATTCCTGAACCCGTAGGGTCTACACACTTAAGGTTCGATGACGCTAGGGTTATTAGGAAGACTTGTATGTGATTACCGAATGTTGTTCGAAGTCCCGGATGAGATCCCGGACGTCACGAGGAGTTACAGAATGGTCCGGAGGTAAAGATTTATATATGGAAAGTTGTTGTTCGGGTTCCACGAAAAGTTTGGTTTTTTCCGGTATTGTACCGGGAAGCTTCCGGAAGGTTCCGAAGGATTTCGGAGGGGTCCGGAGGTCCAGAAAATGTTCCACCACGTCCAACACAGTAGCATGGGATGTAGGGGGGCTCCCTAGCCTTAATGGGCCAGGGGCACCAGCCCCCCAAGGCCCATGCGCATGGGAGAGGGGAAACCCTAAGGGGGAGGGCCTCCACTTGACTTGGGAGGCACTCCTCCCCCCTTTGGCCGCCGCCCCCAACCCTAGATGGGATCTAGGGGGGCCGACCCCCTCTCTCCCCACCTATAAATAGTGGAGGGGTGGGAGGGCGGCCACACCCTTGCACCTGGCGCAGCCCCTCCCCTCCAATACCTCTCCTCCTCCGCGTGAGCTTGGCAAAGCCCTGCCGGAGAACTACCACTCCATCACCACCACGCCGTCGTGCTGCTGTTGGACTCTCTTCCTCAACCTCTCCCTCCTCCTTGCTGGATCAAGGCGCGGGAAACGTCTCCGTTCCGTACGTGTGTTGAACGCGGAGGTGCCGTCCGTTCGGCGCTAGGATCATTGGTGATTTGGATCACGACGAGTACGACTCCATCAACCCCGTTCTCTTGAACGCTTCCGCTTAGCGATCTACAAGGGTATGTAGATGCACTCCCCTTCCCCTCGTTGCTAGTATCTCCTAGATTGATCTTGGTGAGACGTAGGAAAATTTTGAATTTCTGCTACGTTCCCCAACAGTGGCATCATGAGCTAGGTCTATGCGTAGATTCTATGCACGAGTAGAACACAAAGTAGTTGTGGGTGATGATTTGTTCAATTTGCTTGCCGTTACTAGTCTTATCTTGATTCGGCGGCATTGTGGGATGAAGCGGCCCGGACCGACCTTACACGTACACTTACGTGAGACTGGTTCCACCGACTGACATGCACTTGATGCATAAGGTGGCTGGTGGGTGTCTGTCTCTCCCACTTTAGTCAGATCGGATTCGATGAAAAGGGTCCTTATGAAGGGTAAATAGCAATTGGCATATCACTGTTGTGGTTTTGCGTAGGTAAGAAACGTTCTTGCTAGAAACCCATAGCAGCCACGTAAAACATGCAACAACAATTAGAGGACGTCTAACTTGTTTTTGCAGGGTTTGCTTTGTGATGTGATATGGCCAAAAGGATGTGATGAATGATATATGTGATGTATGAGATTGATCATGTTCTTGTAATAGGAATCACGACTTGCATGTCGATGAGTATGACAACCGGCAGGAGCCATAGGAGTTGTCTTAATTTATTTATGACCTGCGTGTCAACATAAACATCATGTAATTACTTTACTTTATTGCTAACCGTTAGCCATAGTAGTAGAAGTAATAGTTGACGAGGCAACTTCATGAAGACACAATGATGGAGATCATGGTGTCATGCCGGTGACGAAGGTGATCATGCCGCGCCTCGAAGATGGAGATCAAAGGCGCAAGATGATATTGGCCATATCATGTCACTTTATGATTTGCATGTGATGTTTGTCATGTTTTTACATCTTATTTGCTTAGAACGACGGTAGCATAAATAAGATGATCCCTCATTAAAATATCAAGGATTGTGTTCCCCCTAACTGTGCACCATCGCTAAGGTCCATTGTTCCGAAGCACCACGTGATGATCGGGTGTGATAGGTTCTAACGTTCGCATACAGCAGGTGTAAGCCAGATTTACACACGCAATACACTTAGGTTAACTTGACGAGCCTAGCATGTACAGACATGGCCTCGGAACACGAAAGACCAAAAGGTCGAACATGAGTCGTATAGTGGATACGATCAACATGAAGATGTTCACCGATGATGACTAGTCCGTCTCACGTGATGATCGGACACGGCCTAGTTGACTCGGATCATGTATCACTTAGATGACTAGAGGGATGTCTATCTAAGTGGGAGTTCATTGAATAATTTGATTAGATGAACTTAATTATCATGAACATAGTCAAAAGGTCTTTGCAAATTATGTCGTAGCTCACGCTTTGGTTCTACTGTTTTAGATATGTTCCTAGAGAAAATTTAGTTGAGAGTTGACAGTAGCAATTATGCGGACTGGGTCCGTGAACTGAGGATTGTCCTCATTGCTGCACAGAAGGGCTATGTCCTTAATGCACCGCTCAGTGCGTTGAACCTCGAGCATCGTCTGTAGATGTTGGGAAACATCTGACATACACGTTTTGATGACTATGTGATAGTTCAGTGCGTAATACTAACAGTTTAGAATTGTGGCGCCAAAGATGTTTTTGAAACGTCGCAGAACATATGAGATGTTCCAAAGACTGAAATTGGGATTTCAAACTAATGCCCACGTCAAGAGGTATGAGACCTCTGACAAGTTTCTTAACCCTGCAAACTAAGGGAGTAAAGCTCAATCGTTGAGCATGTGCTCAGATTGTCTGAGTACTACAATCGCTTGAATCGAGTGGCAGTTAATCTTCCAGATGAGATAGTGATAGTTCTCCATAGTCACTGCCACCAAGCTATTAGAGCTTAGTGATGAACTATAACATATCAGGGATAGACATGATGATCCTTGAGCAATTCACGATGTTTGACACCGTGAAAGTAGAAATCAACTAGGAGCATCAATTGTTGATGGTTAGTAAAACCACTAGTTTCAAGAAGGGCAAGGGAAAGAAGGCATACTTCATGAGACGGCAAATCAGTTGCTGCTCTAGTGAAGAAACCCAAGGTTGAACCAAACCCGAGACTAAGTGCTTCTATAATGAGGGGAACGGTCACTGAAGCTGAACTACCCTAGATACTTGGTAGATGAGAAGGCTGGCAAGGTCGACAGAAGTATTTTGGATATACGTCATATTATTGTGTACTTTACTAGTACTCTTAGTAGCACCAGGGTAATAAATACCGGTTCGGTTGCTAAGTGTTAGTAACTAGAAATAAAAAGCTACGGAGACTAGCTAAAAGTGAGATGACGATATGTTGGAAGTGTTTCCAAGGTTGATGTGATCAAACATCGCACGCTCCCTCTACCATCGAGATTGGTGTTAAACCTAAATAATTGTTATTTGGTGTTTGTGTTGAGCATAGACATGATTGGATTATGTTTATCGCCATACGGTTATTCATTTAAGGAGAATAATGGTTACTCTCTTTACTTGAATAATACCTTCAATGGTCTTGCACCTAAAATAAATGGTTTATTGAATCTCGATCATAGTGATACACATGTTCATGCCAAAAGATATAAGATAGTAATGATAGTACCACATACTTGTGGCACTGCCATTTGAGTCATGATGGTATAAAACGCATGAAGAAGCTCCACGTTGATGGATCTTTGGACTCACTCATTTTTGAAAAGATTGAGACATGCGAACCATGTCTATTGGTAGACATGCATGAAGAAACTCCATGCAGATGGATCATTTGGACTCACTTGAGACATGCAAATCATACCACATGGGCAAGATGACTGAAAGGCCTCGTTTTCAGTAAGATGGAACAAGAAAGCAACTTGTTGGAAGTAATACATTTTGATGTGTGCAGTCCAATGAGTGCTAAGGCACGCAGTGGATATCGTTATGTTCTTACTTCACAGATGATTTGAGTAGATGCTAAGTATGTTTACTTGATGAAACACAAGTCTGAATTATTGAAAGGTTCAAGTAATTTCAGAGTGATGTTGAAGATCGTCGTGACAAGATGATGAAATGTCTATGATATGATCATAGAGATGAATATCTGAGTTACGAGTTTGGCACATAATTAAGACATTGTGGAAATTGTTTCACAACTAATACCGCCTGGAACACCATGGTGTGATGGTGTGTCCGAACATCGTAATTGCACCCTATTGGATATGGTGCATACCATGATTTCTCTTATCGAATTACCACTATCGTTTATGGGTTAGGCATTAGAGACAACCGCACTCACTTTAAATAGGGCACCACACAATTCCGTTGAGACGACACCATATGAACTATGGTTTAGAGAAACCTAAGCTGTCATCTCTTAAAAGTTTGGGGCTGCGACGCTTACGTGAAAAGGTTTCAGGCTGATAAGCTCGAACCCAAAGCGGATAAATGCATCTTCATAGAATACCCAAAAATATTTGGGTGTACCTCCTATTTCAGATCCGGAAGCAAGAGCGATTGTTTCTAGAAATGGGTCCTTTCTCGAGGAAAAGTTTCTCTCGGAAGAATTGAGTGGGAGGATGGTGGAGACTTGCTGAGGTTATTGAACCGTCACTTCAACTAGTGTGTAGCAGGGCACATGAAGTTGTTCCTATGGCACCTACACCAATTGAAGTGGAAGCTTATGATAGTAATCATGAAACTTCGGATCAAGTCACTACCAAACCTCATAGGTCGACAAGGATGTGTACTACTTCAGAGTGGTACGTAATCCTGTCTTGGAAGTCATGTTGCTAGACAACAATGAACCTACGAGCTATGGAGAAGCGATGGTGGGTCCGGATTCCGACGAATGGCTCGAGGCCATAAAATCCGAGAGAGGATCCATGTATAAAACAAAGTATAGACTTTGAAAGAACTACTTGATGGTCGTAAGGCTATTGGGTGCAGATGGATTTTAAAAGGAAGACGGACAATGATGGTAAGTGTCACCATTAAGAAAGCTCGACTTGTCGTTAAGATGTTTTCCGACAAGTTCAAGGAGTTGACTACGATGAGACTTTCTCACTCGTAGCGATGCTAAGAGTCTGTTGGAATTATGTTAGTAGTTACTGCATTATTTATGAAATCTTGCAGATAGGATGTCAAAACATTGTTTCCTCGACGTTTTTCTTGAGGAAAGGTTGTATGTGATACATCCAGAAGGTTTTGTCAATCATGAAAGATGCTAACAAGTATGCAAAGCTCTAGCAACCCTTCTAAGGACTGGAGTAAGCATCTCGGAGTTGGAACGTACGCTTTGATGAGATGATCAAAGATTTTGGGTTTATACAAAGTTTATGAGAAACTTGTATTTCCAAAGAAGTGAGTGGGAGCACTATAGAATTTCTGATGAGTATATGTTGTTGATCAAAAATGATGTAGAGTTTCTGGAAAGCACATTGGGTTATTTGAAAAGTGTTTTTCAATGGAAAACTTGGATTAAGCTACTTGAACATCGAGCATCAAGATCTATAAGGATAGATCAAAATCGCTTAATAGTACTTTCAAACGAACACATACCATGACAAAATTTTGAAGGAGTTCAAAAATAGATCGGCAAAGAAGGAGTTCTTGGCTGTGTTATAAGGTATGAGCATTGAGTAAAACTCAAGACCTGACCACGGCAGAATAGAGAGAAAGGACGAAGGTTGTCCCCTATGCTTTGGACGTAGACTCTAAAGTATGCTATGTTGTGTACCGCACATGAAGTGCGCCAAACCATGAGTCAGTCAAGGGGTACAAATGTGATCTAGGAATGGATCACAGGACAATGGTCAAGGTTATCCTTAGTAACTAGTGGACTAAGGAATTTTCTCAATTATGGAGGTGGTAAAAGAGTTCGTCGTAAAGGGTTACGCCGATGCAAACTTTGACACTAATCTGGATGACTCTGAGTAGTAAACCGGATTCGTATAGTAGAACAATTATTTGGAATAGCTCCATGTAGCGCGTGGTAGCTGCATCTACAAGATGACATAGAGATTTGTAAAGCACACATGGATCTGAAAGGTTCAGACTTATTGACTAATAAACCTCTCTCACAAGCAAGATATGAACAAACCCCATGGGTGTTGGATTCATTGCAATCACATAGTGATGTGAACTAGATTATTGACTCTAGTGCAAGTGGGAGACTGTTGGAAATATGCCCTAGAGGCAATAATAAATTAGTTATTATTATATTTCCTTGTTCATGATAATTGTTTATTATCCATGCTAGAATTGTATTGATAGGAAACTCAGATACATGTGTGGATACATAGACAATACCATGTCCCTAGTAAGCCTCTAGTTAACTAGCTCGTTGATCAATAGATGGTTACGGTTTCCTGACCATGGACATTGGATGTCGTTGATGACGGGATCACATCATTAGGAGAATGATGTGATGGACAAGACCCAATCCTAAGCCTAGCACAAGATCGTGTAGTTCATATGCTAAAGCTTTTCTAATGTCAAGTATCATTTCCATAGACCATGAGATTGTGCAACTCCCGGATACCGTAGGAATGCTTTGGGTGTACCAAACGTCACAACGTAACTGGGTGGCTATAAAGGTGCATTGCGGGTATCTCTGAAAGTGTCTGTTGGGTTGGCACGAATCGAGACTGGGATTTGTCACTCCGTGTAATGGAGAGGTATCTCTGGGCCCACTCGGTAGGACATCATCATAATGTGCACAATGTGACCAAGGAGTTGATCACAGGATGATGTGTTACGGAACGAGTAAAGAGACTTTCCGGTAACGAGATTGAACAAGGTATCGGGATACCAACGATCGAATCTCGGGCAAGTACTATACCGGTAGACAAAGGGAATTGTATACGGGATTGATTGAATCCTTGACATCGTGGTTCATCCGATGAGATCATCGTAGAGCATGTGGGAGCCAACATGGGTATCCAGATCCCGCTGTTGGTTATTGACTGGAGAGTTGTCTCGGTCATGTCTGCATGATTCCCGAACCCGTAGGGTCTACAAATTAAGGTTCGTTGATGCTAGGGTAATTAGGAAGACTAGTATGGGATTACCGAATGTTGTTCGGAGTCCCGGATGAGATCCTGGACGTGACGAGGATTCCAGAAAGGTCCGGAGGTAAAGATTTATATATGGAAAGTTGTTGTTCGGGTTCCAGGAAAAGTTCGGTTTTTTCGGTATTGTACCGGCAAGCTTCCGGAAGGTTCTGGAGGATTCCGGAGGGGTCCGGAGGTCCGGAAAATGTTCCACCACGTCCAACACAGCAGCATGGGCTGTAGGGGGGCTCCCTAGCCTTAATGGGCCAGGGGCACCGGCCCCCCAAGGCCCATGCGCATGGAAGAGGGGAAACCCTAAGGGGGAGAGCCTCCACTTGACTTGGGAGGCACTCCTCCCCCCCTTTGGCCGCTGCCCCCAACCCTAGATGGGATCTAGGGGGCCGCCCCCCTCTCTCCCCACCTATAAATAGTGGAGGGGTGGGAGGGCGGCCACACCCTTGCACCTGGTGCAGCCCCTCCCCTCCAATACCTCTCCTCCTCCGCGTGAGCTTGGCGAAGCCCTGCCGGGGAACTACCACTCCATCACCACCACGTCGTCGTGCTGCTGTTGGACTCTCTTCCTCAGCCTCTCCCTCCTCCTTGCTAGATCAAGGCGCGGGAGACGTCTCCGTTCCGTACGTGTGTTGAACGCGGAGGTGTCGTCCGTTCGGCGCTAGGATCATCGGTGATTTGGATCACGACGAGTACGACTCCATCACCCCCGTTCTCTTGAACGCTTCCGCTTAGCGATCTACAAGGGTATGTAGATGCACTCCCCTTCCCCTCGTTGCTAGTATCTCCTAGATTGATCTTGGTGACACGTAGGAAAATTTTGAATTTCTGCTACCTTCCCCAACAGGGGCTACGCCCAATTGGCTTGGTGGGGCCCCGCAAGAATCCCGTCATCGTGGTCCCATTCTTTGCCGCCGGTGCCGAGCTCGCCCCAGGTGACGGTGCGGGGGAGCGAGTGCTACATCTTGAGCTTGCGTCGGTTTTCCCCAAAGAGGAAGGGGTGATGCGGCAGAGTAGCGCAAGTATTTCCCTCAGTTTTTGAGAACCAAGGTATCAATCCAGTAGGAGGCCACGCTCAAGTCCCTCGTACCTGCACAAAATGATAGCTACTCGCAACCAACGTGATTAGGGGTTGTCAATCCCTTCACGGTCACTTACGAGGGTGAGATATGATAGATATAATTTTTTTGGTATTTTTGGTATAAAGATGCAAAGTAAAAAGTAAAGGCAAAGTAAAAAAGCAAAGCAAGATTAAAGTGATGGAGATTGATATGATGAGAATAGACCCGGGGGCCATAGGTTTCACTAGTGGATTCTCTCAAGAGCATAAGTATTCTACGGTGGGTGAACAAATTACTGTTGAGCAATTGACAGAATTGAGCATAGTTATGAGAATATCTAGGCATGATCATGTATATAGGCATCACGTCCGTGACAAGTAGACCGAAACGATTCTGCATCTACTACTATTACTACACTCATACCGCTATCCACCATGCATCTAGAGTATTAAGTTAAAAACAGAGTAAGGCCTTAAGCAAGATGACATTTTGTAGAGAGATAAATTCATGCAATATGAAATAAACCCCATCTTGTTATCCTCGATGGCAACGATGCAATACGTGCCTTGCTGCCCCTTCTGTCACTGGGAAAGGACACCGCAATATCGAACCCAAAGCTAAGCACTTCTCCCATGGCAAGAACTACCAATCTAGTTGGCCAAACCAAACGGATAATTCGAAGAGACTTGCAAAGATAACCAATCATACATAAAAGAATTCAGAGAAGATTCAAATATTATTCATAGATAGACTTGATCATAAACCCACAATTCATCAGTCTCAACAAACACACCGCAAAAAGAAGATTACATCGAATAGATCTCCACAAGAGAGGGGGAGAACTTTGTATTGAGATTCAAAGAGAGAGAATAAGCCATCTAGCTACTAACTATGGACCCGAAGGTCTGAGGTAAACTACTCACACTTCATCGGAGGGGCTAGGATGATGTAGAAACCCTCCGTGATGATGACCCTCTTCCGGCGGAGCTCCGGAACATGCCCCAAGATGGGATCTCGTGGATACAGAAAGTTGCGGCGGTGGAATTAGGTTTTTGGCTCCTGTTCTGATCGTTTGGGGGTACGTGTGTATATATAGGAGGAAGGAGTACGTCGGTGGAGCACCGAGGGGCCCACGAGTTAGGGGGTGCGCCCCCCACCCTCGTGACCTCCTCTTTTGTTCCTTGGCGTAGGGTCCAAGCCTCCTGGATCATGTTTGATGAGAAAATCACGTTCCCGAAGATTTTATTCCCTTTGGACTCTGTTTGATATTCTGTTTCTCTGAAACACTGAAATAGGCGAAAAATATCAATTCTGGGCTAGGCCTCCGGTTAATAGGTTAGTCCCAAAAATAATATAAAATTGGAAAATAAAGCCCAATATAGTCCAAAACAGTAGATAATATGGCATGGAGCAATCAAAAATTATAGATACGATGGAGACGTATCAGGCATCCCCAAGCTTAATTCCTGCTCGTCCTCGAGTAGGTAAATGATAAAAAGAGAATTTTTGATGCGGAGTGCTACTTGGCATAATTTCAATGCAAATCTTCTTAATTGTGGTATGAATATTCAGATTAGAAAGATTCAGGACAAAAGTTTATATTGACATAAAAATAATAATACTTCAAGCATAATAACAAAGCAATTATGTCTTCTCAAAATAACATGGCCAAAGAAAGTTATCCCTACAAAATCATATAGTCTAGCTATGCTCTATCTTCACCACACAAAATATTTAAATCATGCACAACCCCAATGACAAGCCAAGCAATTGTTTCATACTCTAACTTTTTCAAAACTTTTTCAATCTTCACGCAATACATGAGCGTGAGCCATGGATATAGCACTATAGGTGGAATAGAATGGTGGTTGTGGAGAAGAAAAAACGCAGAAGTCCCCAAGATCAACATTGGGAGGTATAGGTTCCTCCTTTGGTCCTTCATAATGCACAACCAATTCATCATTATAAGCATTCTTTTGACAGAACTTTGTAAGCCTATATTCAAGAGAATATCCTAGTTCATTATTTCGAATAGACAAATCATCATTAAGTTCAAAAATTCTATCAACTAAAACATTGGTAGGAACCCTTTTTCTAAGATTTTCAATGAAAGCAACATAATCTAGAGATTGAAAACGCATTATTTCTTCTTGATCAAAGAGGATAGCCTCTATGGGAGGACGGCAAGCATCCACCCTATAATGCGCAAAGATTTCTTTGGCTTCTTTTATTATGAATCTAAACTCATGAGCCAAAAAGATAGTGGCAACACGCTTAACAGAAGAATGCTCAATATTAGAAAATTCCAGAAAAATCCTTTGTATAGAAGGATGCATGTGCATGAATTGTCTTTCAAGTTCAACTGCAAGCATGGCAATAGCGTCCACAAGACTACTAGTTCTGTGAAGGATAGAACTACCCATAGAAGGTAAAGCACCAGCACAAGTAAAGAAATCTTGAATAACTCCTTTTCCAATAATATTACCACTACCAACATGGAATTTTTTTTGTATGAAAGATGGTAGGTTCTTTAGCAGGAGCATCAGAATTTTCCATGATATCTGGTCTAGATGCACAAAGGTAAAGCAAGGAGCCAATCATGGAGCGATATACCTTTTGATCCACCGCTTTACCATTGGGATCAATGTCAAGTTGGCACTTGGTGGGCATTGGAGTGGAAGCCGGCTTGACATCACTTAGATTGAATCTCTTTAGCATGTCTTGAGTGTATTTGGCTTGGTTGATGAAGGTTCCTTCTCTTCTTTGTTTGACTTCGAATCCAAGGAAGAATTTCAACTCTCCCATCGAAGACATCTTGAACTTAGAGGTCATGGGAGCGGCAAATTCCTCATCGAAAGCTTTGTTAGGGGAACCAAATATAATATCATCAACATATAGTTGGCACACAAATAACTCCCCTTTGACCTTCTTAGTAAAAAGAGTGGGATCAATTTGCCCAACTTCAAATCCACGATCTTGCAACAACTCGGTAAGGTGGTCATACCATGCACGTGGGGCTTGCTTAAGGCCATAGAGTGCCTTATCGAGTTGATACACATGATTGGGGAAGTAGGGATCCTCGAACCCGGGGGGTTGCTTGACATATACCAACTCATTAATGGGACCATTAATAAAAGAACTCTTCACATCCATTTGTTGTAACTTAAAGTTATGATGGGAAGCATAAGCAATCAACAAACGAATGGATTCAAGGCGAGCAACGGGAGCAAAGGTTTCACCGTAGTCGATACCCTTGACTTGGGAATAGCCTTGTGCTACCAATCTTGCCTTGTTGCAAACTATGGTCCCATGAGCATCTTTCTTGTTCTTGAATATTCACTTGGTTCCAATGACATTGTGGTTCCCCATTGGCCTTGGCACCAATCTCCACACCTTGTTGTACTCGAAGTTGTTGAGTTCTTCATGCATGGCATTGAGCCAATCCGGATCTTGGAGCGCCTCAAAGACCTTTTGGGGTTCAACATAAGAGACAAACGCGTGATGTTCACAATAGTTTGCCAATTGTCTACGAGTGCTTACCCCCTTTTTAATGCTTCCAAGCACAATCTTCATGAGATGACCCATGGTCGAGAGCTTGGATGCAATCTTGGCGGCACGACGCTCCAATTCCTCCTCAAGGGTGAGTCGAGGAGCGGTCACTTGATCATCATGAGAGCCGTCTTGAGCTTGTTCTTGATCTCGAGGAATTTCTTGATCTTGAACTTGCTCGGAGGAGAGAACTTGACCTTGGGCATCACTTGATGTTTCAACACCATCTTGAGATTGATCTTGCCCTTGGTCTTGCTCTTGAGGCTGAGGGCCTTCACTTTGTTCTTCGGAAGCGTGTGGGCCTTGGGTTGGTGATGGCTCCACTTGAGTGGGGCATTGTCCTTCTCCTTCGGCCACAAGGGGTTCCTCAATGGGTAGGATAAAACCAACTCCCATTCTTCTTATGGCTTGAGGAGGAATTTCATCACCTACATCACAAGTGCCACTTTGCTCCACTTGGGAGCCGTTATTCACATCAAACTCCGTGTTACACGTCTCCTCAATAAGTCTCGTGGACTTATTGAGGACACGGTAAGCATGAGAGTTTGTAGCATAACCAACAAAAATGCCCTCGTAAGCTCTAGCCTCAAATTTAGACAACCTGACACCTTTATTGAGAATGAAACACTTACACTGAACACCCGGAAGTACTTGAGGTTGGGCTTGTTACTAGTGAGAATCTCATATGGAGTCTTGTTCAAGCCTTTGCGAAGATAGAGCCGATTGGATGCATGACATGCGGTGTTGATGGCTTTGTCCCAAAAGTTGCATGGAGATTTGAAATCCGCCATCATGGTCCTTGCCGCATCCATCAACATCCGGTTCTTCCTCTCCGCTGCACCATTTTGTTGAGGGGTGTATGGTGCGGAATATTGATGCTTGATACCTTCATCACTAAGAAACTCATCCAAGGTGTAGTTCTTGAACTCGGTGCCGTTGTCGCTTCTTATTGTCAAGATCTTTGCATTGTGTTGTCATTGGGCTTCATTTGCAAAGTCAATGATGGTTTGTTCGCTCTCATTCTTCCTCTTGAAGAAGTATACCCAAGTGTATCTTGAATAATCATCCACAATCACCAAGCAATACTTTCTCCCCCAAGACTATGAAAGGATGGAGGCCCAAAGACATCCAAGTGAAGGAGCTCCAAAGGCCCCTTCGAGTAAATGATAGTCGTGGGAGGGTGAGCCTTTTCATGTAGCTTTCCTTTAATACAAGCACTGCAAGCACGATCTTTAGCAAAACTAACATTTGTTAGTCCATGGACATGGTCCCCCTTGAGAAGACTTTGCAAAGATCTCATATTGACATGGGCTAAACGGCGATGCCAAAGCCATCCCACGTAAACTTTAGCCATTAGGCATGTCGCAGTCTTAGTGGGTCGCTCCGAAAAGTTAATCACATAGAGACCGTTCTCGACATGCCCAACAAAGGCTACTTTGAGAGTCTTGCTCCACAAGAGGGCCACGGTATCAACATCAAAGAAAGTGGCAAAGCCCATGAGTGCAAGTTGATGAACAAAAAGTAAATTGTATGCAAGGGACTCAACAAGCATGACCTTCTCGATCGTGAGATCATGAGAAATGACAACCTTGCCAAGCCCCAAAACCTAAGAGGACGAGGCATCACCCCACTCGACATTGGTGGGCATAGATGGAATCTTGTGAACGTTGTTCTTCTTCTCCTCCTTAGTAGCACCCCCTCCCTCCTTGACAAAGGTTTGCTTGAGAGGGGGAGTTCGTTTGTCCTTGTCTTTATTCTTCTTGTTCTTGGACTTGGGTGCGTTCCCAATCCCTTCCTTGGCCACAACTTCCATTTGATTGCTCAAAAGGTCGTTGAGGTTCTTCTCACCTTGTATGCAAGACACAAGGCCTTTCTCAAGTTGCTCCTTCAACTTAGCATTCTCCTCAACAAGATGCACATGCTCACAACATGGGTTAGTAGCATTTGCATTATCAATTAAGACCATATGAGGAAATGTGGCTTTCTCCTTGGTTAACTTTACTTGGAGTTGATCATGAGACTCTTTGAGGCTAGCATGAGAACCCTTCAAGACCTTGTGAGCCTTGTCAAGTAAGTCAAACTCCTCTTTGAGTCTAGCAAGATCAACCCCAAGCTTGGCCTTCTCGGAGGTTAGCACGCGAGAGACAACAAGAGCATGATCAAGATCTTTCTTTAATTTAGCATGATCATCGTTGTGTGACTCCTCAAGAGCCAAATGAAGACCACACT
This sequence comes from Triticum urartu, assembly GCF_056163025.1. NCBI lineage: Eukaryota > Viridiplantae > Streptophyta > Magnoliopsida > Poales > Poaceae > Triticum > Triticum urartu. Next base: position 380,532,798 of record NC_141873.1, read on the forward strand.
CTTCCTGAAGAGCATTGGAAAGATCCGAAATCTCATCGGCATAATCACGACTATGCCCCTCCATCTTAGAGATGGTATGTTTGTGAGCCTCGATCATGTCATTGGCATCACCAAGTTGTTCCAAGAGAGCAACGAAGTGCTTCTTGGATTTACCCTTGAGTTTACTCATAAAAGACTCAAACTCATTCGCCTCCACATTGGATCCCTCATGTTCATCAATGCAATTCGTCAAAGAAGGATTATTAATGATGGTAGTTTTGATGTTGGGGGTTACCTTGTTGGTGGCTTTAGCCATGAGGCACTTGGCAGTGATGCTCTCATTGGGTGAGTCGAAGAGAGACACCCGTGGAGTTGTTGCAATGGAAACGGAGGCCGTGGCAACCGACTCACCATCTTCATCATCATCATCATCATCATCCTCATTGTACTCTTATTGAACCACCAACGCCTTGGGAGGAGTCTTCTTGGTGAAGTTGCTCTTGTTGGGGAAAGACTTGGACTTGTCCTTTCGGATGAGCTTGCCACCATTGTCCTCCCTCTTCTCATAAGGAAATTTTGCAACAAAATGGGTCACATTGCCATAATTATAGCAAGTCCTCACTCGTTGCTTGACCTTTGCGCCACTTGAGTTGTTCTTGTTGAAGTTGGGCCTTGTGTTCCTCTTGCTCCAAAATTGCCTTTAAGCAAGAGCCATGTGTTCATGATAGGCATACTTTGTATCTTCGGGGTTGCTCTCCTCTTCTTCCTCTTCTTCCACACTAATCTTGGCCTTCAATGCAAGGTTGGGCTTCTTTGCTCTTTGAGAACATAGCACCGCATTGTCGGCGGTTGTCGGTGTCAAAACCGGCGGATCTCGGGTAGGGGGTCCCGAACTGTGCGTCTAAGGCGGATGGTAACAGGAGGCAGGGGACACGATGTTTTACCCAGGTTCAGGCCCTCTTGATGGAGGTAAAACCCTGCTTGATTAATATTGATGATATGGGTAGTACAAGAGTAGATCTACCACGAGATCAGAGCGGCTAAACCCTGGAAGCTAGCCTATGGTATGATTGTCTGTTGTCCTATGGACTAAAACCCTCCGGTTTATATAGACACCGGAGGGGGCTAGGGTTACACAAGGTCGGTTACAAAGGAGGAGATATACATATCCGTATTGCCTAGCTTGCCTTCCACGCCAAGTAGAGTCCCATCCGGACACGAGACGAAGTCTTCAATCTTGTATCTTCATAGTCCAACAGTCCGGCCAAAGGATATAATCCGGCTATCCGGATACCCCCTAATCCAGGACTCCCTCAGTAGCCCCCGAACCAAGCTTCAATGACGATGAGTCCGGGGCGCAGTATTGTCTTCAGCATTGCAAGGCGGGTTCTTCTCCATCTCTCGAACGTTTGTAAAGTAGTGTCCGGCCCCATAAATGTTTGGACCTCTTGGCTTCTGTGCCCAATAAGGGCTGTCTCCCATGCATCGAATGAATACGAGGCGCCAGGGCGTTTTTACACTCACCCCTAGCCAGATAAATAAATTGTCTATTAAAGGGATGGGGATCCTTAAATCCAATCCATACCATCCTCCCCCAGCGAGAATCCATCAGAGCACGTTTCGGGAAGATCCATTCCAACATGGCCGACCTCCGCAGCTCCTCCTCCCGCCCCCGTAGCCCTAAGCCCGGTGATTGGGAGAGGTGTTCAGTCCCGCATAGTCGATTAGTCAAACTGCAGACTAAGGGATTTCTCCCTCCGGCGTATATGGTGCCCGTTCGAGCCGGGCTTGCCACCTACAATGGCGGGGAGCAAGCGGAGAGCTTTCCCTGCCCCTCTATGGGGGAACGGGTCTGCCTTATCCCCTATTTATTAAGAGGACTCGGATTTCCAATTCATCCGTTCCTCCACGGGCTCCTGGAGTTCTACGGCCTCCAATTACACAATTTCACCCCCGCCTCTATCTTACATATTGCTGGCTATGTTGCTCTCTGCGAGTTGTTTCTGGGCTGCGAGGCTCACTTAGAGCTGTGGAAAAGGCTATTTTGCCTCGTCCCTCGCACACAGAGGGGGTCACTTTATCAAGTGGGCAGAGCCAAAATATGGCGCATCGCCGATACCGGATACCTGTCCGGTACCCCGAAGAAGTCGTCCGAAGACTGGCCTTCAGAATGGTTTTATATGGAGGACGTTCCCCTTCTGGACCCTGTTCGGCGGGGTCTTCCCGAGTTCAACAATGCTCCTCTAAAGAAACACCGAAGTTGGCGCCCACGGAGCCCCCAGGTGGAAGACAGCAGAGAAGTCCTCTATCTGATGAACCGGATCAAAGCTCTGGCTCAATCAGGATTGACAATAATCGAAGTTATGTCGATTTGCATAATGCGGGGAGTGCAACCACTTCAATATCGTGGGCACCCCTTGTGGTGTTATAACGGGGCGGATGACGCCACCCGCTGTGGGCATAAGGGTCCGGACAATGCTGCCGCTCTAGCGAAAATTTTGTCCGAACTGTTCAAGGGTGAGGAAGAGGAGTTCACTCGCATCAAGCCACGGGATGGATTCTCCATGTACAATCCTCCAAGCTGGGTAAGTTATATCTCCCTGCTCCCATTTTTCCAGCATTCTTTGTTGTAAGTATTCACCTTGCCACTTTGCGGCAGGAACTGCGAAAATCCATAAAGGAGGTCAGCAGCCCCTCTCCATAACCATAGGACCCTGACCGGGCCCTCGACTCCGGACTCGAAGAAGATTCAGTTATATCCATGGAGCTGATAGACCGGCAATTCTATCAGTTAAGCTGCGACGATGCCATGGTGGCCATTACGGCCGACTATCCCGGACCGCTCCCTGCATCGCATGTAAGAAAAACCAAAAATCCCAACTCCAAAACTAGGATCCCCTTTTAGAAACTTCACCCACCATACACACATGGCATTATTACAGGGAAGGCATTCGGGACGCCCTGCCGAACCCGCAGCAACGCGCCAACAGGAGGCACCGAGGCCGGTAGTCCAAAAAGGAAGGCGGTCAGGATGGAGACGCTGGCGCAAAGGTATAACAAACCCCGCTCCGTTGTTGTCGTCTTTCTCGAAATTTAATGACGCCCGTGTTTCTTTAACAGAAACAACGCTAGCCGGAATATGTCCGGCGATGTTACTAATCACGCTTCCACCAGCCGGGCGCCAGGACTGGACATAGAGGCGGAAGCCGATATGGGGCAGGCGCCGGATAATCCCCCTACAGAGGATGCGGATAGATTATCCGCTACTATCTTAGAAGTAGAAAGCGCCATGAATCATAGGCGCCGCCGGGCCGTACTCCGGGACGCTTGTTTCTCACCAGAGGCATTTGACTCCTTCAATTCTAGAGAGGCGTACCTCCGTGCTGCTCAAGATGGTCTAGCCAGAGCCACGGATCAGTATCTAAAGGATGTACGGGTGAGTAAATCTGACGATTTATATGTATCAGTAGCCTGTGAGACTTGAAACAGTTAGCAGAACTGATTTAAGGATCATCTTTATTGTGCAGGTTCTTACAGAGAAGAATACTAGGCTGTCACAGGAGCTGGAGGAATGCAAGACCCAACTGCGGGCTGCTGTGGCCGCATTGCAGGAACCGAAAAAGTCACCTGCTGGTAACAATTTCTTTAAAGAATGATGGTTACCATATAACGTGCGGCATGGCTGCAGATCTAACAACAGGTGTTGCAGATGAATCCGGAGAGAATCCGGCAGACCAGCATATTATGCGGCAGCTAGAGGCTGGCAAACGCGTGCTGACTGAAGTTAGGCGGGAGAAAAACAATCTCCAAGATGCCAATATTAAGCTGAGCGTGGAACTAAAAGACGTTTGGGGCCAGCTTGCAGACTCCGAGAAGGAGAAAAAGCGGCTTCGGCGCGGCATTTTCAGTAAGTGCTTGAACGAATCCTTTTAAAGGAGTTCGGCGAAGAAGCCAACTAACAACGTTATGTCTGTAGGTATGCTGATGGGTCGTCCCTCGGAGGAAATGCCCGGGGTCTGCGGTGATCTTCTGTCCAAGCTGTCACATCTGCACGAGCAAGTTCGGCAAGTGATGCAAGGTGTTGCCCAGGCCTTGTGGCCGTCCGTCTCCCTGCCAGAGGGCATTGCCGAGCTTGCGGAGAAGCTCAAGGGAGCACGGCGGCGCTTCCGATTATGGAAGATATCAGCCTGCCGACAAGGTGCCAAAGAAGCCTGGGCCATGGTGAAGACGCGGTATACCAAGGCAGACACAAAACACATGGCCGAGGTCGGACCTGTGGGGCCCGATGGAAAAGAGATCCCCGTTAGCTTAGTTTATGGGCAAGTAGAATTAGCCGCAAAGTATTCTCAACAGGATTGTAAGCTAGACCGCCTGTTGGAAGGTATAGAAGAGGAATTCAGTCAGTCTGCATGACTATGTAATTAAAGTGACATGTATAATGCCTTCTAGCCAGATTGTAGATCATTTGTCGTTGCGGACCTTTTCGCTTCAACCTCCGGGCCCAATAGTCCGGAGTGTATCCGAATACCCGCTCAGTTATAGAAGAACCAGGGTATGCGTGGAGACTAGGCGTAGGGGTCATTAGTGCTTTATAAGACAAGTGCCCAACTAGTTATGTTATATTACATGGGTAGTATAAAACATCTTCCAGGGAGAATAGTTCCGTTAAGGGTTCCTTTCCCTGGGTAAGCATGCCCTAAAGTGCATGTCCGAACTGCGGTAGGAAACGCAGGAAAAACATCTGGGGGCAGATATGGACAATAAATAAAAATCATCTTTTGTTCACCGACCGAATATTCCCTTAAGAACGCTAGCTTTCGGCTTCACCCAGTCTAAGGTACACATCCGGCTGACCCGGCAGTAACAATCGCAGAGGTGCTCCCCTTATGCCTAGCCGAATTAATGGGAATGTAGGGCATAAATACAAGAGCCATGCAACCCAGCTTGGCCAAAACTTAAGTCATATCGATGCATATAATGGTGAAAAAGGTACATGCGGAAGTATAACACATGTGTGGGGCATGAGGCCCAGATAAATAATTTAAGCTTCTGTGAAAGAAGCCCCCAGGTATGAAGAGTGCAGCTAGCGCATTTGTAATGTGCCAGCGAGGCACAAGGTGACCCTTGAAGGCCTAGAGAAATAATAAAAGAAAGAAAGAAAGAAAGACAAACAAGACAGATAATGTATATGCGAAAAATGGACAAAGGGAGGGGACTAACATAGAGTCCGGTGCTAGGAGTAGAATCTTCGGAGCCTGGCCGCGTTCCATGGTTCGGCTCGATTTGACTAGTCGATGCATCCCGCAGTCGGTACGCTCCACCGGTCAGAACTTGGTCAATAATGAAGGGACCTTCCCATTTGGGCTCGAGCTTGTTCTTTTTCTTATCCAGCAGGCATAGAACTAGTTCGCCAACGTTATACGTTTTGGCCCGTACTTCTCTGCTTTGGTATCTATGAGCCTGTTGCTGATAAAATGCGGAACGGGCTTTGGCTATGTCGCGCTCCTCCTCCAGGGTGTCCAAACTGTCCTGCCGATCGAGCTCGGCCTCTCTTTCTTTGTACATGCGCACTCAAGGTGAGTTATGAATTATGTCACAGGGCAAGACTGCCTCTGCGCCGTACACCATAAAGAAGGGTGTATATCCGGTACTACGATTCGGCGTGGTCCGCAGCCCCCAGAGTACGGAGTCGAGATCCTCTACCCAGTGCGTGTTAGACTCCGTTAAGGAGCGCACTAATCTGGGGTTAATGCCGCTCATTATAAGACCGTTTGCTCGCTCGACTTGACCATTGGTTTGTGGGTGATAGACTGAGGCATAATCGAGCTTGATGCCCATTTTGCTGCACCAGAGTTTTACCTCGTTGGCCGTGAAGTTCGTGCCATTATCAGTGATGATGCTGTGGGGGACGCCATAACGGTGTACAACCCCGGATATGAAGTCTATCACCGGTCCAGATTCGGCTGTTTAAACAGGTTTGGCCTCTATCCATTTGGTGAATTTATCCACCATGACCAATAAGTATTTTTTCTTGTGGGTTCCCCCTTTAAGGGGTCCAACCATGTCAAGCCCCCAGACCACAAAGGGCCATGTAATGGGGATTGTTTGGAGGGCGGTGGGTGGCATGTGACTTTGATTTGCAAAGAGCTGGCAACCGGTGCAGCGTTGGACCAAGTCCTGTGCATCTTCCCAGGCCGTTGGCCAATAGAATCCTGTACGGAAGGCCTTGCTTACAAGAGCCCGGGCTGCGGCGTGATGACCGCCGAGTCCGGCGTGAATTTCTGCAAAAATATTCCGCCCTTCCTCTTCAGAGATGCACCTTTGAAGGACTCCGGTAGTGCTTTTTTTGTACAATTCTCCCTCATGGACCATGTAGTCCTTGGATCGCCTCACTATGCAGCGTGCCTCATTTTGGTCCTCCGGAAGTTCCTGTCTAGTTAGGTAGGCCAGGAATGGTTCTGTCCACGGGGCAATAATGGCCATTATTTCGTGGGCTGAAGGTGTTATTTCGGTGGCGGAGCCTCCGATTGTGTCAGAGAGTTCGGTATCGGGTATTTTGGCCGGGTCCGGACTGTTGTTACCGGTGTCCCCTTCCCATACTATGGATGGCTTAAACAGCCTTTCCAAAAATATGTTGGGGGGGACCACATCACGTTTTGCACCGATGCGGGCGAGGATATCCGCCGCCTGATTGTTTTCTCGAGCCACATGGTGAAATTCGAGCCCCTCGAACCGAGCTGACATTTTTAGGACGATGTTTCGATAGGCCGCCATTTTCGGATCCTTGGCGTCAAAGTCTCCATTTATTTGGGATATTGCGAGGTTTGAATCCCCACGCACCTCCAGACGTTGAATGCCCATGGAGACTGCCATCCGAAGAGCATGCAACAGAGCTTCGTATTCGGCTGCATTGTTGGAGTCTGTATATAATATTTGCAATACATACTGTACGGTATCTCCGGTTGGGGACGTCAGGACGACGCCAGCCCCTAGACCAGCCAGCATTTTAGAATCGTTGAAGTGCATGATCCAATTGGAGTATGCGCCGTACTCTTTAGGGAGTTCGGCTTCCGTCCATTCGGCGACGAAGTCGACCAATACTTGCGACTTAATGGCTCGTCGAGGTTTGTATGTTATGTCGAACGGGAGGAGCTCAATGGCCCATTTGGCAATCCGGCCCATAGCATCGCGGTTGTTTATAATATCATTAAGTGGCACTTCCGAGGCTACTGTAATCGAACACTCTTGAAAGTAGTGTCGCAGCTTCCACGATGCCATGAATACCGCATATGCTATCTTTTGGTAATGCGGGTATCGTGATTTGCATGGAGTGAGGACAGTGAATACATAGTATACCGGCTTTTGAAGAGGGAATTTATGTCCGTCCGCTTCCCGTTCGACAACGAGCACCGCGCTTACAACTTGATGAGTTGCCGCAATGTATAACAGCATTGGTTCGCCGATGTTTGGCGCGGCCAGGATTGGGTTGGTTTCCAAGATGGCCTTTATTTCTTCCAATCCGGCTGTGGCCGCGTCCGTCCACTTGAAGTGTTCGGTGCGCCAAAGGAGGCGATAAAGGGGTAAAGCCTTTTCTCCTAAGCGACAGATAAAGCGGCTTAGGGCCGCCACGCATCCAGTTAACTTCTAGATTTGTTTGAGGTCTGCTGGGGTAGCCAACTGTGACAAAGCTCGGATTTTGGCCGGATTAGCTTCAATACCTCTACTGGAGACAATGAAACCCAGGAGCTTTCCGGCTGGTACGCCGAAAACGCATTTTTCTGGATTGAGCTTGATGTCGTATGTTCGGAGGTTGTCGAATGTGAGCCTCAAGTCGTCTATCAAAGAGTCGACGTGTTTGGTTTTGACGACCACATCATCTACGTATGCCTCTACTGTTTTGCTGATTTGTTTCTCCAGACATGTCTGGATCATGCACTGATATGTTGTGCCGGCGTTTTTGAGCCTGAAAGGCATTGTGTTAAAACAGAAGGGACAATATGGTGTGATGAATGCCGTTGCGGCTTGGTCGGACTCCGCCATCTTGATTTGGTGGTAACCGGAGTATGCGTCGAGGAAACACAATGACTCGTGTCCTGCGGTAGCATCAATGATTTGATCGATGCGTGGGAGGGGGAAGGGATCCTTTGGGCAAGCTTAATTGAGGTCTTTGAAATCGACACAAAGGCGCCAGGATTTGTCCTTCTTTCGTACCATCACCAGGTTTGCTAGCCAGTCCGGATGTTTTATTTCTCTGATGAATCCGGCTTCCAATAACTTGGCTAGTTACTCTCCCATGGCCTGTCTCTTAGGTTTGGAGAAACGCCGAAGAGCTTGCTTGACCGGCTTGAATCCCTTTAGGATATTGAGGCTATGCTCGGCCAGCCTGCCTGGGATTCCTGGCATGTCTGAGGGATGCCAGGCGAATATGTCCCAGTTCTCGCGCAGGAACTCTCGTAGTGCGGCGTCCACCGCGGGGTTTAACGGTGCCTCGATGGAGGCTGTTTTTGTAGGGTCCGTTGGGTGGACTTGGAATTTGACTATTTCATCCGCTGATTTAAAAGAGGTGAATTTGGATCTCTTGTCGAGTATCACGTCGTCCCTGTCCACTGTGGAGCGTAGTGTGGTTAATTCCTCGGCCGAGAGGGCTTCGGATAATGCCTCGAGGGCCAGTGCGGCTGTTTTGTTTTCGGTGCGGAGTGCTATGTCCGGATCGCTAGCGAGAGTGATGATTTCGGTGGGCCCGGGCATTTTGAGCTTCATGTACCCGTAATGGGGTACGGCTTGGAAGATTGTGAACGCCTCCCGTCCTAAAAGAGCGTGATAACCACTGCTGAACGGGGCCACTTGGAATGTAATTTCTTCGGACCTGTAATTATCCGGCGTGCCGAATACCACATCTAGTGTGATTTTCCCAGCACAGCGTGCTTCCCGACTGGGGATGGTTCCTCTAAAGGTTGTGCTACTTTGCTCAATGCGGTTCCAGTCTATTTCCATCTTTTGAAGAGTTTCCTCATAGATGAGGTTTAATCCGCTGCCGCCGTCCATGAGTACTTTGGTGAGTCGAAAGCCGTCCACAATTGGACTGAGGACCAGTGCGGCTGGTGCTCGGGCTGTTCGGAATTTAGGTTTGTCACTGGCATTGAAGGTAATAGCCATGTCACTCCATGGATTTATTGCTGCTACGTGGCAGATTTCGGCCATGCTGTGGAGTGTTCGCTTGCGCCTATTATTTGACGCGAAGGTCTCAAAGACTGTTAACGCCGTATTGTTATCCATGGGATGGTACTCTGTGGTATTTGGGAGAAGAAGATCCTCACCACTTTTGGCCACCTGCCGGAGTATCCAACATGCTCTAAGGTTGTGTGTTGGTATTGTATCCGCTGTACTATGAATTTTGCAGGGTCCGTTGAGCCATCCCTCCAGTACGGTTCCATGCCTTGTAGAGGGTTTTTGCTTTTTGGTAGTTTACCCGGGTGTATTGTGATAATGCACCCTTTTTTCGGAATAGGTTTGTATTCAGGGCCAGATTATCCCAAAAGTTTGTTTCGGTTTTCCAGGCACTTTCCATCGCACAGTACTTTCGTACTATCGACGCCAAGTCAGCGAAGCGTGATATGTCACGGCGACTTAAGGCGTTAAGGATTCCCTTGTCCGTGCAATTATTGCAGAAAAGTGAGACTGCATCTTCCTCGCGACAGTCCTTAACCTTGTTCAATACAAGGAGGAATCTGGCCCAATAATAATGTATTGTTTCATGGGGCTCTTGCCTGATGTGGGAAAGATCATTTATGTCTGGGTGGGTGGGTGGATTTGAGTCCGAATCCCTACCCGATCTGAGACCCAGGGGCCAAGGAGTTTCCAATCTTGGAAGTTCGGGTTCCGGAGTGCTACCCGATGAATTTGGCCAGCTGCCTGATTCTAGGTTCACGGCTTGGGTGATGTCCTCCCATAAGCGGGTATCCGGCTCGGAGAGCTCAGGAATCCGGACATAATTAGTCCTCAAAATAGAGGAAGAGTTGCCGCATTGTTCCTCCACCACCGCAACGTGATGGGTGACCGGTGGAGAGTTGATCTCCCTTTGATCAGGTTTAATCCCAATCCGATCATAGTCCGTAGCGACTCCCAAGGCGGCGATGCGATCCAAGAGTTCGTTTAGGGAAGAGAACTCCATTGGATCCATCTGCTCGGCAACTTCCGAGCCGACGTGGAGGCTGTTTTTGATGACCCGAGAAGTCATCGTCGGTGCAGCGGCCGAACGGGCAGTCATGATGAAATTTCCAAGCCGGAGAGTTTGGCCGACAGCCAGAGCTCCCCCGACGGTAATGTTGCTTTTAACAACGAGACGAGGCATCCTTCCTTATGGCGACGTCATAGAGGAACTCTCAATGAAAGCACCAATGTCGGTGTCAAAACTGGTGGATCTCGGGTAGGGGGTCCTGAACTGTGCTTCTAAGGCGGATGGTAACAGGAGGTAGGGGACACGATGTTTTACTCAGGTTCGGGCCCTCTTGATGGAGGTAAAACCCTGCTTGATTAATATTGATGATATGGGTAGTACAAGAGTAGATCTACCACGAGATCATAGAGGCTAAACCCTAGAAGCTAGCCTATGGTATGATTGTCTGTCGTCCTACGGACTAAAACCCTCCGGTTTATATAGACACCGGAGGGGGCTAGGGTTACACAAGGTCGGTTACAAAGGAGGAGATATACATATCCGTATTGCCTAGCTTGCCGTCCATGCCAAGTAGAGTCCCATCCGGACACGAGACGAAGTCTTCAATCTTGTATCTTCATAGTCAAACAGTCCGGCCAAAGGATATAATCCGGCTATCCGGATACCCCCTAATCTAGGACTCCCTCAGCGGTCTTGTGCAAGATGCTCATAGCCACGAACTCATCCAACACTTCACTTGAGGACAAGGTGTGGAAGTCCGGCCTTTGACGAATGACGGAGGACATGGCCTTGTGGTAAGGCATCATTGCCTTGAGGAATTTGCGCTTGATCCAATTGTCATCTGTTTCCTTGCTCCCATGATCTCGGAGTGAGACTGCGAGTTTGGTTATTCTCCGATAAAGCTCACGAGGTTCTTCATCTTCTTTCATTGCAAACTCATCGGCTTCATCTTGCACCACTTCATAGTTGGAGCGTTGAATGCTTGTGCTTCCCCTATAAAGGGAAACTACACAATGCCATGCATCTTTGGCCATGGCGAAGGGCCGAAGATGAGGAAGATCTTCGGGTGGAATCGCATCTTGGATGATGAAGAGATCATTCTCATTGAATTGATTATCTGTGGCTTCTCTAGGAGTGAAGTTGCTTCGGTCATGCGGATAGAAACCTTCTTCAACGATTCTCCAAAGATTAGTGTTCACATGATTTAAATGACGCTTAAAGCGGTAAACCCAAGAATCAAAGTCCTCCTTTTCACAATCTTAGGGGGAGGACCGGCATGATTCAAATGAGTGGAAGGAATCGGTCCACCATATACAAGTGGAGGTTCCACATGGGCAAAGATGTCGTTGCCATTTTTACCACTCGAAGAAGGAGCCTTTTCACTAGTAGCTTCCCCCTTGTCAGAGTTAGCATCTGTCACCTTGTTAGTGGGATCACCCACTTCCAACGGTGCGGTGGATAATTTAAGTCCTTCTATGAATTTATTAAACATGCTTTCAACCTCGGTCGTCATGGAGGTTTTCAATGTGTCCAAAGCCACATTCAATTCCTCACGAGAGACTGCGGTTCCCCCATCGGCCGTAGACGAGACCGGATTCACACCGGAGTGCTCATCCACACCATCTATGGTGTCAACCATACTCTTCGGACGGCAAAGTCCTTAATAAAGAGACGAGGCTCTGATACCAATTGAAAGGATCGATATAGTTGACTAGAGGGGGGTGAATAGGCAACTAACAATTTTTAGCTTTTCTTTACCAATTTAAACTTTGTATCAAAGTAGGTTGTCTAGATATGCAACTAGGTGAGCAACCTATATGATGCAACAACAACAACAAGCACACAAGCAAGCAAGGGATATAACACAAAAAGCTTGCACAAGTAAAGGCACGAACTAACCAAGAGTGGAACCGGTGAAGACGAGGATGTGTTACTGAAGTTCCTTCCTTTTGAGGGGAAGTACGTCTCCGTTGGAGTGGTGTGGAGGCACAATGCTCCCCAAGAAGCCACTAGGGACACCGCATTCTCCTCACGCCCTCACAAAATGCGAGATGTCGTGATTCTACTATTGGTGCCCTTGGAGGCAGCAACCGGACCTTTACAAACAAGGTTGGGGCTCTCTCCACAACTTAATTGGAGGCTCCCAACGAAACCGTGGAGCTTCACCACAATGGAATGTGGCTCCGAGGTGACCTCAATCGTCTAGGGTGCTCAAACACCCAAGAGTAACAAAATCCACACAAGATAGTATGGGGGAAGCAAATATCCTTTGGTGGAAGTGTAGATCTAGGTATCCTCCTTCAATCCCTAGCAAATAAACAAGTTTGAGTGGCTAGAGAGAGATCGGGCAACAGAGTTTGAGTAGCATTAATGGTGGAGTGAGAGAGCTAAGAGGTAAATGTGGTAGGTGGAAGAACCGCCCTTGTATAGCAACCATAAAAATCCAACCATTATTGTGTTTCCTGTACTGCAGCGGTACAACCGCTCCCTGTCCCAGTACAACCGGGACTCACGGTTTACCTGCAGAACCCTACCAGGCGGTACAACCGGGCGACCAGGCGGTAGTACCGGTTTACGTGAATAACCGGACCAACCGCCTAGCCACCGCTCAATCACCGCATAGAAATAGTAGGGAGTCACCCCTGAGTGCGGTAGTCGAGCGGTACAGGACCGATGCAACCGCTTGGCCTTGAGCGCTTGGGCAGCTAAGTCCTGAGCGGTAGAACTGCTCAGGGCACCAGTGGTACCGGTACGACCGGACCAACCGGGCCACCACCGCCCGAGTACTGCACCAAAATAGCAGCTTGACCGGTACTTGGGCGGTACTTGGCCGGAACAACCACCGCAGTCTTTGCTGAGTGTGGTGGCGGTACCACCGCCCGGAAGTAGCGGTACAACCGCTCGATCAAGACTGGCAAGCGCCAAGAACTAGCGGTACAACCGCTCTAGAGAGCGGCACAACCGCTGGGAAACCATGGCAAGGAGAAAGATAAGAAGGGAAATGCTCTCTCTCACAATTAAGGAAGGCAAGAGAGGGGTGAGGAAAGTGTACGTGAAAAGATTCCCCCAACTCCTTCCAATGTGGATTCCCTCTTGATAGTACGGGTTCCCTACGACCAAAGAGATAAAAAGCGTAGAAAACACCGTCTTCGATCTTTTCCTTCCAGAGAGAATAGCTATCTGATGAAAGCCTAAACACCGCGAACCTGAAGCACTAAGCACAAGATTAGACCAACAAAGGGTTGTCATCATCATCCAAAACCCAAGTAGGGAAATTCCCTAATAGTCCCTATAATTGCTCGAAGAGACATAAAACTAATTTCATATTCCGAGCTTTTGCAACGTTATGCTCCATGAAAATAATAGTGTCGTCTGCGTATTGTAAAATTGATACTCCCACATCCACCAGATGCGGAACTAATCCATCTACTAGGCCATTCTCCTTAGCCCTTCCAATAAGCAAGGTCAACATATCTGCCACTATATTAAATAAGAGTGGAGACATTGAATCTCCTTGTATCAATCCTTTATGAGTCTGAAAATAGTGGCCTATATCATCGTTAAACTTAATACCGGCACTACCTTTCTGGACAAGAGAACACACTTGGTTCCTCCATGCCTCAGAAAAACCTTTCATGCGCATTTTTTGCTGAAGAAACGTCCATTTAACTTTATCATAAGCCTTTTCGAAATCCATTTTGAAGATAACCCCATCTAGTTTCTTCGAATGGATTTCATGGATCGTTTCATGTAGAAAAACTACCCCCTCTAGGATGTGTCTACCAGGCATGAAGGCCGTCTGACTTGAATGAACCACCGAATGGGCGATCCATGTAAACCGATTTGTCCCAAACTTCGTGAATATCTTGAAATTCACGGTTAAGAGACATATCAGCCTGAACTGCTCGATACGAACCGACCCTTCTTTCTTTGGCAATAGAGTAATCGTCCCAAAGTTTATATGAAATAGTTCTAGATGCCCATTAAAGAAATTGTGGAACATAGGCATAAGGTCATCCTTAATAATATGCCAACATTTCTTATAAAACTCCGCTGGGAATCCAACTGGTCCCGGTGCTTTATTGGATTTCATTTGTGATATGGCATCTAGCACCTCCTTTTCAGTGAAAGGCGCATTTAGGATATCATTCTCTTCTGTCATAAGCTGAGGAATATCTCCAATGTCAGTCTCATTCATGGACACCGTGCTCTCTGCCGGTGGCCCGAATAATTGTTTATAGTAATTGGAAATATATGATTTGAGATTCTCATGTCCCACTATGGTTCCTTCATCTTGCTCGAGCTGGATGATTGTCTTCTTTCTATGTTTACCATTCGCAATCATATGAAAGAATTGTGTATTATCATCCCCATGGACAACCTTGAGAACCTTAGCCCACAATGCCCATTTGAGTTCCTCTTCTCTCAGAAGAGCTCGTAGGCGTTGCTCCGCTTCGGATTTCATGGCTTTTTCATCTACGTCGAGCAGAATCCCCTCAGCTTTAATATCCAGAGAATCAATTAATTGGAATAGCCTTTCGTTCTCTTTTTTGTAAATACCACTCTTGTTTCTGGCCCAACCCCTTAGAAATTGTCTTAGATGTTAGATCTTGTTCTGCCATATCTCTATGCTTGTTCGGTCAGCTACTGGCTTTGCCCATTCTCATGCAACGATGGCCATAAAGTTCTCTTTTTCAAACCAACTTAGTTCGAATGAGAACAAATTCCTATTACCAATGTGTGTTGCTTCTCCCGAGTCTACTAATAGTGGTGTGTGGTCTGAAATTGCCCTCTGCATCGCATGAACCGACACCAATGGGTATTTCTGTTCCCATTCAATACTAGCTACAACCCTATCCAACTTCTCATAAGTCGGTGTAGGTAGCGTATTAGCGTAAGTGTATTGTCTACCAGTAAGCTAAATCTCCCTCAGACTGAGGCTCTCGATGATCATATTAAACATAAGTGACCATCGCCCATCAAAATTATCATTGTTCTTCTCATCTCTCCTTCGTATAATATTAAAGTCCCCACCAACTAAGATGAGGAGATTTTTGTCTCCACAAATCCGGACTAGGTCAGCTAGGAAATCGGGTTTAAGTTCATGTTGGGCTGCTCCATACACCGCCAGAAGAGACCACCGGAAGCCGTCTTGCTTTGATTTCACCTGAAACTTAACTGCGAAATCTCCCCTGACCACATTGCACACCTCTAGTGTTTCACACCTAACCCCTAACAATATCCCACCGGATCTTCCTCTAGGGGATAAACAGTGCCAATCAAAATCAATTCCACCGGATAGAGTTCCAAGGAATTGTGAGGTAAAATTATCTCTGCCAGTTTCGAGAAGTGCAATAAAATCGAGTTGTTGTTTATCGATGTCTCTGCAAGGAACCTTCTTTTAGCCAAGTCTGTCAGACCTCTGCTATTCCAAAAGATTCCTTTCATAGATCATCATCGAATTTCTTTTTAAGCTTAACCCTAGCACTCCTCCGAACAGCCAAAGTCAGATATACCTTCCTCTTCCATGTTCGTTTGGGCTTGTCTCCACCACCCAATGTATGTACGTCAATATGATGACTAGGGATGAAATCTTCCGCTGGTAAAGGCTCTACACTGTCCTCAGTGTCCGAACCGAGTAAATCCCCATCGGCCTCAGAGGGGGCATTAAATTATCACATAAATTTTCTAGGTCCGGCATTCCTAATTGTTTCACTTCATCATTATTCATGGGTTTTACCGCAGCTAGATTTTGAATAATCTCAGACGCCCTATCTACTTCTAAATCAAGAAGATCATTAACTGACTTCACAATCTCCTTGTCACTCGAACCCAAAGAAACTCCTATGTTATTGGCTTTATCTAAAATTTCATGTTCTGTAAAATGCAAAATGGAACAACTTTTATTGACAGACATACCTGTAGTTGCATCAACATTGCGAAGCTTGGCCGCCCTCATGGCACGCCCCAACTGCAGGTCGTCAGCATCTGGTTGATCTTGGATCCGGTCACTGACACGCCTGCCAGCCACCACCAGATCCATGACCCCAACAAACGCGATGATGTCGTCCATAGTCCTCCCCCGGGTATAATCTCCTGGAGCAGCACGCGCACCTATCGAAGCTGGTGAGGTAGAGGTGTACGCGGTAGGAGCACCACCATCCAACGCGGGCGAAGAGAGTGGGTGCTGAGCCGCCTGCTCAGCTGCCCCTTCCCTGAAGTGGCCGTCTGCGCGGACGGGACTCACTGCGGTCAAGGGGGGCCTGAGGGCCTCCTTCCCACGCCCCTCCCCCACCCCGGAACCTTGCCCGTAGTCCGTCAGTGAGACTCCTGGTCTAGCCATCATGGGGGCGCCATGGGTGGTCGACGTGGGGGGCATGGGGGCCCCTCGCCCAACCAAGTCTCCGACCCGCTCGCTCAGCCGGCCAGAAGTATGTGCACCGGGCACCATCTCACCCGACCGCCCCAACGAGGTGACGGCGCGCCGGGGGGTCGACGTGGGAGATAGGAGAGCCTCCTGCCCGCCCCTCCCACCGGTCTCAGCTGACAGCGACGAACCCACCGTAGGTGATGCGAGACAATCCGGCTCCACAAAGGCATCCACCGACAAGGGCGGCAGCTCGGGATCCGCTGGATCATCAGTCTCTACCCTCTTACTCCACAAGCGACTAGGAGCAGAATGGGAATCAAACGAGCCAAACGCAAACTCTTTGTCGGTGTACTAGACATCAACGGTCCCTTGGCCAACTTGTCCGCATTATCAAGGTGCGGAGTATGTTTCTTGGCCGAGCTCATAGACTTGTCCTCAGACCCCTTGTTCTGGTTATCAGGGGCTCCATCTCCCTCAGATGTATCCATGTCCTGATACTCATCATCCCCATCCTCTGTCGGTGTGTCCTCAACCTCAAGATCCAGTATATAAGTAATACCCTCATGGGTCCACCGAACAACATCAGGTAGCAAGTCGATACTGACGATGCTAACCAGCAGCCTCGCAACACCATGTGCACATGTGAAGGGCATATCCACCTTCTCTATCTTACCAATAACGGACTCCAAACTCCAAGTTACAAGAAAGTGTTTTAATGGCTTATGTGGAGCACCTTAAAAACGGCCCCAAACCTTTTCCAAAGGTACTCCCTGTGGTTCTTTTTGTTTCCACCCGTCAAACTCCAGAATGATGCTAGTACTAGGAACCCTGCACATGCCAAACTTGAGAATACGAAGTTGATCCTTGTCGGATGTGGGGTTCTGGCTAACCCTTAAGGTTAGAACACTGGGGTGCGCGGGGAGTCTTTCCCTCCTACCAATCTACGCTCTTGCTCGCTAAGATCTTGCGGACGAACTCAACGAACTCACAACACAGAAAGACACGGGGTTTATACTGGTTCAGGCCACCGTTGTGGTGTAATACCCCACTCCAGTGTGGTGGTGGTGGATTGCCTCTTAGGCTGATGATGAACAATACAAGGGAAGAACAGCCTCCTGAGGTTGAGGTGTTCTTGTGCTTTCAGACTTGTGTGTATCTCTGGGTCCGATGAGATCTCCCTTCTCTACTGTGGTGGCTAGTCCTATTTATAGAGGCCCTGGTCCTCTTCCCAAATATCGAGCGGGAAGGGAGCCAACAATGGCAGGCAAATTTGAAGGGGGACAGCTAGTACAAGCTATCCTGACAAAAGCGGTCTTCACCTGCGAAAAGCTCTCGGGTGATGCCGTCTTGGGCTCCACGATGACATCCGTCTTGCAGTCCATGGTCTTGGTCTTGTTGCACCGAAATGGCAACCTTTGCCTGATGCCTCGGTACTCTGCGGCTGCGCTTGCCCCCTTTGCACCAAAGAGGAAACAAGGACGCTGCGTGCGCTGGCGCCCGCCTGGTGTCGATCGTCATGGCTCACGTCACGAGAGCCTCGTGAGGTTCGCCTCACCTTGATATCTCCGCCCCTCGTGAGCCTGCCTGACTAGGCCGCTCGGGAGGAGGTCTTGCGTCGTCCGCCTCACGAGGCTTGGACCCGCGCGAGGGTCTTGGATGCTTTGTTGATGAAGATGGGCCGTACGGCCTGCTGGCTCAGCCACGCCATGGGCCGCAGGTAGGCAGGTCTGGGGACCCCCATTTCTAGAACGCTGACAGTAGCCCCCGGGCCCAAGGTGCGCTCGGGCATGGCTTCGCGGTGAAGCCAATGGTCAGTTTCGGAGCACCGCGGGCCCCCAAAATCCTACGGCCTCGATGTAAACTTAGATACATGTGTGGATACATAGACAACACCATGTCCCTAGTAAGCCTCTAGTTGACTAGCTCGTTGATCAATAGATGGTTACGGTTTCCTGACCATGGACATTGGATGTCGTTGATGACGGGATCACATCATTAGGAGAATGATGTGAGGGACAAGACCCAATCCTAAGCCTAGCACAAGATCGTGTAGTTCGTATGCTAAAGCTTTTCTAATGTCAAGTATCATTTCCTTAGACCATGAGATTGTGCAACTCCCGGATACCGTAGGAATGCTTTGGGTGTACCAAACGTCACAACGTAATTGGGTGGCTATAAAGGTGCACTACGGGTATCTCCGAAAGTGTCTGTTGGGTTGGCACGAATCGAGACTGGGATTTGTCACTCTGTGTAACGGAGAGGTATCTCTGGGCCCACTCGGTAGGACATCATCATAATGTGCACAATGTGACCAAGGAGTTGATCACGGTATGATGTGTAAGGAACGAGTAAAGAGACTTGCCGGTAACGAGATTGAACAAGGTATCGGGATACCGAGGATCGAATCTCAGGAAAGTACTATACCGGTAGACAAAGGGAATTGTATACGGGATTGATTGAATCCTTGACATCGTGGTTCATCCGATGAGATCATCGTGGAGCATGTGGGAGCCAACATGGGTATCCAGATCCCGCTGTTGGTTATTAACCGGAGAGTTGTCTCGGTCATGTCTGCATAATTCCCGAACCCATAGGGTCTACACACTTAAGGTTCGATGACGCTAGGGTTATTAGGAAGACTTGTATGTGATTACCGAATGTTGTTCGGAGTCCCGGATGAGATCCCGGACGTCACGAGGAGTTACAGAATGGTCCGGAGGTAAAGATTTATATATGGAAAGTTGTTGTTCGGGTTCCACGAAAAGTTTGGTTTTTTCCGGTATTGTACCGGGAAGCTTCCGGAAGGTTCCGAAGGATTTCGGAGGGGTCCGGAGGTCCAGAAAATGTTCCACCACGTCCAACACAGTAGCATGGGATGTAGGGGGGCTCCCTAGCCTTAATGGGCCAGGGGCACCAGCCCCCCAAGGCCCATGCGCATGGGAGAGGGGAAACCCTAAGGGGGAGGGCCTCCACTTGACTTGGGAGGCACTCCTCCCCCCTTTGGCCGCCGCCCCCAACCCTAGATGGGATCTAGGGGGGCCGACCCCCTCTCTCCCCACCTATAAATAGTGGAGGGGTGGGAGGGCGGCCACACCCTTGCACCTGGCGCAGCCCCTCCCCTCCAATACCTCTCCTCCTCCGCGTGAGCTTGGCAAAGCCCTGCCGGAGAACTACCACTCCATCACCACCACACCGTCGTGCTGCTGTTGGACTCTCTTCCTCAACCTCTCCCTCCTCCTTGCTGGATCAAGGCGCGGGAAACGTCTCCGTTCCGTACGTGTGTTGAACGCGGAGGTGCCGTCCGTTCGGCGCTAGGATCATCGGTGATTTGGATCACGACGAGTACGACTCCATCAACCCCGTTCTCTTGAACGCTTCCGCTTAGCGATCTACAAGGGTATGTAGATGCACTCCCCTTCCCCTCTTTGCTAGTATCTCCTAGATTGATCTTGGTGAGACGTAGGAAAATTTTGAATTTCTGCTACGTTCCCCAACAGTGGCATCATGAGCTAGGTCTATGCGTAGATTCTATGCACGAGTAGAACACAAAGTAGTTGTGGGTGATGATTTGTTCAATTTGCTTGCCGTTACTAGTCTTATCTTGATTCGGCGGCATTGTGGGATGAAGCGGCCCGGACCGACCTTACACGTACACTTACGTGAGACTGGTTCCACCGACTGACATGCACTTGATGCATAAGGTGGCTGGTGGGTGTCTGTCTCTCCCACTTTAGTCAGATCGGATTCGATGAAAAGGGTCCTTATGAAGGGTAAATAGCAATTGGCATATCACTGTTGTGGTTTTGCGTAGGTAAGAAACGTTCTTGCTAGAAACCCATAGCAGCCACGTAAAACATGCAACAACAATTAGAGGACGTCTAACTTGTTTTTGCAGGGTTTGCTTTGTGATGTGATATGGCCAAAAGGATGTGATGAATGATATATGTGATGTATGAGATTGATCATGTTCTTGTAATAGGAATCACGACTTGCATGTCGATGAGTATGACAACCGGCAGGAGCCATAGGAGTTGTCTTAATTTATTTATGACCTGCGTGTCAACATAAACATCATGTAATTACTTTACTTTATTGCTAACCGTTAGCCATAGTAGTAGAAGTAATAGTTGACGAGGCAACTTCATGAAGACACAATGATGGAGATCATGGTGTCATGCCGGTGATGAAGGTGATCATGCCGCGCCTCGAAGATGGAGATCAAAGGCGCAAGATGATATTGGCCATATCATGTCACTTTATGATTTGCATGTGATGTTTGTCATGTTTTTACATCTTATTTGCTTAGAACGACGGTAGCATAAATAAGATGATCCCTCATTAAAATATCAAGGATTGTGTTCCCCCTAACTGTGCACCATCGCTAAGGTCCGTTGTTCCGAAGCACCACGTGATGATCGGGTGTGATAGGTTCTAACATTCGCATACAGCGGGTGTAAGCCAGATTTACACACGCAATACACTTAGGTTAACTTGACGAGCCTAGCATGTACAGACATGGCCTCGGAACACGGAAGACCGAAAGGTCGAACATGAGTCGTATAGTGGATACGATCAACATGAAGATGTTCACCGATGATGACTAGTCCGTCTCACGTGATGATCGGACACGGCCTAGTTGACTCGGATCATGTATCACTTAGATGACTAGAGGGATGTCTATCTAAGTGGGAGTTCATTGAATAATTTGATTAGATGAACTTAATTATCATGAACATAGTCAAAAGGTCTTTGCAAATTATGTCGTAGCTCACGCTTTGGTTCTACTGTTTTAGATATGTTCCTAGAGAAAATTTAGTTGAGAGTTGACAGTAGCAATTATGCGGACTGGGTCCGTGAACTGAGGATTGTCCTCATTGCTGCACAGAAGGGCTATGTCCTTAATGCACCGCTCAGTGCGTTGAACCTCGAGCATCGTCTGTAGATGTTGGGAAACATCTGACATACACGTTTTGATGACTATGTGATAGTTCAGTGCGTAATACTAACAGTTTAGAATTGTGGCGCCAAAGATGTTTTTGAAACGTCGCAGAACATATGAGATGTTCCAAAGACTGAAATTGGGAGTTCAAACTAATTCCCACGTCAAGAGGTATGAGACCTCTGACAAGTTTCTTAACCCTGCAAACTAAGGGAGTAAAGCTCAATCGTTGAGCATGTGCTCAGATTGTCTGAGTACTACAATCGCTTGAATCGAGTGGCAGTTAATCTTCCAGATGAGATAGTGATAGTTCTCCATAGTCACTGCCACCAAGCTATTAGAGCTTAGTGATGAACTATAACATATCAGGGATAGACATGATGATCCTTGAGCAATTCGCGATGTTTGACACCGTGAAAGTAGAAATCAACTAGGAGCATCAATTGTTGATGGTTAGTAAAACCACTAGTTTCAAGAAGGGCAAGGGAAAGAAGGCATACTTCATGAGACGGCAAATCAGTTGCTGCTCTAGTGAAGAAACCCAAGGTTGAACCAAACCCGAGACTAAGTGCTTCTATAATGAGGGGAACGGTCACTGAAGCTGAACTACCCTAGATACTTGGTAGATGAGAAGGCTGGCAAGGTCGACAGAAGTATTTTGGATATACGTCATATTATTGTGTACTTTACTAGTACTCTTAGTAGCACCAGGGTAATAAATACCGGTTCGGTTGCTAACTGTTAGTAACTAGAAATAAAAGGCTACGGAGACTAGCTAAAAGTGAGATGACGATATGTTGGAAGTGTTTCCAAGGTTGATGTGATCAAACATCGCACGCTCACTCTACCATCGAGATTGGTGTTAAACCTAAATAATTGTTATTTGGTGTTTGTGTTGAGCATAGACATGATTGGATTATGTTTATCGCCATACGGTTATTCATTTAAGGAGAATAATGGTTACTCTCTTTACTTGAATAATACCTTCAATGGTCTTGCACCTAAAATAAATGGTTTATTGAATCTCGATCATAGTGATACACATGTTCATGCCAAAAGATATAAGATAGTAATGATAGTACCACATACTTGTGGCACTGCCATTTGAGTCATGATGGTATAAAACGCATGAAGAAGCTCCACGTTGATGGATCTTTGGACTCACTCATTTTTGAAAAGATTGAGACATGCGAACCATGTCTATTGGTAGACATGCATGAAGAAACTCCATGCAGATGGATCATTTGGACTCACTTGAGACATGCAAATCATACCACATGGGCAAGATGACTGAAAGGCCTCATTTTCAGTAAGATGGAACAAGAAAGCAACTTGTTGGAAGTAATACATTTTGATGTGTGCAGTCCAATGAGTGCTAAGGCACGCAGTGGATATCGTTATGTTCTTACTTCACATATGATTTGAGTAGATGCTAAGTATGTTTACTTGATGAAACACAAGTCTGAATTATTGAAAGGTTCAAGTAATTTCAGAGTGATGTTGAAGATCGTCGTGACAAGATGATGAAATGTCTATGATATGATCATAGAGATGAATATCTGAGTTACGAGTTTGGCACATAATTAAGACATTGTGGAAATTGTTTCACAACTAATACCGCCTGGAACACCATGGTGTGATGGTGTGTCCGAACATCGTAATTGCACCCTATTGGATATGGTGCACACCATGATGTCTCTTATCGAATTACCACTATCGTTTATGGGTTAGGCATTAGAGACAACCGCACTCACTTTAAATAGGGCACCACACAATTCCGCTGAGACGACACCGTATGAACTATGGTTTAGAGAAACCTAAGTTGTCGTCTCTTAAAAGTTTGGGGCTGTGACGCTTACGTGAAAAGGTTTCAGGCTGATAAGCTCGAACCCAAAGCGGATAAATGCATCTTCATAGAATACCCAAAAATAGTTGGGTGTACCTCCTATTTCAGATCCGGAAGCAAGAGTGGTTGTTTCTAGAAACGGGTCCTTTCTCGAGGAAAAGTTTCTCTCGAAAGAATTGAGTGGGAGGATGGTGGAGACTTGCTGAGGTTATTGAACCGTCACTTCAACTAGTGTGTAGCAGGGCACAAGAAGTTGTTCCTATGGCACCTACACCAATTGAAGTGGAAGCTTATGATAGTAATCATGAAACTTCAGATCAAGTCACTACCAAACCTCATAGGTCGACAAGGATGTGTACTACTTCAGAGTGGTACGTAATCCTGTCTTGGAAGTCATGTTGCTAGACAACAATGAACCTACGAGCTATGGAGAAGCGATGGTGGGCCCGGATTCCGACGAATGGCTCGAGGCCATAAAATCCGAGAGAGGATCCATGTATAAAACAAAGTATAGACTTTGAAAGAACTACTTGATGGTCGTAAGGCTATTGGGTGCAGATGGATTTTAAAAGGAAGACGGACAATGATGGTAAGTGTCACCATTAAGAAAGCTCGACTTGTCGTTAAGATGTTATCCGACAAGTTCAAGGAGTTGACTACGATGAGACTTTCTCACTCATAGCGATGCTAAGAGTCTGTTGGAATTATGTTAGTAGTTACTGCATTATTTATGAAATCTTGCAGATAGGATGTCAAAACATTGTTTCCTCGATGTTTTTCTTGAGGAAAGGTTGTATGTGATACATCCAGAAGGTTTTGTCAATCATGAAAGATGATAACAAGTATGCAAAGCTCTAGCAACCCTTCTAAGGACTGGAGTAAGCATCTCGGAGTTGGAATGTACGTTTTGATGAGATGATCAAAGATTTTGGGTTTATACAAAGTTTACGAGAAACTTGTATTTCCAAAGAAGTGAGTGGGAGCACTATAGAATTTCTGATGAGTATATGTTGTTGATCAGAAATGATGTAGAGTTTCTGGAAAGCACATAGGGTTATTTGAAAAGTGTTTTTCAATGGAAAACTTGGATTAAGCTACTTGAACATTGAGCATCAAGATCTATAAGGATAGATCAAAATCGCTTAATAGTACTTTCAAACGAACACATACCATGACAAAATTTTGAAGGAGTTCAAAAATAGATCGGCAAAGAAGGAGTTCTTGGCTGTGTTATAAGGTATGAGCATTGAGTAAAACTCAAGACCTAACCACGGCAGAATAGAGAGAAAGGACGAAGGTCATCCCCTATGCTTTGGACGTAGACTCTAAAGTATGCTATGTTGTGTACCGCACATGAAGTGCGCCAAACCATGAGTCAGTCAAGGGGTACAAATGTGATCTAGGAATGGATCACAGGACAACGGTCAAGGTTATCCTTAGTAACTAGTGGACTAAGGAATTTTCTCAATTATGGAGGTGGTAAAAGAGTTCGTCGTAAAGGGTTACGCCGATGCAAACTTTGACACTAATCCGGATGACTCTGAGTAGTAAACCGGATTCGTATAGTAGAACAATTATTTGGAATAGGTCCAAGTAGCGCGTGGTAGCTGCATCTACAAGATGACATAGAGATTTGTAAAGCACACATGGATCTGAAAGGTTCAGACTCATTGACTAATAAACCTCTCTCACAAGCAAGATATGAACAAACCCCATGGGTGTTGGATTCATTGCAATCACATAGTGATGTGAACTAGATTATTGACTCTAGTGCAAGTGGGAGACTGTTGGAAATATGCCCTAGAGGCAATAATAAATTAGTTATTATTATATTTCCTTGTTCATGATAATCATTTATTATCCATGCTAGAATTGTATTGATAGGAAACTCAGATACATGTGTGGATACATAGACAACACCATGTCCCTAGTAAGCCTCTAGTTGACTAGCTCATTGATCAATAGATGGTTACGGTTTCCTGACCATGGACATTGGATGTCGTTGATGACGGGATCACATCATTAGGAGAATGATGTGATGGACAAGACCCAATCCTAAGCCTAGCACAAGATCGTGTAGTTCGTATGCTAAAGCTTTTCTAATGTCAAGTATCATTTCCTTAGACCATGAGATTGTGCAACTCCCGGATACCGTAGGAATGCTTTGGGTGTACCAAACGTCACAACGTAACTGGGTGGCTATAAAGGTGCACTGCGGGTATCTCGGAAAGTGTCTGTTGGGTTGGAACGAATAGAGACTGGGATTTGTCACTCTGTGTAACGGAGAGGTATCTCTGGGCCCACTCGGTAGGACATCATCATAATGTGCACAATGTGACCAAGGAGTTGATCACAGGATGATGTGTTACGGAACGAGTAAAGAGACTTGCCGGTAACGAGATTGAACAAGGTATCGGGATACCAACGATCGAATCTCGGGCAAGTACTATATTGGTAGACAAAGGGAATTGTATGCGGGATTGATTGAATCCTTGACATCGTGGTTCATCCGATGAGATCATCGTGGAGCATGTGGGAGCCAACATGGGTATCCAGATCCCGCTGTTGGTTATTGACCGGAGAGTTGTCTCGGTTATGTCTGCATGATTCCCGAACCCGTAGGGTCTACAAATTAAGGTTCGATGACACTAGGGTTATTAGGAAGACTTGTATGTGATTACCGATTGTTGTTCGGAGTCCCGGATGAGATCCTAGATGTGACGAGGATTCCGGAAAGGTCCGGAGGTAAAGATTTATATATGGAAAGTTGTTGTTCGGGTTCCAGGAAAAGTTCGGTTTTTTTCGGTATTGTACCGGGAAGCTTCCGGAAGGTTCTAGAGGATTCCGGAGGGGTCTGAAGGTCCGGAAAATGTTCCACCACGTCCAACACAGCAGCATGGGCTGTAGGGGGGCTCCCTAGCCTTAATGGGCTAGGGGCACCGGCCCCCCCAAGGCCCATGCGCATGGAAGAGGGGAAACCCTAAGGGGGAGGGCCTCCACTTGACTTGGGAGGCACTCCTCCCCCCCTTTGGCCGCTGCCCCCAACCCTAGATGGGATCTAGGGGGCCGCCCCCTCTCTCCCCACCTATAAATAGTGGAGGGGTGGGAGGGCGGCCACACCCTTGCACCTGGTGCAGCCCCTCCCCTCCAATACATCTCCTCCTCCGCGTGAGCTTGGCGAAGCCCTGCCGGGGAACTACCACTCCATCACCACCATGCCGTCGTGCTGCTGTTGGACTCTCTTCCTCAACCTCTCCCTCCTCCTTGCTGGATCAAGGCGTGGGAGACGTCTCCGTTCCGTACGTGTGTTGAACGCGGAGGTGTCGTCCGTTCGGCACTAGGATCATCGGTGATTTGGATCACGATGAGTACGACTCCATCAACCCCGTTCTCTTGAACGCTTCCGCTTAGCGATCTACAAGGGTATGTAGATGCACTCCCCTTCCCCTCGTTGCTAGTATCTCCTAGATTGATCTTGGTGACACGTAGGAAATTTTTTAATTTCTGCTACCTTCCCCAACAGGGGCTACGCCCAATTGGCTTGGTGGGGCCCCGCGAGAATCCCGTCATCGTGGTCCCATTCTTTGCCGCTGGTGCCGAGCTCGCCCCAGGTGACGGTGCGGGGGAGCGAGTGCTACATCTTGAGCTTGCGTCGGTTTTCCCCGAAGAGGAAGGGGTGATGCAGCAGAGTAGCGCAAGTATTTCCCTCAGTTTTTGAGAACCAAGGTATCAATCCAGTAGGAGGCCACGCTCAATTCCCTCATACCGGCACAAAATGATAGCTACTCGCAACCAACGTGATTAGGGGTTGTCAATCCCTTCACGGTCACTTACGAGGGTGAGATCTGATAGATATAATATTTTTGGTATTTTTGGTATAAAGATGCAAAGTAAAAAGTAAAGGCAAAGTAAAAAAGAAAAGCAAGATTAAAGTGATGGAGATTGATATGATGAGAATAGACCCGGGGGCCAGAGGTTTCACTAGTGGCTTCTCTCAAGAGCATAAGTATTCTACGGTGGGTGAACAAATTAATGTTGAGCAATTGACAGAATTGAGCATAGTTATGAGAATATCTAGGCATGATCATGTATATAGGCACCACGTCCGTGACAAGTAGACCGAAACGATTCTGCATCTACTACTATTACTCCACTCATCGACCGCTATCCACCATGCATCTAGAGTATTAAGTTAAAAACAGAGTAACGCCTTAAGCAAGATGACATTTTGTAGAGAGATAAATTCATGCAATATGAAATAAACCCCATCTTGTTATCCTCGATGGCAACGATGAAATACGTGCCTTGCTGCCCCTTCTGTAACTGGGAAAGGACACCGCAAGATCGAACCCAAAGCTAAGCACTTCTCCCATGGCAAGAACTACCAATCTAGTTGGCCAAACCAAACGGATAATTCGAAGAGACTTGCAAAGATAACCAATCATACATAAAAGAATTCAGAGAAGATTCAAATATTATTCATAGATAGACTTGATCATAAACCCACAATTCATCGATCTCAACAAACACACCGCAAAAAGAAGATTACATCGAATAGATCTCCACAAGAGAGGGGGAGAACTTTGTATTGAGATTCAAAGAGAGAGAATAAGCCATCTAGCTACTAACTATGGACCCGAAGGTCTGAGGTAAACTACTCACACTTCATCGGAGGGGCTAGGATGATGTAGAAACCCTCCGTGATGATGACCCTCTTCCGGCGGAGCTCCGGAACAGGCCCCAAGATGGGATCTCGTGGATACAGAAAGTTGCGGCGGTGGTATTAGGTTTTTGGCTCCTGTTGTGATCGTTTGGGGGTACGTGTGTATATATAGGAGGAAGGAGTACGTCGGTGGAGCACCGAGGGGCCCACGAGGCAGGGGGTGCGCCCCCCACCCTCGTGACCTCCTCTTTTGTTCCTTGGCGTAGGGTCCAAGTCTCCTGGATCATGTTTGGTGAGAAAATCACGTTCCCGAAGATTTTATTCTGTTTGGACTCTGTTTGATATTATGTTTCTCGGAAACACTGAAATAGGCGAAAAATATCAATTCTGGGCTAGGCCTCCGATTAATAGGTTAGTCCCAAAAATAATATAAAATTGGAAAATAAAGCCCAATATAGTCCAAAACAGTAGATAATATAGCATGGAGCAATCAAAAATTATAGATACGTTGGAGATGTATCAGGCATCCCCAAGCTTAATTCCTGCTCATCCTCGAGTAGGTAAATGATAAAAAGAGAATTTTTGATGCGGAGTGCTACTTGGCATAATTTCAATGCAAATCTTCTTAATTGTGGTATGAATATTCAGATTAGAAAGATTTAGGACAAAAGTTTATATTGACATAAAAATAATAATACTTCAAGCATAATAACAAAGCAATTATGTCTTCTCAAAATAACATGGCCAAAGAAAGTTATCCCTACAAAGTCATATAGTCTGGCTATGCTCTATCTTCACCACACAAAATATTTAAATCATGCACAACCCCAATGACAAGCCAAGCAATTGTTTCATACTCTAACTTTTTCAAAACTTTTTCAATCTTCACGCAATACATGAGCGTGAGCCATGGATATAGCACTATAGGTGGAATAGAATGGTGGTTGTGGAGAAGAAAAAACGCAGAAGATAGTCTCACATCAACTAGGCGTATCAACGGGCTATGGAGATGCCCATCAATAGATATCAATGTGAGTGAGTAGGGATTACCATGCAACGGATGCACTAGAGCTATAAGTATATGAAAGCTCAAAAAGAAACTAAGTGGGTGTGCATCCAACTTGCTTGCTCATGAAGACCTAGGGCAATTTGAGGAAGCCCA
Source organism: Triticum urartu (assembly GCF_056163025.1). Taxonomy (NCBI): domain Eukaryota; kingdom Viridiplantae; phylum Streptophyta; class Magnoliopsida; order Poales; family Poaceae; genus Triticum; species Triticum urartu. The sequence continues at coordinate 380,561,934 of NC_141873.1, forward strand.
TCATTGGAATATACAAGCCAAGTTCTATAATGTAAAATTCCCACTAGTATATGAAAGTGATAACATGAGAGACTCTCTACCATGAAGATCATGGTGCTACTTTGAAGCACAAGTGTGGTAAAAGGATAGTAACATCGTCCCTTCTCTCTTTTTCTCTTATTTTTTATATAATTTTTTTATTTGGGCCTTTTCTCTTTTTTTATGGCCTCTTTTCTTTCTTTTTTATTTGGGCTTCTTTGGCCTCTTTTATTTATTTTTCGTCCGGAGTCTCATCCCGACTTATGGGGGAATCATAGTCTCCATCATCCTTTCCTCCCTGGGACAATGCTCTAATAATGATGATCATCACACTTTTATTTTTCTTACAACTCAACAATTACAACTCGATACTTAGAACAAAATATGACTCTATGTGAATGCATCCGGCGGTGTACCGGGATATGCAATATGACAATGATGGAATGTGTCATGAACGGAACGGTGGAAAGTTGCATGGCAATATATCTCGGAATGGCTATGGAAGTGCCATAATAGGTAGGTATGGTGGCTGTTTTGAGGAAGGTATATGGTAGGTGTATGATACCGGCGAAAGGTGCACGGTATTAGAGAGGCTAGCAAAGGTGGAAGGGTGAGAGTGCGTATAATCCATGGACTCAACATTAGTCATAAAGAACTCATGTAATTATTGCAAAAATCTAGAAGTTATCAAAGCAAAGTATTACGCGCATGCTCCCAGCGGGATAGATTGGTAGGAAAAGACCATCGCTCGTCCCTGACCGCCACTCATAAGGAAGACAATCAATAAATAAATCATGCTCTGACTTCATCACATAACGGTTCACCATACGTGCATGCTACGGGAATCACAAACTTTAACACAAGTATTCTTTAAATTCACAACTACTCAACTAGCATGACTTTAATATTATCACCTCCATATCTCAAAACAATTATCAAGATTCAATCTTTTCTTAGTATTCAACACACTCAAAAGAAAGTTTCACAAATCTTGAACACCAAGCATATTATTATTAAGCAAATTACCATGCTATTAAGAGACTCTCAAAATAATTTAAGCGAAGCATGAGAGATCAATAGTTTCTTTAAAACAAATCCACCACCGTGCTCTAAAAGATCTAAGTGAAGCACATAGAGCAAAATTATAACGCTCAAAATATATAAGTGAAGCACATAGAGCAAAACTACTTAGCTCAAAAGATATAAGTGAAGCACATAGAGTATTCTATCAAATTTTAATTCATGTATGGCTCTCTCAAAAGGAGTGTACAGCAAGGATGATTGTGGCATACTAAGACACAAAGACACAAATAATACAAGACGCTCCAAGAAAAACACATATCATGTTGGTGAATAAAAATATAGTTCCAAGTAAATTACCGATGGAAGTAGACGAAAGAGGGGATGCCTTCCGGGGCATCCCCAAGCTTTGACTTCTTGGTATCCTCGGATTATCTTGGGGGTGCCATGGGCATCCCCAAGCTTAGGCTCTTTCCACTCCTTGTTCCATAATCCATCAAAAGAATTCACCCAAAACTTGAAAACTTCACAACACAAAACTCAAAATAGAAAACTCATGAGCTCCGTTAGCGAAAGAAAACAAAAGACCACTTCAAGGTACTGTAATGAACTCATTCTTTATTTATATTGGTGTTAAACCTACTATATTCCAACTTCTCTATGGATTATAAACTATTTTACTAGCCATAGATTCATCAAAATAAGCAAACAACACACGAAAAACAGAATCTGTCAAAAACAGAACAGTCTGTAGTAATCTGTAGCTAGCGCAAGATATAGAACCCCAAAAATTCTAAAATAAATTGCTGGACGTGAGGAATTTATCTATTAATCATCTTCAAAAAGAATTAACTAAATATCACTCTTCAAATAAAAATTACAGCAGTTCTCGTGAGCGCTAAAGTTTCTGTTTTTTACAGCAAGTTCAACAAGACTTTCCCCAAGTCTTCCCAACGGTTCTACTTGGCGCAAACACTAATTAACAAAAAAACACAACCAGAACAGAGGCTAAATAATTTATTTATTACTAAACAGGAGCAAAAAGCAAGGAATGAAAATAAAATTGGGTTGCCTCCCAACAAGCGCTATCGTTTAACGCCCCTAGCTAGGCATAAAAGCGAGGATAGATCTAGGTATTGCCATAATAGTAAGATAGATTATTAAAACTCATTTCATATTCTCTATGGTCGGCAGCAAGTTTTCTTTGAGGCAAGCAAAAGTAATCAAAAGGACTAAATTTAACGGGACAAAAGCCCCCAAGATCAACATTGGGAGGTATAGGTTCCTCCTTTGGTCCTTCATAATGCACAACCAATTCATCATTATAAGCATTCTTTTGATAGAACTTTGTAAGCCTATATTCAAGAGAATATCCTAGTTCATTATTTCGAATAGACAAATCATCATTAAGTTCAAAAATTCTATCAACTAAAACATTGGTAGGAACCCTTTTTCTAAGATTTTCATTGAAAGCAACATAATCTAGAGATTGAAAACGCATTATTTCTTCTTGATCAAAGAGGATAGCCTCTATGGGAGGACGGCAAGCATCCACCCTATAATGCGCAAAGATTTCTTTGGCTTCTTTTATTATGAATCTAAATTCATGAGCCAAAAATATAGTGGCGACATGCTTAACAGAAGAATGCTCAATATTAGAAAATTCCAGAAAAATCCTTTGTATAGAAGGATGCATGTGCATGAATTGTCTTTCAAGTTCAACTACAAGCATGGCAATAGCGTCCGCAAGACTACTAGTTCTGTGAAGGATAGAACTACCCATAGAAGGTAAAGCACCAGCACAAGTAAAGAAATCTTGAATAACTCCTTTTCCAATAATATTACCACTACCAACACGAATTTTTTTGTATGAAAGATGGTAGGTTCTTTAGCAGGAGCATTAGAATTTTCCATGATATCCGGTCTAGATGCACAAAGGTAAAGCAAGGAGCCAATCATGGAGTGATATACCTTTTGATCCACCCTTTACAATTGGGATCAATGTCAAGTTGGCACTTGGTGGGCATTGGAGTGGAAGCCGGCTTAACATCACTTAGATTGAATCTCTTTAGCATGTCTTGAGTGTATTTGGCTTGGTTGATGAAGGTTCCTTCTCTTCTTTGTTTGACTTCGAATCCAAGGAAGAATTTCAACTCTCCCATCGAAGACATCTTTAACTTAGAGGTCATGGGAGCGGCAAATTCCTCATTGAAAGCTTTGTTAGGGGAACCAAATATAATATCATCAACATATAGTTGGCACACAAATAACTCCCCTTTGACCTTCTTAGTAAAAAGAGTGGGATCGATTTGCCCAACTTCAAATCCACGATCTTGCAACAACTCGGTAAGGTGGTCATACCATGCACGTGGGGCTTGCTTAAGGCCATAGAGTGCCTTATCGAGTTGATACACATGATTGGGGAAGTAGGGATCCTCGAACCCGGGGGGTTGCTTGACATATACCAACTCATTAATGGGACCATTAATAAAAGCACTCTTCACATCCATTTGTTGTAACTTAAAGTTATGATGGGAAGCATAAGCAATCAACAAATGAATGGATTCAAGGCGAGCAACGGGAGCAAAGGTTTCACCGTAGTCGATACCCTTGACTTGGGAATAGCCTTGTGCTACCAATCTTGCCTTGTTGCAAACTATGGTCCCATGAGCATCTTGCTTGTTCTTGAATATCCACTTGGTTCCAATGACATTGTGGTTCCCCATTGGCCTTGGCACCAATCTCCACACCTTGTTGTACTCGAAGTTGTTGAGTTCTTCATGCATGGCATTGAGCCAATCCGGATCTTCGAGCGCCTCATAGACCTTTTGGGGTTCAACATAAGAGACAAACGCGTGATGTTCACAATAGTTTGCCAATTGTCTACGAGTGCTTACCCCCTTTTTAATGCTTCCAAGCACAATCTTCATGAGATGACCCTTGGTGGAGAGCTTGGATGCAATCTTGGCGGCACGACGCTCCAATTCCTCCTCGGGGGTGAGTCGAGGAGCGGTCACTTGATCATCATGAGAGCCGTCTTGAGCTTGTTCTTGATCTCGAGGAATTTCTTGATCTTGAACTTGCTCGGAGGAGAGAACTTGACCTTGGGCATCACTTGATGTTTCAACACCATCTTGAGATTGATCTTGCCCTTGGTCTTGCTCTTGAGGCTGAGGGCCTTCACTTTGTTCTTCGGAAGCGTGTGGGCCTTGGGTTGGTGATGGCTCCACTTGAGTGGGGCATTGTCCTTCTCCTTCGGCCACAAGGGGTTCCTCAATGGGTAGGATAAAACCAACTCCCATTCTTCTTATGGCTTGAGGAGGAATTTCATCACCTACATCACAAGTGCCACTTTGCTCCACTTGGGAGCCGTTATTCTCATCAACCTCCGCGTTACACGTCTCCTCAATAAGTCTCGTGGACTTATTGAGGACACGGTAAGCATGAGAGTTTGTAGCATAACCAACAAAAATGCCCTCGTAAGCTCTAGCCTCAAATTTAGGCAACCTGACACCTTTATTGAGAATGAAACACTTACACTGAACCAAGGTATTTCCCTCAATTTTTGAGAACCAAGGTATCAATCCAGTAGGAGGCCACGCTCAAGTCCCTCGTACCTGCACAAAACGATAGCTACTCGCAACCAACGCGATTAGGGGTTGTCAATCCCTTCACAGTCACTTACGAGAGTGAGATCTGATAGATATAATATTTTTGGTATTTTTGGTATAAAGATGCAAAGTAAAAGGTAAAGGCAAAGTAAAAAAGCAAAGCAAGATTAAAGTGATGGAGATTGATATGATGAGAATAGACCCGGGGGCCATAGGTTTCACTAGTGGCTTCTCTCAAGAGCATAAGTATTCTATGGTGGGTGAACAAATTATTGTTGAGCAATTGACAGAATTTAGCATAGTTATGAGAATATCTAGGCATGATCATGTATATAGGCATCACGTCCGTGACAAGTAGACCGAAACGATTCTGCATCTACTACTATTACTCCACTCATCGACCGCTATCCAACATGCATCTAGAGTATTAAGTTAAAAACAGAGTAACGCCTTAAGAAAGATGACATGATGTAGAGAGATAAATTCATGCAATATGAAATAAACCCCATCTTGTTATCCTCGATGGCAACGATGCAATACGTGCCTTGCTGCCCCTTCTATCACTGGGAAAGGACACCGCAAGATCGAACCCAAAGCTAAGCACTTCTCCCATGGCAAGAACTACCAATCTAGTTGGCCAAACCAAACGGATAATTCGAAGAGACTTGCAAAGATAACCAATCATACATAAAATAATTCAGAGAAGATTCAAATATTATTCATAGATAGACTTGATCATAAACCCACAATTCATCGGTCTCAACAAACACACCGCAAAAAGAAGATTACATCGAATAGATCTCCACAAGAGAGGGGGAGAACTTTGTATTGAGATTCAAAGAGAGAGAAGAAGCCATCTAGCTACTAACTATGGACCCGAAGGTCTGAGGTAGACTACTCACACTTCATCGGAGGGGCTAGGATGATGTAGAAGCCCTCCGTGATGACGACCCACTTCCGGCGGAGCTCCGAAACAGGCCCCAAGATGGGATCTTGTGGATACAGAAAGTTGCGGCGGTGGAATTAGGTTTTTGGCTCCTGTTCTGATCGTTTGGGGGTATGTGTGTATATATAGGAGGAAGGAGTACGTCGGTGGAGCACCGAGGGGCCCACGAGGCAAGGGCGCGCCCAAGGGGGGCACCCCCACCCTCGTGACCTCCTCTTTTGTTCCTTGGTGTAGGGTCCAAGTCTCCTGGATCACGTTCGGTGAGAAAATCACGTTCCCGAAGATTTTATTCCGTTTGGACTCCGTTTGATATTATGTTTCTCCGAAACACTAAAATAGGCAAAAAACAGCAATTCTGGGCTGGGCCTCCGATTAATAGGTTAGTCCCAAAAATTATATAAAAGTGGAAAATAAAGCCCAATATAGTCCAAAACAGTAGATAATATAGCCTGGAGCAATCAAAAATTATAGATACGTTGGAGACGTATCAACGAGCGGCGACGGTGGCCGGCTGCTAAAATGTTGAGGAGCACAAGCCGAGCGGTGATCCGGGGGCGTCGTCCTCGGGAGCTTGCGATGCCCCTCCTGAGGCGTCGATCGCTGATGAGATGCGGCATGCGGCTCCCGAGGCCGAGGCTCCAGGAGCCTCGGGAGGTCACAGCAAGAAAGAGCCAGGTTGTTCGCCATAGCCGGGCTCCCCTGAGGCTATCCCTCTTGGTTCTTCTTCGGCTCCGCCGCGCACCGGTCGTCACATCCAGCGCTTCGGTTGCCTTTGTGTGGACTTCGAGGAGCTTTGAAAGAGGAAGGGATTCCCCAGCGGTAGCAACATCTTCGAGCCGTTGAAGCGGCGAAAGTAAATCGCTATCGACGAGTAAGTACCTTATCTCGGTGATCCTCTATGTGTCGCCTTCCTTTCCTGACGATTGTCCCCTAGGCCCCCTTCTGCTAAGGCCGCGAAATCTCCAGAGAAGCAGCTCCCTCTCGTCCCATCGCGCCCGCCAAGCTCCAGCGCTACAGGCTCGGACGCTGCCCACGACATGGGATCAGCCAGGGGAGTTGGTCCGTCATTAAGGCGCCCCGAGCTTGCGCCTTCGCCGTCCTTTCTTTGCGGCCTTGCTCGGAGCGCAGCAGGCGTGCCAATGGCTCCTCCATTGGTCACGGTTGGTAGCTGGCTAGCCTCGATCCTGGAGTCTTCTTCAAGAAGCGGGCCTTGTTTGGTTCGGGCCTCTCGCGAGGGTCAGCTGGCGCCTGGGGCCGTGCCAGCCCCCAGCCCCCAACCGGGAGCTGGTGCGCCACTTGATGCTCCACCCGCAGCCCCCGAGGTGGAGGACGAGGTGGGACGAGCGTTTGAGCTTGAGCGCGAGCACAACGTGGTCCGCCACGAGCTCTTCCAAGGGGCGATGGGCGCGATGAACCACCTTGGTGAAGAGCTTGATGGTGTTGACTCGCGTCTTGAGGCTGAAGGTCTTCGATTGGTGGAGGAGCGGCGCAAGCTGCGAGTGGCCATCAACCTTGGTCGTTATCATCGCGACCTCGAGAATGCGAAGGCTGAGGCGTCCCTCAAGATTGCCAATGAGTACCGCTCGCGAGCTTTGGAAGAAGCTCACGAGGCCGATCGCCGCCGCGAGGCTGTGGAGGAGCACGCGTGGGAGCTCCAGGCCTGGAGCGTGTCCCTTGAGCAGCAGGTCGAGGCGCGCGAGGCCGCCCTTGCGTCGATGAGAGGGACGCCTGCGGAGGAAGAGGAGGTCCGGCAGAGCGAGGAGACGCTGGCCCTGGAAACCATGGAGCGCAGCCTCAAGCTCGAGCGACTGGAGACGAGGGAGCGTCAAGTTGCTCAAGCTGAAGATGCCATCGGGGCCCGCGAGGCCTGAGTCGAGGAGGAGATCAATCGCCGGGTGGTTGTGGTTCTCGCAGATCTGGAGGGCAGGTACGACTTGAAGCTGAAGCTCGCCGGTCAGGAGGGTGCGGGCAGGGCCGCCGCCCTCAGGCCCAAGTTGGACGAGGCCGAGAGGCGTGTGGAGGCCACAACCGCCGCCCTGGTTACAGCGCACGCGGACTTGGCCTCCGCCCGCGCCGAGCTGCTTTCCCTCCGGAGACGAATTGATGATGCTGAGGCCGTCGCTCGGCAAAACAGGGAGGAAGTGCTTCAACGCCGAACGCTGGAGCGTGAGCATGCTCCTATGCTTCAAGACCTTCGGAACAAGGCCAACACCGCCCTGGGTTATATCTGCGACGAGAACGCCCTGACCCCTCACTCAAGTGACTACGCCAGCCACCTAACCTTCTTCACCGAGGTGGTGACGCGCCTGGAGGCTCAATCTGCCAGAGCTCGGCAGCTTGTGGAGGAGAGGGGTCGTGGCCTGCTTCAGCGTGCCTTCTCCCGTGTCTTCAGCCACCTTCTGAATGCCGACCCCAACTTTGACTTCGATGCCGCCATTGCCCCTGTACCCATGGCCGCCCGGGGCGACCTGGTTCGTTGGGTAGAGGACCTTGTCGACGCGTTGGTCAGGGCCTTCACCTCGGAGAACGATGGGGTGGTGGTCATCGCAGACGAAGGTGACATGGTCAACGACGGCGATGGGGGCGTCACCGACAACGGCGACGATTCCGACGAAGATGATGATGATGCGAGTGACGCGTCCATGGACGATGCAGCGAGCGATATCTTTGGCTGATCCCATATTCTCCTGTTGTTTTATTCTGCATGCAAAACTCGAGTGTGGCCCTTGGAAAACTTGTAAGAGCATTTTGAGAGGGGGAGCCCCTCGTGTAAGCAAATTGCAGTTTTTACTTTCCTATGCGATGTGGGTATGTGTCCTCCTGAGCTCATGAAGCTGGGGTTGAGTTTCCCGACGTGGTTTACCTTAATCAGCGCCAACTTAGGGCTGGGTCGTGAGGCGACGAGTTCCTGAGAATCCTGCGGAGCTTATCGCCCCGTTTGAGGGGGGCCCGCAAGGGGTGAGCACCAGGCTTAGTGCTAGCGCGTGCTTTGCGTGGTCCGGCTCGCGAGGAGCTTTGTGAGGGAAAGGTGATGGACGTGAGTCCCAAACCAAACAAGATCTAGAAGGCGAGAAATGGCTCAAACGAGAAAAGGCACCCCCGCGCGCATCAATAAAAATTCAGCTTCAACTTAAGTCCAGAATCAGAAAGCAAAGCCACAGAAACAGAGATCCAAAGCAAAAGGTCGCATCCGGCACCTAGTCTAGTCTTTGGGTCTTCAAGTCTTCTCACCAGCATGGAGCTAAGTGCTGTCCACTAGGCGTGGGAGGGATCCCCAGGGCCTGAGGCCAGCGCTCCTGAGACTCCGGGGCGTGTACAGTCCCAACTCATTATTACGTGAGAGTGTCACGGGCGGTGAGCTTCACAGGCACCGGGCCATCTTCACAGGTACCGGCCTTGCTTCATATCGCCAGACGAGGGCCCCGCCTTGCGCCACCCTTGACCTCCTTTGACCCGACCGGAGACCAGGATGACACAAAGGAGGGAAAGAGGACGCCAGCGGTTCCCTCGGCAACCACGGGTCCTCTGCCGGGGGAAGGGTTGTTGAAGCCACCCCGGCAGAGGGCCTACCTCCGGGTGTCCCCTGGTTTCGCTTGCCTTAGGGAGGGGCCTTGCTCCTGGCTCCCTCCCGGCAGCCCCCAACATGTCTCCCTTGTTGAAACGGGTGCCGCCGTGCCAGGGTCGCCGATCGATGCTGGAACCTGATTCATCTGCAGCCCATGGTTAGCATAAGTCTGTTCCTGAGAGGTTAGCGGTACCCTGTAGTTGTCATCGCCGGCGCGATCGTTGTGGTTCTCCGCTGGCTCTTGGAAGGCTTCGACTCCTAGTGCCCCTTCTCTCCAATCTTCTCCAATGAATGAGCTGATGTCGTCCTCTGGTGTGTACCCTTGGTCCATCATACGGGGCACATAGGCTTCCGGGGTCGTCACCCCGAACACCTTGTCGTGGTGCCCCACTCTCCATGTTGCCCCGCCCATGATGGCGTCCTGGGGATGATAATATGGCATCCGGCCGGGACCATGGGGGGTGACGCTTGCGCTCGTGCTTGTCGAGGGCGGCATGGGGGGGTTGGAGCCCCCTACGCCGCCGGTCGTGCTGATGTTGACGAAACCCCCAGGCGTAGTCGATGGCGCTCAGGTGTGGTGAGGCTCGCCGCGCGACCTTGCAGTGGCCTGGGGGGAGTCGATAGCAGAAGGGTGGCGCTCCCGACGCCGCTGCGTCCAACAGCTCAGCAACACGCTCAAGCAGCGTGTCCCGGCCGCTCTCCATCAGCCTGCATCGCAGCAGCTCCCTTGCCACTGTGAGTGCCGCCCGCATGTTCGCGTGCTCCCGCCGTGAGTGCAGCGCTGTTGCTGCGGCATGACTCGCTGCTCTCGCTGTGGCTCGTACTTGCCGCGGGGTGAGGGTGGATGATGCCTGGCCGCGCTGTCCATGCCCGGCGGAGCTTGGTGGTGTCCGCGCCACTTGCGATGCGGGGTCGAGACATTCATGGGCAGGCGGCGCCGTCCGGGCTGGCCAGGCTGCCCAGCGGTCGGATCCGGCCCTTGGGTCGCCAGACATCGTAGCCAGTGAACGTCGGAGAGCTGATTGGCGGAGAAGAAGCTCCGGCGCACCCCTACCTGGCGCGCCAAATGTCGGATGTGGGGTTCCGGCTAACCCTCAAGGTTCGAACACTCGAGTGCGCGCGAAGTCTTTCCCTCCTACCGATCTACGCTCTTGCTCGCTAATATCTTGTGGACGAACTCGACGAACTCGCAACACAGAAAGACACGGGGTTTATACTGGTTCAGCCCACCATTATGGTGTAATACCCTACTCCAGTGTGGTGGTGGTGGATTGCCTCTTAGGCTGATGATGGACAATACAAGGGAAGAACAGGCTCCTGAGGTTGAGGTGTTCTTGTGCTTTCAGACTTGTGTGTATCTTTGGGTCCGATGAGATCTCCATTCTCTACTATGGTGGCTAGTCCTATTTATAGAGGCCCTGGTCCTCTTCCCAAATATTGAGCGGGAAGGGAGCCAACAATGGCGGGCAAATTTGAAGGAGGGCAGCTAGTCCAAGCTATCCTGATAAAAGCGGTCTTCGCCTGCGAAAAGCTCTGGGGAGACACCGTCTTGGGCTCCACGATGACCTCCGTCTTGCAGTCCATGGTCTTGGTCTGCACCGAAATGGAAACCTTTGCCTGATGCCTCGGTACTCCGCGGCTGCGCGTGCCCCCTTTGCACCAAAGTGGAAACAAGGATGCTGCGTGCGCTGGCGCCCGCCTGGCCCCCGCCTGGTGTCAATCATCATGGCTCACATCACGAGAGCCTCGAAAGGTTCGCCTCGCCATGATATCTCCGCCCCTCGCGAGCTTGCCTGACTAGGCTGCTCGGGAGGAGGTCTTGCGTCGTCCGCCTCACGAGGCTTGGACCCTCGCGAGGGTCTTGGATGCTTTGTTGATGAAGATGGGTCGTACGGCCTACTGGCTCAGCCACGCCATGGGCCGCAGGCAGGCAGGTCTGGGGACCCCCGTTCCTAGAACGCCGACAATCCTCCTTAGTTGGAAATTCTACCTTGTATGTCTGGTTCTCCAACCTAACAAGGTTCCACTGAAAATTCCTAGGCGCCAACTCACGCAAGTGCTGAATAATTTGTGCCTCTGTCATAACACCATTTGTCACCTTGAGTACTCCTGGAAAAGATCCCTCTATAGCCTGTACCGGGGGAGCCACCTCCGGAGACTCAAAAAACATAAGCTCTTGGGTCCCAACAATAAAGGACACTCACCGGTCAAATGCTGAGACTTCTGACAGTAATCACACAACTCCTTAGTGTAATCCGCCATGAAGTGACCTGGCTCACCGCATCTGTAACACGTCAACTTCTTCTTTTTGGTCGCCCACTTGGATAATTTTTCACCCTCCACTATGTCATTTCCTTTATCAGAACCACTATCCTTAGTCTTGGCAACCCCTGATCCAATAGCCGAAACCTTCACCTTCACCGCCGCCAAAGCCCGAACCGCGTCAACCGTGGCAGCCGGTAATGTGTCCGCGGGCGTGATGGTATCCACCTCGACTGGGACCTCTTGTGTCACTGTATCCGGTGGCGGAGGGGGACGTGGCGGTGGTGGACGACGCCCCGCCTCTCCCTCCACGGAAACGACGTCCTCCCTGGTTATGATAGTTGGGTCCAGACACTCTTTCAACAAAATTCCCCGGCGGACCTTGGAAACCACAACCGGGACCACTGCCATTGTACCATCCAGAACCCCGACCACCCCCAGAAGATGAACCACGATGTTGGCCTCCCCACTGACCATCTTGATTCTGATTCTGCCGGTGTCTATCTCCGCCATAGTCCCGACCACCACCATAGTCGCGCCTAGCCCCTCCATAGCCCCCGCCGCCGGAGCCGTCACCACGACCCTGACCGGCTTCTTGGCCCAGAGCAGCATGCGAACGGGGCAGTGGTGGCTCCTGCCGCGTCCCCACCCGAGCTGCATCATGGCTAGCAGCAGCCCTCGCCGGTGGTCGCGCCAGAGGCGGCGGTCCCTGCTACCTCTTGAGCACTGCGTTGGTTTTCCCTTGAAGAGGAAAGGGTGATACAACAAACTAGCGTAAGTATTTCCCTCGGTTTTTGAGAACCAAGGTATCAATCCAGTAGGAGGCTACGCGCGAGTCCATCACACCTACACAAAACAAATAAATCCTCGCAACCAACGCGATAAGGGGTTGTCAATCCCTACACGGTCAGTTACGAGAGTGAGGTCTGACAGATATGATAAGATAATATTTTTGGTATTTTTATGATAAATATGCAGAGTAAAATAAAAGCAAAGTAAAAAAGCAAAGGAAATAACTAAGTGTTGTAAGATTAATATGATGAAGGTAGACCCGAGGGCCATAGGTTTCACTAGTGGCTTCTCTCAAGAGCATAAGTATTTTACAGTGGGTGAACAAATTACTGTTGAGCAATTGACAGAATTGAGCATAGTTATGAGAATATCTAGGTATGATCATGTATATAGGCATCACGTCCAAGACAAGTAGACCGACTCCTGCCTGCATCTACTACTATTACTCCACACATCGACCGCTATCCAGCATGCATCTAGAGTATTAAGTTCAAGAGAACAGAGTAACGCTTTAAGCAACATGACATGATGTAGAGGGATAAATTCATGCAATATGATAAAAAAAACCATCTTGTTATCCTCGATGGCAACAATACAATACGTGCCTTGCTGCCCCTACTGTCACTGGGAAAGGACACCGCAAGATTGAACCCAAAGCTAAGCACTTCTCCCATTGCAAGAAAGATCAATCTAGTAGGCCAAACCAAACTGATAATTCGAAGAGACTTGCAAAGATAACCAATCATACATAAAATAATTGAGAGAAGATTCAAATATTGTTCATAGGTAAACTTGATCATAAACCCACAATTCATCGGTCTCAACAAACACACCGCAAAAGAAGATTACGTCGAATATATCTCCACAAGAGAGGGGGAGAACTTTGTATTGAGATCCAAAAAGAGAGAAGAACCCATCTAGCTAATAACTATGGACCCGAAGGTCTGAGGTAAACTACTCACACTTCATCAGAGAGGCTATGGTGTTGATGTAGAAGCCCTCCGTGATCGATGCCCCCTCCGGCGGAGCTCCGGAACAGGCCCCAAGATGGGATCTCATGGATACAGAAATTTACGGCGGTGGAATTAGGGTTTTGGCTCCGTATCTGATCGTTTGGGGGTACGTAGGTATATATAGGAGGAAGGAGTACGTCTGTGGAGCAACAGGGGGACCACGAGGGTGGAGGGCGCGCCTGGGGGGTAGGCGCGCCCCCCTACCTCGTGGCTTCCCTGTTGGTTGCTTGACGTAGGGTCCAAGTCTCCTGGATCTTGTTCATTCCAAAAATCACGTTCCCAAAGGTTTCATTCCGTTTGGACTCCGTTTGATATTCCTTTTCTTCGAAACCCTAAAATAGGCAAAAAACAGCAATTCTGGGTTGGGCCTCTGGTTAATAGGTTAGTCCCAAAAATAATATAAAAGTGAATAATAAAACCCAATAATGTCCAAAACAGAAGATAATATAGCATGGAGCAATCAAAAATTATAGATACGTTGGAGACGTATCAAGCATTCCCAAGCTTAATTCCTGCTCGTCCTCGAGTAGGTAAATGATAAAAACAGAATTTTTGATGTGGAATGCTACTTGGCATAATTTCAATGTAATTCTTCTTAATTGTGGCATGAATATTCAGATCCAAAAGATTCAAGATAAAAGTTTAATATTGACATAAAAATAATAATACTTCAAGCATACTAACTAAGCAATTATGTCTTCTCAAAATAACATGGCCAAAGAAAGTTATCCCTATAAAATCATATACTCTGGCTATGCTCTATCTTCACTACACAAAGTATTTAAATCATGCACAACCCCGATGACAAGCCAAGCAATTGTTTCATACTTTTGACATTCTCAAAAAATTTCAATCTTCACGCAATACATGAGCGTGAGCCATGGACATGGCACTATATGTGGAATAGAAAGGTGGTGTTGGAGAAGACAAAAAGGGAGAAGATAGTCTCACATCAATTAGGAATATCAATGGGCTATGGAGATTCCCATCAATAGATATCAATGTGAGTGAGTAGGGATTGCCATGCAACGGATGCACTAGAGCTATAAGTGTATGAAATCTCAAAAAGAAACTAAGTGGGTGCGCATCCAACTTGCTTGCTCACGAAGACCTAGGGCATTTTGAGGAAGCTTGTCATTGGAATATACAAGCCAAGTTCTATAATGAAAAATTCCCACTAGTATATGGAAGTGATATCATAGGAGACTCTCTATCATGAAGATCATGGTGCTACTTTGAAGCACAAGTGTGGTAAAAGGATAGTAGCATTGTCCCTTCTCTCTTTTTCTCTTATATTTTTTTATTTGGGCCTTTTCCCCTTTTTTGGCCTCTTTATTATTATTATTTATTTATTTTTTCGTCCGGAGTCTCATCCCGACTTGTGGGGGAATCATAGTCTCCATCATCCTTTCCTCACTTGGGACAATGCTCTAAAAATGATGATCATCACACTTTTATTTACTTACAACTCAACAATTACAACTCGATACTTAGAACAAAATATGACTCTATGTGAATGCCTCCGGCGGTGTACCGGGATATGCAATGAATCAAGAGTGACATGTATGAAAGAATCATGAACGGTGGCTTTGCCACAAATACAATGTCAACTACATGATCATGCAAAGCAATATGACAATGATGAGGTGTGTCATAATAAACGGAATGGTGGTAAGTTGCATGGCAATATATCTCCGAATGGCTATGGAAATGCCATGATAGGTAGGTATGGTGGCTGTTTTGAGGAAGGTATATGGTGGGTGTATGGTACCGGCGAAAGTTGCGCGGTACTAGAGAGGCTAGCAATGGTGGAAGGGTGAGAGTGCATGTAATCCCTGGACTCAACATCAGTCATAAATAACTCACATAATTATTGCAAAAATTTATTAGTTATCGAAACAAAGTATTATGCGCATGCTCCTAGGGGGGATAGATTGGTGCATGCTATTCTCGTGTTCCGTGATTAGAAAAGACCTGTTTCTTGTTTTCTTTGAGGTAATAAATGAGCTGTATCCCGCTTTGCCTATCTTGATGTGGAATGGAAAAAGAAGATTTTGGACTTTCTGCCCACGAAGAAATAGTAGCATTTGAAACTGGAAAGATTTACTTTGGATAGTAAATCCCCAAGGAAGGGCTATAAAAAAGACCATCGCTCGTCCCCGACCGCCACTCATAAGGAAGACAATCAATAAATAAATCATGCTCCGACTTCATCACATAACGGTTCACCATACGTGCATGCTACGGGAATCACAAACTTCAACACAAGCATTTCTCAAATTCACAACTACTCAACTAGCACAACTCTAATATCACCATCTCCATATCTCAAAACAATTATCAAGTTTCAAACTTCTCTTAGTATTCAACACACTCATAAGAAAGTTTTACTAATCTTGTATACCTAGCATATTAGGATTATTTAAGCAAATTACCATGATATTTAATACTCTCAAAATAATCTAAGTGAAGCATGAGAGATCAATAGTTTCTATAAAACAAATCCACTGACGTGCTCTAAAAGATATAAGTGAAGCACTAGAGCAAAAACTATATAACTCAAAATATATAAGTGAAGCACATAGAGTATTCTAATAATTTCCAAATCATGTGTGTCTCTATCAAAAGGTGTGTACAGAAAAGATTATTGTGTAAAACTAACAAATAAAGACTCAAATCATACAAGACGCTCCAATCAAAACACATATCATGTGGTGAATAAAAATATAGCTCCAAGTAAAGTTACCGATAGAAGTAGACGAAAGAGGGGATGCCTTCTGGGGCATCCCCAAGCTTAGGCTCTTGCCACTCCTTGTTCCATAATCCATCAAATCTTTACCCAAAACTTGAAAACTTCACAACACAAAACTTAAAGTAGAAAATCTCGTGAGCTCCGTTAGCGAAAGAAAACAAAACACCACTTCAAGGTACTGTAATGAACTCATTCTTTATTTATATTGGTGTTAAACTTACTGTATTCCAACTTCTCTATGGTTTATAAACTATTTTACTAGGCATAGATTCATCAAAATCAGCAAACAACACACGAAAAACAGAATCTGTCAAAAACAGAATAGTCTTTAGTAATCTGTAACTAGCGCAAGATATGGAACCCCAAAAATTCTAAAATAAATTGCTGGACGTGAGTAATTTATCTATTAATCATGTGCCAAAATAATTAACTAAATATAACTTTCCAAATAAAAATGGCAGCAGTTCTCGTGAGCGCTAAAGTTTCGGTTTTTTGCAGCAAGATTAACAAGACTTTCCCCAAGTCTTCCCAACGGTTCTACTTGGCACAAACACTAATTAAACACAAAAAACACAACCAAAATAGAGGCTAGATAAATTATTTATTACTAAACAGGAGCAAAAAGCAAGGAATAAAAGTAAAATTAGGTTGCCTCCCAACAAGCGCTATCGTTTAACGCCCCTAGCTAGGCATAAAAAGCAAGGATAAATCTAGGTATTGCTATCTTTGGTAGGCAATTCTTCAATGAGACATCTATCAGGATTCGGCTTGCCTGCTCCCTCCCTATGCTCCCATCTATGCTCCCACTTCATCCTACGGTTGTCTTTTTTCCTCTTTTCTTTCTAATCTAATCATCTCCCCCCTGATTTTAAGGGGGTGGGGCTGCACCTTATTTTGTTCCAATCAAATCAAGCCACGTACGCGGGAGCACGGATGGGAACACGCCGGAGGAGCAGGCAAGTCTCGTCCCATCTATCATCCTTAGAAGTTTCTTTCTTTTTATTGATTATCAAACTTTTAGGCACAAGATCGAAAAATTTATTTGTAACAAATGGTTCCTTAATGATAGCAAAAAGATTGGGATGAATACTTATAGATTTGAGATCCAGAGTTTCCTTACTAGAGGATTCACCCTTATTTTTAGGAACATACATAAGCTTGGAAATTTTAGTAGGAGGACTTGGAGTATTCTTTATGGAAGAAAA
Source organism: Triticum urartu (assembly GCF_056163025.1). Taxonomy (NCBI): domain Eukaryota; kingdom Viridiplantae; phylum Streptophyta; class Magnoliopsida; order Poales; family Poaceae; genus Triticum; species Triticum urartu. The sequence continues at coordinate 380,579,118 of NC_141873.1, forward strand.
AGCGGTTCCCAAGTTGGTAATAATACCCTCAAGTTTATCGATTCTAGTGGAATCCTGATTTATTTTCTCATTAACTATAGGTTCCTTTTCTTTAATATTTTTCAAAGTGACTCCTACTTTAGATCCATATTGAGTGATTAGGTTGTGGATCTTTTTATCCAAATTTTCAATTAACTCTATAGTAGCAACCTTATTTTCAATAATTTCATGTTTTTGCATTACATGCTACAAAGTTAACATAGTTCCATTAACCAAAAGAGGTGGTGATCCAAACAAATCTATCATAGCATTATAAGAATCAAAAGTATGGCTACCCAAGAAGTTCCCTCCGGTAAAGGTATAAAGGATATATATGTACCAAGGAGTAGCGCCTACATAAAAATTGCGAAGAAGAACGGAAGTGGATTGCTTCCAGGTAGATCTATTTTGAGCATTGCAAATTCTATACCAAGCGTCTTTTAGATTTTCTCCCTCCCTTTACTTAAAATTTAGAACTTCATTCTCGGGAGAAAACGGAGAAGCAAAGGGACTAGCCATAACGACAAGCAAACAGAAAAGAGGCGAACAGAAAAAAAGAGAGGGAGGATAGAGACAGAGGGCGAATAAAGCGGCAAGGGTGAAGTGGGGGAGAGGAAAATGAGAGGCAAATGGCAAATAATGTAATGCAGGAGATAAGGGTTTGTGATGGGTACTTGGTATGTTGACTTTTGCGTAGACCTCCTCGGCAACAGCGCCAGAAATCCTTCTTGCTACCTCTTGAGCACTGCGTTGGTTTTCCCTTGAAGAGGAAAGGGTGATGCAGCAAAGTAGCGTAAGTATTTCCCTCAGTTTTTGAGAACCAAGGTATCAATCCATTAGGAGGCTACGCGCGAGTCCTTCGCACCTACACAAAACAAATAAATCCTCACAACCAACGCGATAAGGGGTTGTCAATCCCTACACGGTCACTTACGAGAGTGAGATCTGATAGATATGATAAGATAATATTTTTGGTATTTTTATGATAAAGATGCAAAGTAAAATAAAAGAAAAGTAAAAAAGCAAAGGAAATAACTAAGTGTTGGAAGATTAATATGATGAAGATAGACCCGGGGTCCATAGGTTTCACTAGTGGCTTCTCTCAAGGGCATAAGTATTTTACGGTGGGTGAACAAATTACTGTTGAGCAATTGACAGAATTGAGCATAGTTATGAGAATATCTAGGAATGATCATGTATATAGGAATCATGTCCAAGACAAGTAGACTGACTCCTGCCTGCATCTACTACTATTACTCCACACATCGACCGCTATCCAGCATGCATCTAGAGTATTAAGTTCAAGAGAACAGATTAACGCTTTAAGCAAGATGACATGATGTAGAGGGATAAATTCATGCAATATTATAAAAAAACATCTTGTTATCCTCGATGGCAACAATACAATACATGCCTTGCTGCCCCTACTGTCACTGGGAAAGGACACCCCAAGATTGAACCCAAAGCTAAGCACTTCTCCCATTGCAAGAAAGATCAATCTAGTAGGCCAAACCAAACTGATAATTCGAAGAGACTTGCAAAGATAACCAATCATACATAAAAGAATTCAGAGAAGATTCAAATATTGTTCATAGATAAACTTGATCATAAACCCACAAGTCATCGGTCTCAACAAAGACACCGCAAAACAAGATTACAACGAATAGATCTCCACAAGAGAGGGGGAGAACTTTGTATTGAGATCCAAAAAGAGAGAAGAAGCCATCTAGCTAATAACTATGGACCCAAGGTCTGAGGTAAACTACTCACACTTCGTCGAAGAGGCTATGTGTTGATGTAGAAGCCCTTCGTGATTGATTCCCCCTCCGGCAGAGCTCCGGAACAGGCCCCAAGATGGGATCTCATGGATACAGAAAGTTACGGTGGTGGAATTAGGGTTTTGGCTCCGTATCTGATCATTTGGGGGTACATAGGTATATATAGGAGGAAGGAATACGTCGGTAGAGCAACAGGGGGCCCACGAGGGTGGAGGGCGCGCCTGAGGGGGGGGGTAGGCGCGCCCCCTACCTCGTGGCTTCCCTGTTGGTTGCTTGACGTAGGGTCCAAGTCTCATGGATCTTGTTCATTCCAAAAATCACGTTCCTGAAGGTTTCATTCCATTTGGACTTCGTTTGATATTCCTTTTCTTCGAAACCCTAAAATAGGCAAAAAAAACAGCAATTCTGGGCTGGGCCTCCGGTTAATAGGTTAGTCCCAAAAATAATATAAAAGTGAATGACAAAGCCCAATAATGTCCAAAACAGAAGATAATATAGCATGGAGCAATCAAAAATTATAGATACGTTGGAGGCGTATCAGTCCCGACATGGGCAGAGGACCTCCACGCACTGCCATGTCCTGAAGACAACAGACTCCGCCCCATATTCTTGCCGCCCGGCGGTGCCCGAGCTTAGGAAACCTAGGCGCACGGAAAACCCTAACGATAGAAACAGGTGGCGGCATGAAGATCGAGTTCTCATGCAATCGCAATAAGTCAGGCGTGGGAACTTGCGAGACCTGGCACTGCATCTAGGCCTCAGACCCAATATTTCCAAATCCCACACACTTGTCGGCCTCAGAAACTTCTTTGTGGCCCAACAGCGAATTCAAGCGCGCCCGTTTGGCCGCTTGAATTGTGTTGGCCGCCCTGGCCAACGGCGGTGACTGCGGCGGTGGCGGCCTCACTACACGCTCCTGTTTCCCCTTCTTCTTCTTCTTCGTAACAAGAGTCCATGAATCCTGGATGAAATTAGAGAGCGTAATAGGTGCACAATTTACCTTCGAGATCAGTCCTATCCAAGGTTTCATATGCAATGGAGTTTTTCCAAGAATCTCCCTCTTCATGTGAAGAACGGCGACAGGTAATTCTTCCGGCGGTGTCGGCATCCTCGTGCCCACCATATTCCCCGGAATCACCTCACCAGTGCAGGTTCTCTTCTCCTCCTCCACTCCCCTCAGAACATTCTTTTGTTCCTCGTCATCGTCTGTATCCGCAAGGACCCAAAAACGTCCTCCCCATCGAGGTTTTGATTCCCCATCATCGGTCATTGTTGTCAAGTCGATCAAATTGGTATCATCCTCATGATCCACCTGCATTCTGTAATCAGCGCGCATGTTATAAATATCAATGCATAAATGAAAACCTACCGTGATCTGAACGTCAGCCACTAGGTAATCTCTGACGAGGACTCGTTGTCTAGATCGAGTAGGCTCGTCCATCTAGAGATCAGGTTGTGCCGAAGCCGACCCTCGATCCAGCCTCCGTAGCGACTCGCATCGGCGAAATGCACCTTCAAGTGCTCCGCCTGCGCCTTCTTGATCTCATCATCAGATGGGCTTGTCTCCCTGAGATCCACCTCAGAAGATCCGATCGAACCCCCTCCGGTCCCCGACGTGTGCGGCATTGGAGAAGCGGAGCGACGCTCTTGATGATTAGGGAGCGACGGCAAGTGCAATGGTGGCCGGCCCTCAGGCGGTCCGGGGCCCCGATCGCCACACATGACCCTTAACTTGCGGTCATCTCTAATGATGGCACCAACTACCCATCGAAGGAAATCAAAAGCTACATCAACATTGAGTTTGACATGCCCCTTCATTGGCTTAGACCCACCACACTTTATCTTTGCCTTCAGTGAGTTTGCGGCGAAGAAGTTTGCTACTAGGGTCTGAATTGACATACTAATTTGGTTTGGTGAATTCATCTACTCTCCATGGACCAGCTTCCTTCCCACCGAAGTACCATCTTATCGTTGCCACTATCTATTCTAATCTAGCCTGACCGAGAACAACGACCTCATCATCAAGAACATTTTGGAGATACTCTAACACCGTCCCACCTACATGATCAATCACACATGCCTTCTTGATGGCATCACCAAGCCCCAAAATGTGCCAAAGTTCATTTGCTTTTGGGCATTCAAACAAGAGATGTTTAACAGTTTCAACACCCATGCTAATGTGGGACATTGTGGTGGTATCTTTAGGTGTCGATTAGCCAAGATAGTCCAACAGGGTAAAGCACCATGCAGGGTCTTCCAAAGAAAAACCTTAACTTCTGATGGACAGAACAAATTACAAAATGTTTTTCAAATATCATAGGTATTAAAACCTTCCAGTTCAATGTCTCCTTCCAGTTTGAGCTCATATTGATATTCCCACTACACATAATAAGCACTTATCACAGTAAACCTACCAGTTTTAGCAAAGCTCCATGAAATAAAGTCCGACATCCCATAAGAAGATAATGGAATAGAGAGGATCCAATCAACAACTTTCTCAGAAAGTTTGGCGAATTAATTGTTCATTCCAAGAACCAAGGGTCAATTAGATCGACCACCTTCGTTAATAGCTGGTCACTACACCTTGGGATAAATTTTTCATAGACGATTGTTTGATCCAATGATCAGTCCGAATATCAATACTTTGTCCGTCTCCAACTCGCCAAACATGTCCTTGATTGACAGTATCAACTCCTGCCATGATGCTTCGTCAAGTACACGATGACCCCTTCTTAATGTAGCACAAAGCAGCTCACCTTCAGGATAATATTTTGCTCTCTGAATAGTAGCACATAATGAATCAGTGTTCTCAATTAAGTGCCATGCCTGTTTTGCAGGCAACACTATTGAAGCATTGTATATCACAGAATCCCCTACCTCCTTTTTCTTCTTCTTTGGCACATATATCTTCCACCACGAAAACTACTGCATAATTAAGTTTGTGGTTAGCATCACCACCCCGCCAAAATTGTAAGATCGCATCAGTGATTCTTTGCAAGTTTTTCTAGGAATTTTAAGGACCGACATCACATAGGTTGGTATAGCTTGAGTCACTGACTTGATTAGAATTTCCTTTCCTTTTAAAGGCAAACGTATCTCCTTCCAACCATTGAGTCTGAGAATCAGACGAATAAGTAGGTATTGAAATCTGTCACATTTATCTAAACCTAGTGTTGCTGGAAGGCCCAAGTATTTATCATTTAAAGCCTCGGTCATAATTTGGAGTGTGGAAAAGACCCGTACTCTCATGTCAACATTAGCACTTGGGCTAAATAAAATGCTTGGCTTATCAACACTCACCATTTCCCCCGAAGCAGACCAATAAGAATCCAGAATCCTTTTAAGACAATCAACATTTTGGGCATTAGCCTCCAGGAGAATAAGTGAGTCATAGGCAAGCAAAAGATTTGTAACAACCGTAGCTTCTCAACAAACCTTGACGCTCACTAATTCTCCTTGCTCCTCCGCATGAGTCAAGAGGGTCGTCAGTCCTTCAGTGCAAAGAAAAATAGGCAAGGGGAGAGGGGGGGTCCCCCTGCCTTAAACCTATGGTGGGACAATATTGTTTGATTCATGGCAATTTAAATGAGCCCTATAATCAACTGAAGTAACACAAAACATAATCAGTTTAACCCAATCAACATGAAAACCAAGCTTTAGAGTATTGATTCAAGAAACACCCACTCAACATGATTGTGCGCCCTGTGCATATCCAGTTTAACAACACAGCCCACCACACCTATTTGCCTTCTTTCCTATTTTTAGTTATGCAAGCTTTCATAGGCCATCAGGACATTGACACCAATCAAAGGCCCTAAAGTACTATGTGAAGGAAATATGCCCTAGAGGCAATAATAAAGTTGTTATTTATATTTCCTCATATCATGATAAATGTTTATTATTCATGCTAGAATTTTATTAAACGGAAACTTAGTACATGTGTGAATACATAGACAAATAGAGTGTCACTATTATGCCTCTACTTGACTAGCTAGTTGAATCAATGATGGTTATGTTTCCTAACCATAGACATGAGTTGTCACTTGATTAACGGGATCACATCATTAGAGAATGATGTGATTGACTTGACCCATTCTTTAGCTTAGCACGATGATCGTTTAGTTTGTTGCTATTGCTTTCTCCATAACTTATACATGTTCCTATGACTATGAGATCATCCAACTCCCGAATACCGGAGGAACACTTAGTGTGCTATCAAACATCACAATGTAATTGGGCGACTATAAAGATGCTCTACAGGTGTTTCCGATTGTGTATGTTGGGTTGGCATAGATCGAGATTAGGATTTGTCACTCCGAGTATCGGAGAGGTATCTCTAGGTCCACTCGGTAATGCACATCACTATAAGCCTTGCAAACAATGTAACTAATAAGTTGGTTATAGGATGATGCATTATGGAACGAGTAAAGAGACTTGCCGGTAACGAGATTGAACTAGGTATTAAGATACTGACGATCAAATCTCGGGCAAGTAACATACCGATGACGAAGGGAATAATGTATGTTGTTATGCGGTTTGACCGATAAAGATCTTCGTAGAATATGTGGGAGCCAATATGAACATCCAGGTTCCGCTATTGGTTATTGACCGGAGACGTGTCTCGGTCATGTCTACATAGTTCTCGAACCCGTAGGGTCCGCACGCTTAACGTTCAGTGACGATCGGTATTATGAGTTTATGTGTTTTGATGTACCGAAGGTAGTTCAGAGTCCCGGATGTGATCATGGGCATGACGAGGAGTCTCTAAATGTTCGAGACATAAAGATCGATATATTGGATGACTATGTTTGTACATCGGAAAGGTTTCAAGAGAGTTCGGGCATATACCGGAGTACCGGGGGGTTACCGGAACCCCCCGGGGAGTCAATGGGCCTTAATGGGCTATAGTGGAAAGGAGGAGGAGGTGGCCAAGGTGGGGGCGTGCCCCCCCAAGCCCAATCCAAATTGGGAGGGGGCGGCCCCCCTTTCCTTCTCTCCTTCTCCCCTTCCTTCCCTCTCCTACTCCAACTAGGGAAGGGGGAATCCTACTCCCACCGGGAGTAGGACTCCCCCCTTGGGCACGCCTAGGAGGCCGGCCCTCTCCCCCCCTCCACTCCTTTATATACGGGGGAGGGGGGAACCCCATAGACACACAAGTTGATCATTGATCTCTTAGCCATGTGTTGTGCCCCCTCCACCATAATCCACCTCGGTCATATCGTAGCGGTGCTTAGGCGAAGACCTATTCCGGTAGCATCATCACCGTCATCACGCCATCGTGCTGATGAAGCTCTCCCTCGATACTCTGCTAGATCGTGAGTTCATGGGACGTCACCGAGCCAAACGTGTGTAGATCGCAGAGGTGTCGTACTTTCTGTACTAGGATCGGTCGATCGTGAAGACGTACGACTACATCTTCTGCGTTGTCATAACGCTTCCGCTTACGGTCTACGAGGGTACATAGACAAGACTCTCCCCTCTTGTTGCTATGCATCACCATGATCTTGCGTGTGCGTAAGAATTTTTTGAAATTACTGTGTTCCCCAACACTATGTGTAGGGATGATAATGTTAGGCAAGAGAACCTTCATCCAGGCTACCAATATTTTAGAGATCACCTTATAAACCATGTTACACATGCTGATGGGTCTAAACTGACTCACCTTCTCTGGTGCATTCACTTTTGGTATCATAACGATAGCCATATCATTCCACCCTTGTGGCATAGTGCATGAATTTAAAACATGTAGGACTTCAGCCACAACATCATCACCCAACATTAGTCAAAATTGATTATAAAGTACTGCATGTAAGCCAATGACCCTGAGTGCTTTAAGATCCCCAATATCAAATAGCGCCTTACGCACTTCCTTCACTATGTAAGGGGCTAATAAGGTCATATACTTATCATTTGAGATAACTCATCTCACCCTTGATAACACCTCCAGATCTGGATGAAGTACTTGTGATGAAAAGAGATTAGAGAAGTAGCTTGAAACAAGATTACTCGGATCATTCGTACCTGGCACCAATTTCTAGTATCATCAAAAAGCTTTCTAATTTGGTCAAGCTTCTTACAATCCGTGGATGCTCTCTAAAAGAAAAAGAGTTTCTGACACCATGCAAAAGACAGTTGGCTCATCCCTACTAAAGCCACAATCTCCTCTTGATCAAGCAAGTTTCCAATAAGTGTTTGGATTTCTGTTAGCCGATCACGAGTATCATGAGTAAAGCACATAGGAGTCCATGAGTATCATTAGTGAAACACATAGCGCCCCATGAGTGTGGGATTGATGACGAGACCTCCTTTGGTTCACATAGGAATAGGAACTTTTCCTATCATGGCATTATCCAAGACTTTGGTTTGAACAAATGCAGCAAAGGGAAAATGGAGGAAATTTTCCTTTGGTCTCAATTTTAGCAGAAATACACAAGAATTTTACAATCCACTTGGACTCCCTTTTTTAAAATTCTTCCTACGCATGAAGGAGACTGAGATCCTTAGTCACATAATAACATGCTAATTACACATTTCATTGTTATGGTTTGACTTTAACTTGACTCTAGTTATTGGGATTCCTGTGCTTTTCCTATTCCTATGAAGCAAATACCCAAGTCTGCAAAAATCCTACATTTTTCAATCCTCTGTTAAACACATGCATTCCTATATAACCCCGGTGTTCTTTTTTTCTTTCTTTCCTACGTTTTTAGAATTATGCGAACTAAGGGAGGCCTGAATAGTATTCTTCATGCTAAGGGCCTGTTTGGAGTTTCGTACATACTAATCTAACTCAATACATTTGTGTTGGCCAACATTTTGAACTAAAATTTCTGGTAGGCAGAATGGATTGAGTAGATTAGCTAGTATGCACACAAGCAAGGCCTAAGTTATAATCGAGGACGTTATGAAATAGCTATGTGTTACCATGACACTAGTGTCGTGATCATACATGGCCTATAATTGTATCCGTGGACGACCAACAATATTACTATCTGTGTCGCCTCTTTATATTTTCTCTTATAGAGCATGTTTCTCTTATCTATGTGAAGTCCAACCATGAATGGGTGTATTGGTTTTTTGTCTTTCCTAGTTGTTAGTGCGATTGATCTTTCACAAAGTCACCGGTTTGCAAAGTTACAATACATAGAAAATACACATTAGTTTTTGGCAATAGGTGAATGGTTTAGGAATTGCTCATCTAAAGAATAATGTTTGCGCCATGTTATTTACATTCAAATTTCTATCTAATCAAACTAAACTATGCCAGTTCCATTCTCGTTTGTTGCTCTGCTCCATAATTGGTGTGTTATATTAAATGAGGTGCTAATATGAGTCATGTAGAACAATAAACGAGGTTATCTAAGATACTAACAGAAACAACTTAACTATACAACTCTAGACAAAGACAATAGGACAATGGTGTATGCAATATAATTTTTCTTATGTGAACTCCAAAAGCATGCAATTTACAGTTTTGAAAAGAAAAACATGCAATTTTTGGGGGAGAGGAGGGGTGCTTTTGCGGGTCCTTGCGTCGGTTGCATGTGACATCGTCAGATTGTTCATTGCAAGCGGTACATGTGATGTTGCAAGGCTGACCGTGGTTATTTTTCTAGCTACAATGCCTGACCGCCATGTTGCAAAGCTGGTCGCGCAATGCTGCAGGGCCAACGGCCACAGATGCAACTCGGATGCGGGGGCTGAAAGGTTGGTAGCCGCTGCTCCAAGCTAGATACGGGGGGCTGCAAGGTCACCCACTGACGCTGCACCCGGACGTGTGATGTTGTTGCCAGGCCGGATGGACGGTGCATTAAGTGTAACACCCACGATGCGGCTATATCTCCCATGTGTCGGAGCATGACTTAGAGGCATAACCGCATAGTAGGCATGTCGCAAGAGGGGTAATCTTTACACATCCCATGTACTGAATATGAAAGGGATAAAGAGTTGGCTTACAATCTCCACTTCACACAATACATAAATATAGCATTACATCAGCCAAAATACAATCAAGGTCCGACTATGGAACCAAATAAAGAAAGACAACCCCTAATGCTAGATCCCCGATCGTCCCGACTGGGCTCCACTACTCACCAACTGGAAATGAAACAATACTACGATCAAGATCTTCATCAGCTCCTCCTTGAGCTCGATTGCGTCACCTGCACGGTTATCATCGGCACCTGCAACTGTTTGAAGTAAACTGTGAGTCACGAAGACTCAGCAATCTCACGCCCGCGAGATCAAGACTATTTAAGCTTATGGGAAGGAAAGGGTAGTGAGGTGGAGCTGCAGCAAACACTAAGCATATATGGTGGCTAAACATACGCAAATAAGAGCGAGAAGAGAAGCAAAGCACCGTCGTGAACTAGAAGTGATCCAGAAACTACTTACGTTCAAGCATAACACAAGAACCGTGTTCACTTCCCGGACACCGCCAGAAAGAGACCATCACGGCTACACACGCGGTTGATGCATTTTAATTAAGTTAAGTGTCAAGTTCTCTACAACCGGACATTAACAAATTCCCATCTGCCCATAACCGCGGGCACGGCTTTCGAAAGTTCAAAACCCTGCAGGGGTGTCCCAACTTAGCCCATCACAAGCTCTCACGGTCAACGAAGGATATTCATTCTCCCAGGAAGACTCGATCAGACTCAGAATCCCGGTTACAAGACATTTCGACAATGGTAAAACAAGACTAGCAAAGCCGCCCGAATGTGCCGACAAATCCCGATAGGAGCTGCACATATCTCATTCTCAGGGCACACCGGATTGTCCAAACTTCCGGTAGGCCAACCCAGAGTTGCCCTTGGTGGCCATCGACGGCTGACAGGTTAGACCAACACTCAGAGGAGCATTGGCCCGGGGGGGTTAAAATAAAGATGACCCTCGGGCTCCGGAAACCCAAGGGAAAAAGGCTAGGTGGCAAATGGTAAAACCAAGGTTGGGTCTTGCTGGAGGAGTTTTATTCAAGGCGAACTGCCAAGGGGTCCCCATTACAACTCAACCGTGTAAGGAACGCAAAATCAAGGAACATAACACCGGTATGACGGAAACTAGGGCGGCAAGAGTGGAACAAAACACCAGGCATAAGGCCGAGCCTTCCACCCTTTACCAAGTATATAGATGCATTAATTAAATAAGAGATATTGTGATATCCCAACATATCCATGTTCCAACATGGAACCAGCTTCAACTTCACCTGCAACTAGCAACGCTATAAGAGGGGCTGAGCAAAAGCGGTAACATAGCCAAACGACGGTTTGCTAGGAAAGGTGGGTTAGAGGCTTGACATGGCAATATGGGAGGCATGTTATAGCAAGTGGTAGGTATCGTGGCATAGCAATAGAGCGAACAACTAAGCAAGCAAGGATAGAAGTGATTTCGAGGGTATGGTCATCTTGCCTGAGATCCCGCAAGGAAGAAGAACGAGTCCATGAAGAAGACAAACAGACGTAGTTGAACGAATCCTCACAACTCCGGAACGGAACCGAAGCTAACGAGAGAAGAAACCCGGAAAGAAGCAAGCAACATAGTAAACAACCATCAAATCAACATGGCATGATGCACAACCAAGTATGATGCATGTCCGGTTTAAAGAGGCATGGCATGGCAAAGTGCACAAACAACACTACAAGTTAAGTGGAGCTCAATATGCAACGATTTGCATATTGACGGAACACCACATTCAAGTTATTTAGTTCTCTCCTGTTTATGTACCCAACAATATTAAATGTTGATTAACATGGCAAGAGGTGAAGCATAATAAAACCACTTATCTAGGCAAGTTTAAATGAGGCCGGATCAACAAGCAACAAGTCCGGAAAACCTCATATGCATATTTTTAGGTTTGGTACTGTTCTGCCCTAAACCATATTTTAGAGTTGTTTAACATGCAAAGCAATGCCACCATGTTAAACTAGGCATTATTCTACCCCATTTACATATAAAGTTTATTAAATTTGGAGCTACGGTTATTTAGTTATGAATTAAATCATTTTAGCAAGTTATTTAAGCAAATATAAACAAACAAAATTTTAAACATTTTAAACATGTGTGAAAGTTGGATACTATTAAACTAGAAAAAAGTTTAAGCATTTTTCATATAAAGTTTGTTTAATTTCGATGCACGGTTGTGGAGTTATTAAATGCATGAACAAGAAGGGTTTTTCTGCAAAATTGGCGTTATCTCGAATAATAGAAAAAATCATCCAGAGGAAAAAAAACACTATTGGGCTGAAACTGATCACGGGCCCAATAGGAAACAGGCGCGGGGGGAGGTAACTTACCCTGGGCCAAGGCCCAGGTCGATGGAGTCAGCTGGGCCGCGGGGCTTGTGGCTGGGCCTGATCTGGAGGCCAGCAGGCGACCCACGCGCGAGACGGGCGCAGACAATGCGCGGTCGAGCGCTGTGGCGCGCTGCTCGACCTGAAGCAGGGGGTGCAGGGGTTGCAGGGCGGCGAGGGGCTCCGGGAAGACGGCGGTGGGACGTCAGAAGCAGCAGAAGAGGTCGGGGATGGGGAATCCATGGCGGAGGCGGCGAGATCCGGCGGTCCCCGGCCGGATCTAACGCGAAACTGCAGCGGTGGTAGACTCTGGTAGAGCATAGGCGTCCATGGCGTCGGTCCCTGTGAAGAGAAACGAGAGAGATGAGAGAAACTGAGAGAGAGCTTTGTCGGGGAGCAAGAGGAAAACGGAGGGGAGTATGGAGAGGAAGACACAGTCCTCCTGGTCCAGTGCTGCTCCAGTCCGACGGCAGCGACGCGGAAAAAGAGGTCTCCGGCGCGGGAGGTTAGCGAGGGAGGGGAGTAGCGGTCTGGTGGCACTCCGGCGAGCTTGGTCACAGGGGCGTCCGGGTCCGGTGAGGCAGCAGGGTCGAGGAGGGGCGCACGAGGAGGAGCTTCAGGGAAGGAGGAGCTCGGGAAGCAGCTTGCGGCCGGGCGCGCGAGCTCGAAGCAGATGCTGCTCAGGGCTGCGCTGCTGCGGCGGCGAGGGAGGAGCACGGCGCTGCGCTGCTGTTGCGGCGAGGGAGGAGCACTGCGCAGGGTCTCCTCGGGCTCATGGCTTGGTGGCTCGGCGACAGAGATGCGACGATGAGGTGGAACAGGGGCGCGGGAGAAGGGGCTCGAGCAGGGGAAGCAACATCCATGGGGATCGTGAGGAGGCGCGTGGGTTGGTCAGGCACAGAAAACAGAGGAGGTGGGTGACGACGGATCTGGGTGATGGGATGGAGTGTGGTGGCGGCGGCTGGGGAGGATCCATAGGAAATAGGGTTAGGTCCAAAATAGACTAGGGGTAGACTATATATACGGGAAAAGAGGGAAGTTGGATCATCCGATTAGAATCGGACGGTTGAGAATCTATAGGTTAGAAAGTCCAATTAAGAAAACGGTGATGTTTTGTAGATGTTTGGGGATGATCCGGACCCAACGGTGACGACTGTCCGGGTTGGGTTCGGGGAAGTTTCGGACACGCGCGCGAGGGGGTTTGTGCACTGAGCAAAGAGGGGTTTCCGGACCATGCGATCGCATCGGACGGCTCCGGACGTGAAGAGGGATAGGCATGGGCCTAGGTGGACTGTGGAGAGCGGGTTGGAATGAGATAAGAGGGGAGAGATGCAGCCCGGCACAGTTTCCGGAGACCGAAAACGTCCGACGAAAAGACCGGCTATACTGCCGTTATAGTTATCCGTTGGGGCATCAAACATACTCCAAATGCGATGAAACTTGACAGGCAGTCTATCTACACTATAATAAGACCACACGCCAACTTTCATCCCATTCCGAGAACATTTTCCAGCCACTTATAAAATAATATTTCGGACGTGTCGCGGGCGCATGCAAGTGTGGTTGGGCTCAGAACGGACAACGGACGGAACTGGGGGAACCCGGACGAATGCAAGTTTTGAAAACATGATGATGCAATGCACCATGATGACATGGCAAGATGCAACACGCAAGCAAATGACATGGCAATGACAACGAATAACTGAAAGACACCGGGCGCAACGGTCTCGGGGCGTCACAACACTCCACCACTACAAGAGGATCTCGTCCTGAGATCTAGGATGGCACCGGAGAGAAAACGAAAGATGAAGAGGTAAAACAAAGTTGCTTCTTTGACAAACGAGTGAAACCAAAGAACCTTGAGATGTTGAACAAATTGAAAGAAATAAAAACAATGAAGATGAACAAAGTTGCAAACACTCTGTTAGACAAGAGGAACAAGGAACATTACTAGAACCTTGTAGGTTGAAAGACATAAGAAGAGGGTTGCAACGGACAGGAAGTACATGCAAGCACTCCGGATGAAACAAGGTGTACAAAGAATTATAAGGATCAATTACGACAATACTCCGGTTAAAACAACATAGAGAAGGAATACGAATGATATAATTTGGACAGCACTCCGACTGTAAATGGACGGAATCGAACATGCATTTGACAAGATGAGAGGATACTTGATGAAATCAACAACACGCTAATTCCGGAACTATTGAAATAATGGCACAAGGGGTAAGAAAGATTTCAGACAGCACTCCGGTTGAATGGATAGACAAAGGAAAGAGCATGACCTTGGCAAAACAAGATGATAGGACGAAGAGAGCAACATCACAATGCCTCCGGAACGAAAGAAAAGAAGGTAGATCGTTAGCATAAGAGAACGGAGAAAGAAATGACAACTTCTCCCACAATTGAATTTGAAAAGCATGCTTGCAAAGAAGGATTGAACGGAGTTGTTGGGAAATCAACAACGAAAAGAATAAGCTTGTAGTGGGCTTATGGAAAATATCTCAAAATTTGAGATGAAATTCTGCCACTACAGAAATAAAAGATTGGATTGAAATTCACAAGGAGACGAGAAGCTTATTTCACCGGGAGGACAAATGAAGAACTTGGGTCATTTATAAGCACCATAATAGCAAAATTCTTAGGGAAAGCTTTAGGTGAAATATAACCCAAGGTAACTCCAATGAAGGGGTTGATTGGTTGAAAAGATGTCTTGAGCGAAGAGAAAATGATGAATTTAAAATACCTCATTCTTGACAACATGTAAATCATGAAACATGAACTCAAATTATCAAGAATGACATAACACCACCGCAAATGATATGGTAGAAAGAATTGCGCTTCGGAATGCAAGATGAAGAATGCTTGAGCTCCTCAAAACAAGACATGTGTTGAGCATCATGTTGATTTTATAGTATAGCTTGGCAGATCTTAACTCCAAGGGAAATCTTGAAGAACAATTGAAGAATGGAATGAATTCTTGACGAACCACCATGTAGAACCTCCATGAAGAACTTCGATAACAAAATGATGTTAAAGAGAAAGAGAAGTTGAAAACACAAGGTGAAGCCTTGCGATGATGGGGCTTTGCGACGAGATAATGCGGAAAACTTGGATCTCCGAAAAAGAAAAGATGAAGCATCTCGAACCGAGAATGTGATATGATGAACAACTCTGGAAAGAAGAAATCAATAACTTGGCTGAAGCAAGAATAAGAATTATGTTATGCGTATCCTTCACCATTTTAAATTGATGACAAGCAACGGATTTGGCATACTACTTATTCTCATAGCAAGGGTTATGACTGATATAGCGCAAACTTGAGAAGGTCTTGAACGAACCACCGGAAGGGTTGAAACAAATGAATAAATTGATATGATAAACGAAGGAAGAAGAATCTTGGAGGAACCACCATAAGAATCAAAAAACGAACGAAGTAAAGGGATGAATCACCGATAAGAATTAGCAAATGAACGAAGATACATGAGAGAGTTTAGATACAAGAGAACGAAGAGATCATGAACTGATTAGAGAATACTTGAATGAAGCACCAGTAAGATTTTGAAAACGAGAGCTGAAAGCTGGAATGAATAATTCTGAGATGATGGGCTCCGGAGAATCAAACTGAAAAGACAATTGAATTGCTCTGGATGGGTGAAAAGAATTCTCACAGTCGAAAATAATTATGAGAGGATGTCATAAGGCTAGAACCATGAATCTTGAAGAGAATGGAGCAAGATATGGAAGAACACTCTTCTTCGTTCTTCAAATGTTGAGAATGGCGACGAGAAACACCACCATGAATTGTTGAGATACTCCGGGATGACGAATTTAAAGATTGAGCCAATGGTGATAAGAATTTGACAGATCTTGGAGAAAGGCATTTGACTGATGAAAATTCATTCTTACGTCAAACTTCGAAAAGAATTTAGGATAGATCCGGGAAAATTAGAAGAGTTAGGTAAGATCCTGGGAAAAGACCTGTGGGTTAGGGCCCACTCAAAAGATACACCGTTGAACGATTTAAAAGATAGATTGCACCAGTTGAATTAAAATGGATTGAATGAGATAGCAATCTCGAAATAGCTTGAACAGATTGAGAATGGAAACGAATCTTCTGAGATATCTTCGCACCCCGAAACAAATGAATAGTGAGAGGTGAAAGATAAAGAGGTGGACCAGCATGAGAAAACATTTGAAATGAGGAAAGGATATGATCAACAAAGTTTGACTTGAATCCACCAGAGAAGAGAAGAGAACGGAGAATGATGAACTTGAAGCTCTGTTAGAATCTTCCTGAGAATCACCGGGTAAGAATATTGACGGAAAAAAATGGAGAGACTTCACATGAATAAAATGGATCCTTGAATCAGAAATCTGAGTCCTTGGAGAAAAAGGGTGGGAGGGTGGGAAAACAAGGCAACTTGGGATAGACGAAACGAACACCGTTGGGAAAACTGAGGTTTGATCTTGCGAATGTTGAAATGAGCGGATCCACTTGAAGAAAAACACTCTGGTTGAAAAAGGATTGACATGACAATCTCTATTATCAAGAAGGATTAGTACTCCCATAGAAATATGAGAACACCATTTAGAAAAAGGTATGGATTCAACACTTGACTTCGAAGCAACTCGAATACCACAAACAAAATAAAAACAAGGATTGGCTTGCAGAATAAGCCGGAACAAACATATGATAGAGATTTCATCCGAAATTTTCGTGGTGGGGCCCACACGGGCTCGATCGTACAGCACCATCATGTACAAGGCAGTGCACATGACATACGAAGCATCCCCGAGTCAGCATAGCCAAGGACTCTTTAAGACACAACGAGACCACTGTAAAACCAACCGTGGATAGGCGGACCACTAGACGTCGAACCCCAATCTCATATCATGCATCTGTCGGAAAGATATCCTAGGAGCTACTTGAATTCCCACTTATAAACTCCCGAAACTTTCCGGTTATGCAATCAGGTGTTGGGGATACAGGGGAAGCATAATATCTCACCCAAAACTAGCAAATCCTACATCCAGCTGTATCCATCCTTCAACACATAACCAAGAAACCTTCGGAAATCATTTACCTCAACCTTCGAAAAGCATCTGTTATACGAGTTATGGCAATACTCCCGAACTCCTGCCCCAGTACTGGGTGGCATCGAGGTTATCTCACCAACAACTACATAAAAGAGATTTTCGATGTCGGCGAACTCAGGTATTCCAGAACTGCAACGATAAAATTGTGACGACAACACCTCGGAGCTCAACTCCCTGGGACAATGCCACAACCCCTAAATGTCAGGAGGCACCAAGAACAATGGTCTCGTCACAAAACCATCGGAACGATTCCAAGATACCCACGTGATCCTAAAAAAAATTTAGTGAAATTTGAGAAGAGAAGAGTCAAAACTCTACGTCAGGAGGCCTCACCAGAGCGACGAAGGGACTGAGGAGTAAAAAGAATCCTACTCTTCGATATATATAATCCTAATACTCAAAACATTTTGTTCTAGACTCAACAACGTCAGCGATTCGATCAAGCAGGGGGCTCCTAAGTCGGGGAAGGCTCTGATTACCAACTTGTAACACCCATGATGCGGCTATATCTCCCACGTGTCGGAGCACGACTTAGAGGCATAACCGCATAGTAGGCATGTCGCAAGAGGGGTAATCTTTACACATCCCATGTACTGAATATGAAAGGGATAAAGAGTTGGCTTACAATCGCCACTTCACACAATACATAAATATAGCATTACATCGGCCATAATACAATCAAGGTCCGACTACGGAACCAAATAAAGAAAGACAACCCCTAATGCTAGATCCCCGATCGTCCCGACTGGGCTCCACTACTGATCAACTGGAAACAAAACAAGACTACGATCAAGATCTTCATCGAGCTCCTCCTTGAGCTCGATTGCGTCACCTACACGATTATCATCGGCACCTGCAACTGTTTGAAGTAAACTGTGAGTCACGGGGACTCAGCAATCTCACACCCGCGAGATCAAGACTATTTAAGCTTATGGGAAGGAAAGGGTAGTGAGGTGGAGCTGCAGCAAGCACTAAGCATATATGGTGGCTAAACATACGCAAATAAGAGCGAGAAGATAACCAAAGCACCGTCGTGAACTAGAAGTGATCAAGAAGTGATCCTGAAACTACTTATGTTCAAGCATAACACAAGAATTGTGTTCACTTCCCGGACAGCGCCGGAAAGAGACCATCACGGCTACACACGCGGTTGATGCATTTTAATTAAGTTAAGTGTCAAGTTCTCTACAATGGGACATTAAGAAATTCCCATCTGCCCATAACCGCGGGCACGACTATCGATAGTTCAAAACCCTGCAGGGGTGTCCCAACTTAGCCCATCACAAGCTCTCACGGTCAACGAAGGATATTCCTTCTCCCAGGAAGACCCGATCAGACTCGGAATCCCGGTTACAAGACATTTCGACAATGATAAAACAAGACCAGCAAAGCCGCCCGAATGTGCCGACAAATCCCGATAGGAGCTGCACATATCTCGTTCTCACGGCACACCGGATTGTCCAAACTTCCGGTAGGCCAATCCAGAGTTGCCCCTGGTGGCCACCGGCGGCTGACAGGTTGGACCAACACTCAGAGGAGCATTGGCCCGGGGGGGTTAAAATAAACATGACCCTCGGGCTCCGGAAACCCAAGGGAAAACAAGGCTAGGTGGCAAATGGTAAAACCAAGGTTGGGCCTTGCTGGAGGAGTTTTATTCAAGGCGAACTACCAAGGGGTCCCCATTATAACCCAACCGCGTAAGGAACGCAAAATCAGGGAACATAACACCGGTATGACGGAAACTAGGGCGGCAAGAGTGGAACAAAACACCAGGCATAAGGCCGAGCCTTCCACCCTTTACCAAGTATATAGATGCATTAATTAAATAAGAGATATTGTGATATCCCAACATATCCATGTTCCAACATGGAACCAGCTTCAACTTCACCTGCAACTAGCAACGCTATAAGAGGGGCTGAGCAAAAGCGGTAACATAGCCAAACAACGGTTTGCTAGGAAAGGTGGGTTAGAGGCTTGACATGGCAATATGGGAGGCATGTTATAGCAAGTGGTAGGTATTGCGGCATAGCAATAGAGCGAACAAGTAAGCAAGCAAAGATAGAAGTGATTTCGAGGGTATGGTCATCTTGCCTGAGATCCCGCAAGGAAGAAGAACGAGTCCATGAAGAAGACAAATAGACGTAGTCGAACGAATCCTCACAACCCCGGAACGGAACCGAAGCTAACGAGAGAAGCAACCCGGAAAGAAGCAAGCAACATAGTAAAAAACCATCAAATCAACATGGCATGATGCACAACCAAGTATGATGCATGTCCGGTTTAAAGAGGCATGGCATGGCAAAGTGCACAAACAACACTACAAGTTAAGTGAAGCTCAATATGCAACGAGTTGCATATTGACGGAACACCACATTCAAGTTATTTAGTTCTCTCCCGTTTATGTACCCAACAAATTAAATGTTGATTAACATGGCAAGAGGTGAAGCATAATAAAACCACCTATCTAGGCAAGTTTAAATGAGGCCGGATCAACAAGCAACAAGTCCGGAAAACCTCATATGCATATTTTTAGGTTTGGTACTGTTCTGCCCTAAACCATACTTTAGAGTTGTTTAACATGCAAAGCAATGCCACCATGTTAAACTAGGCATTATTCTACCCCATTTACATATAAAGTTTATTAAATTTGGAGCTACGGTTATTTAGTTATGAATTAAATCATTTTAGCAAGTTATTTAAGCAAATATAAACAAACAGAATTTTAAACAAATATAAACAGAGGTCTTCGGCGCGGGAGGTTAGCGAGGGAGGGGAGTAGCGGTCTGGTGGCACTCCGGCGAGCTTGGTCACAGGGGCGTCCGGGTCCGGTGAGGCAGCAGGGTCGAGGAGGGGCGCACGAGGAGGAGCTTCAGGGAAGGAGGAGCTCGGGAAGCAGCTTGCGGCCGGGCGCGCGAGCTCGAAGTAGAGGCTGCTCAGGGCTGCGCTGCTGCGGCGGCGAGGGAGGAGCACGGCGCTGCGCTGCTGTTGCAGCGAGGGAGGAGCACGGCGCAGGGTCTCCTCGGGCTCATGGCTTGGTGGCTCGGCGACGGAGATGCGACGATGAGGTGGAACAGGGGCGCGGGAGAAGGGGCTCGAGCAGGGGAAGCAACATCCATGGGGATCGTGAGGAGGCGCGGGGGTTGGTCAGGCACAGAAAATAGAGGATGTGGGTGGCGACGGATCTAGGTGATGGGATGGAGTGTGGTGGCGGCGGCTGGGGAGGATCCCTAGGAAATAGGGTTAGGTCCAAAATAGACTAGGGGTAGACTATATATACGGGAAAAGAGGGAAGTTGGATCATCCGATTAGAATCGGACGGTTGAGAATCTATAGGTTAGAAAGTCCAATTAAGAAAATGATGATGTTTTGTAGATGTTTGGGGATGATCCGGACCCAACGGTGACGACTGTCCGGGTTGGGTTCGGGGAAGTTTCAGACACGCGCGCGAGGGGGTTTGTGCACTGAGCAAAGAGGGGTTTCCGGACAGTGCGATCGCATCGGACGGCTCCGGACGTGAAGAGGGATAGGAATGGGCCTAGGTGGACTGTGGAGAGCAGGTTGGACTGAGAGAAGAGGGGAGAGATGCAGCCCGACACATTTTCCGGAGACCGAAAACGTCCGACGAAAAGACCGGCTATACTGTCGTTATAGTTATCCGTTGGGGCATCAAACAGACTCCAAATGTGATGAAACTTGACAGGCGGTCTATCTACAGTATAATAAGACCACACGCCAACTTTCATCCCATTCCGAGAACATTTGCCGGCCACTTATAAAATAATATTTCGGACGTGCCGCGGGCGCGTGCAAGTGTGGTTGGGCTCAGAACGGACAACAGACGGAACTGGGGGAACCCGGACGAATGCAAGTTTTGAAAACATGATGATGCAATGCACCATGATGACATGGCAAGATGCAACACGCAAGCAAATGACATGGCAATGACAATGAATAACTGGAAGACACCTGGCGCAACGGTCTCGGGGCGTCACATTAAGGCTGACCAATGCTGCTACGAGCCGACCGCTTGATGTTGCAAGGTAGGTCGACACTATGGAAAGTCGGATGCTCGACGCTACAAACCCAACCGCTAATTTTTTTATGCCGCAAAGCCAGAATATTTAAAAAATTATTATTATAACGAATAGGGATCCATTGTTGTATGAGTATCGGAATGTTTTTGACAGCTCGTGAGAAAAATATATTGGAACAGGGAGTAACAAGGATGATACATACACACATAAAATTGTTACTAGGTGTTTAGTTTTTGGTGCAAGAGTGTAAAATGGGATTTATCATGTACACACAAATTTATATTGTTTGTGCGTATTTTTAAATGTTGCAGATGTAGGACATGGGCATTGAAGGAGTTAGTTGAAGTTACTTGTAGCTATCACTTCACGTAAGTAGACTTCTGAGTTTAGAGTTACATGCATGGAGTTCTTTGAAGTTGTTATGGGTAGAATTGGAAGCATGGAGCTGATAGGAGGTGCATGCATAGAGCTGATTAAGAGCATGGTTAATAATATAGCTAAGAGCCGGCTATATGAAGTTGCGGTCATACTAATATGTTATACCATTAATACACGACCTATTTCTTTCTCTCACAAAGGTTGTTGGGGCTTATGCTACAATCGACTGTAAGCTTGTAGACCGCTTCCTTTCTCTCTCCTTCAACTTGGAATAAATCTGATGTGGCATCTCTTATAGCCCGCCTACGTCAATCTATTGTACTTGGTCTAATGCCAAGAGGAGTTTTTTTACATAACATTACCCCTCTTTATTAGCTCGTAACAATAGTTACATCACATATCATTACAGGGTAATCTAACTAGAAGTTTATACCATCCATCTATTACATAAGGAACCCCTGGGCATCCTTACTAGTTCATGGGCTACACCATTTGCTTTTCTATACCAATGCTCAAAGACGGCTTGTCAAAAATCATGCAATATGGAAGCAATAATTGAAAATCGCTGCTGCAACCCCTAAGACCAACCACCATTGTTCATCACCTTGACGACTTCAAGGTTATTGGAGTTAATGATCAGCCTATTGCATCCGAGTGTGCAAGTTCAACCCCAAACTTTAGTGCTACTGTTTTTGCTGATAGGGCATCTGTTAATGCATAGGTCAAGTTTACAGTTTCCACCTCTGATGAACACATGCTTAGAGTCTCTAAAAGCTGCTCCTACAGCGCCTTGCGGCGAGTCTTGATCGAAGGCATCATCAACGTTTATTATAATAAAGCCATGTGGTGGTTGATACCAACCTCTTTTCTTCATTACTACTTAAGGAGAATTCGATGTTGTATCGTTGTTGTGGGTACTCGGATAGACAGGCCGTCTAAGATGTGGTCAGGTTTCTCTTGTCATCCACAAGTGCGTGACACTCCTACCATAAGTAACAACTTCCGATGGTGCACAGAAACTCCAAAAGTGCATGCACGGTTCGTGGAGCTCACCCTATCGATCATGTTACCGAGCCACATGATGCACCATACTTTCTTTGCCTTGGCCCACTAGAATAGAACATGTGAAACTTCTTCTCCACCTTTTTCAGATAGAAGGCATTGTTGCGCCACTTCAATGTGATGATTAGCTAGGGCGGATTGACAAGCGAGACTATCATGTAGTGCTCGCCATAATAAGCACTTCAACTTTAGGGCACATCCGCTGCCATAGTTTGCTCCATGCAGAGTTATTCAATGTTGCATCTTCCTTGTCGCTCGTCTCAATAGTCGTCCATACTGGTGATCCCTCTAAAATACTGAACCAAAAAAGTTGTATTCTTCATATAGCTCCATCCAATAAAGACTGGCATTTCATGTGTTGGCAAAGGGATGGCTAGAATTTGGTCTGCATCAACCAGCCAAAAAGTTTGGCTAACCAACTCTTCATCCCACCGTCTAGAGTATGGATCAATTAGTTCACACACATTGGTCAACAAATGCCCTCCCTTTGAAGTAATGACCTTGTTTGTCCTCCCCTAGAAGCTGGGGAGAGCTGATTGGATTTGGGAGAAGGTAGCTCATTGGTGCAACTCATTGAGCAATACCGGGTACCATCCAGCGACGTGGAAAAGTTAGCCGATAGATGTGGATCAATTGTATGACTAGCAAGGCTGTTGATCCCTCGCGTTAACACTTCCCTTAATTTTTAGGGGGGGGCTTAGGAAATGTACAATGGTTGATAAGATTATCTTATATTAAGCCTGACATCTAACCTAGAGAAGGCAATAAAAATATGATGTACAGTGGTTATCACTTAGGGGCATGCTACGCGTCAGCCGGTTGATCTTTTTAAAAGATCAATCAGGTCGTGAACCGTTAGATCTGGCGGATTGAGCGGTGGAGCATCACCCTCTACTATTGCAACACAGGTCGCGTTGCTGTAATTTTTTGCAACACGGGTCATATTGCAAAAACTTTTGCAATGTTGTAGAAAATTTTGCAACATAGGTCAAGTTGCATGTTTTTTTTTACAAAAGTGATCTTGTTACAGATTTTCTTTTTGGAACAGAGGTCTTATTGCAGTGTTTTTTTGCAACAAAGGTTTTGGCGTTTTATAACAGTTTTTTCGCAACAAAGGCCTTGTTGCACGAACTTACCATAGTGGATAGCGAGCAGCAAGCAACAACCACGGCGACCGAAAGAAGGGCTTGCAGCGGTAGTGTCCTCGAGCAGGAACTCGTTCTGGTTGGGGAAGGGAGGAGGGGTGTGGGAGGAGGAAAGGAAAGGGTAGCGACGAAGGCCTGCCTCACCGGTGAACGACGACTGTCAGCGCGGACCGATGGTGAGCACATGCACGCATGTGGCGTGAGCAACAACTCCCCCTGGCAAAGCTGTGTAACACCCCGGATGTAACTTTCCCAATTTGTACTCCAACTCTTGTCGTTTCCGTCGTTAAGTTATATTTATTTCCTCGGGTTTGGGTCTTTGTCTCCGTGTGTTGTTATCGTTGTCATGCATCTCATATCATGTCATCATGTGCATTGCATTTGCATACGTGTTCGTCTCTTTCATTCGAGCATTTTCCCCGTTGTCCGTTTTGCATTCCGGCGCTTCGCTCTCCTCCGATGGTCATTTCTAGCTTTCTTTTGTGTGTGGGGATTAAACATTTCCAGATTGGACCGAGACTTGCCAAGCGGCCTTGGTTTACTACCGGTAGACCGCCTGTCAAGTTTCGTACCATTTGGACTTCGTTTGATACTCCAACGGTTAACCGAGGGACCGAAAAGGCCTTGTGTGTGTTGCAGCCCAACACCCCTTCAATTTGGCCCAAAACCCAACTAACTCTGCTCCATCATCTAGAGCGTTCGATCACGACCGCGTGGCCGAAAACCGCACCTCATTTGGACTCTCCTAGCTCCCTCTATGCCTATAAATAGGTCCCCCTCGAAATATCCCGGATCCCCTCTCCTCGAAACCCTAAATCCCAGATCCGCGCCGGCCGGACACGTCCGCCCCGGCCGGACGCGTCCGCTCCGCCGCCCGCGCCAACCACCGCCCGCCACATGGCATCGCGCCGCCGCCGCCGCCGAAGCCCGCCGCGGCCCGGGCCAGGCCCCCGCGGCCCACTCCCTCCGCCGCCGCGCGCCCGCGCCCTTCTCCTCGCTCCGCCGCCACCGAGCCGCCGCCGCCTCCCGCCTCGCGCCGCCAGCCGCCGCCGCCGCCAAGCCGCCTCCGCGCCGGCCGCCGCGGTCCGCCTCGACGCCGGCCCAGCCCCGCGACGCCGGCCGGCCCCAGCTCCGGCCACCGCGGGCCCCTGCGCCGCCGGCCCCGGCCACCGGCGACCTCGCCCTCGCCGGCCGACGTCCTCGTCCCCGCCGTGAACAGTGCTCGCGCCGCCGCCTCGGTTTGCGTGCAGATCTGGAAACCCTAGATCGTTTTTTTCTCTAACTCCTGAAATTGCAGATCCAAGTGCCTCTGTTCGTGGCCCCGTAACTTTGCAACCATAGCTCCGATTCATGCATATAGCATATCAAAATGTTCATCTCAGAGAGTACATCATTTCATTCCATTGCATCATTTTCATTTGAGTTCATCTTGATGCCCGAAATGCTATTAGAAGAGGGCTACTTGAGTTAATTGTCAGATCTGCTACTCCATTTAGGTTTTTGTCATTTTTGCCATGTTTAATGTGTGCATGATATGCTCTGATGCTCTACATGTGTTTTGTTAAGGGTTTTGTCATCTTTCCAGAGGTGCAACCCATGTATTTTTGTGATGTGTGTGGTGACTTTTGCAAGATTGCAAAGTGGTGCACTTGCTAAGTCTGTTTTCAGGGACTTAGCAATTTCACTAAGTCCTGGAGCTGTTTATCTCATGATGCCATATGTTCTTATTGTTTCCTAGTGATCCATGCCTCTTTTGAGGATGATCAGTAAGGATGTTTTGTTAATATTGTAGTGCTCTATCCATCCATGTCTTTGTTTGAAATTATGAAGCACCCTAGCTTGAGTCAATCGAGCTCTACTTTTGTTACTTTGTGAATCTGGGCAGATTGTCAACTTGTTTGCAATTTTGCCGATGATGTTGTAGTTGATCCGTGCATGCTATTCTATTGTTCTTGCCATGTCTAGCTTGCATTTTGTGCCTTCTTGGTGAGTGTATTCTTGTCTTGCCATGACTTGCACCGTAGTGAGTGCATCGAGCTCGTAAACATGCCTACTTGAGTTATGTTTCAGCATGTTCCAGTTTTCACTAAGTATGAAAACTGATTATGTTTTTGCTATGTTCGCATGCTTGCACTTGTATTTTCTGATCCATTTTGGCTCAAGGTCACTAAGGGACTTTTGTTAAGCTCTTTGAATAGCTCCATGCCATGCTTTACTTTGCCATGTTCAGGTCCTGTAGCATGTAGTTTTGTGGCTCCGAAGAGGGCTACCTGATCTGAAATTCCAGACTAGTTTGCTTTCGAGGATCTAGTCAACTCTGACAACTGTGCAGGCAAGATGATCATACCCTCGAAATCACTACTATCTTTGCTATGCTAGTTTGCTCGCTATTTTGCTATGCCAATGCTACGATGCCTACCACTTGCTTTCAAGCCTCCCATATTGCCATGTCAAACCTCTAACCCACCTTGTCCTAGCAAACCGTTGATTGGCTATGTTACCGCTTTTCTCAGCCCCTCTTATAGCGTTGCTAGTTGCAGGTGAAGATTGAAGGCCGTTCCTTGTTGGAACATTTAATTACTTGTTGTGATATCATTATATTATCTTGTTATCTTAATGCATCTATATACTTGGTAAAGGGTGGAAGGCTCGGCCTCTCGCCTAGTATTTTGTTCCACTCTTGCCGCCCTAGTTTCCGTCATATCGGTGTTATGTTCCCGAATTTTGCGTTCCTTACGCGGTTGGGTTATAATGGGAACCCCTTGATAGTTTTCCTTGATTAAAGCTTTTCCAGGAATGCCCAACCTTGCTTTTACCATTCGCCACCTAGCCTCTTTTTCCCTTGGGTTTCCGGAGCCCGAGGGTCATCTTATTTTAAACCCTCCCCCCCCCCCGGGCCAGTGCTCCCTCTGAGTGTTGGTCCGAACCGGGCAACCTGCGGGGCCACCTCGGGGAAACTTGAGGGTTGGTTTTACTCGTAGCTTGACCTATCTGAGTGTGCCCTGAGAACGAGATATGTGCAGCTCCTATCGGGATTTGTCGGCACATTCGGGCGGTGTTGCTGGTCTTGTTTTAACCTGTCGAAGTGTCTTGAAGAACCGAGATACCGAGTCTGATCGGAACGTCTTGGGAGGAGGTCTATTCCTTCGTTGACCGTGAGAGCTTGTCATGGGCTAAGTTGGGACTCCCCTGCAGAGATTGAACTTTCGAAAGCCATGCCCGCGGTTATGGGCAGATGGGAATTTGTTAATGTCCAGTTGTAGATAACTTGAACCTTAATTAATTAAAATGAATCAACTGAGTGTGTTACCGTGATGGCCTCTTCTCGGCGGAGTCCGGGAAGCGGACACGGTGTAGGAGTAATGTTTGCGCAGGTTGTTCTCTAGTTTCTCGCTCGCGCTTTGCCTCCTCTTCTCGCTCTCTTTTGCGGATAAGTTAGCCACCATATTTGCTAGTCGCTTGTTGCAGCTCCACCTATATTTACCTTGCCATACCTATAAGCTTAAATAGTCTTGTTTGTGAGGGTGCGAGATTGCTGAGTCCCTGTGGCTCACAGATTACTATTACACCAGATGCAGGGCCTGATGATTCTGCTCTAGGAGACGCGTATGAGCTCAAGTGGGAGTTCGACGAAGACTCTCAACGTTACTATGTTTCCTTTCCCGATGATCAGTAGTGGTGCCCAGTTGGGGGTGATTGGGACCGTGTCGCATGTTGGGTTATCTTTTATTTTGGCGCCGTAGTCGGGCCATGAGTGTTTGGATGATGTAATGTTATTTATGTACTTGATTGACGTGGCGAGTGTAAGCCAACTATGTTATCTCCCCTTTTATTATTATATTACATGGGATGTTTGTGAAGATTACCTAACTTGCGACATATGCCTTCAATGCGATTATGTCTCTAAGTCGTGCCTCGACACGTGGGAGCTATAGTCGCATCGAGGGTGTTACAAGTTGGTAATCAGAGCCATCCCCGACCTTAGGAGCCCCATTGCTTGATCATTTTTAGCGGCCGAGTTGTGTCTAGAAAAATGTTTTGAGTCTTTTAGGAATTATATATCAGAGAGTTTAGGAATTCTTTTTACTTCCCAGTCTCCTCATCGCTCTGGTAAGGCATCCTGACGTAGAGTTTTGACTCTTCTCTTCTCAAATTTCACTAAAAAAATTTAGGATCATGCGGGTATCTTGGAATCGTTCTGATGGTTTTATGATGAGAACATTGTCTTGGTGCCTCCTGTCAGGGGTTTAGTGGAAGTGTCCCGGGGAGTTGAGCTCTGAGGTGTTGTCATCATAATTTTATCATTGCAGTTCTGGAATACCTGAGTCTAGTACGCCGACATCGAAAATCTCTTTTATGCAGTTCGTTGGTGAGATAACCTCGACACCACCCAGTACTGGGGCGGGAGTTCAGGAGTATCGCCATAACTTGTATAACGGATGCTTTTCGAAGGTTGAGGTAGATGGTTTCCGAAGGTTTCTTGGTTATGTGTTGAAGGATGGATACAGCTGGATGTAGGATTTGCTAGTTTGGGTGAGATATTATGCTTCCCTTGTATCCCCAACACCTGATTGCATAACCGGAAAGGTTCGGGAGTTTCATAGGTGGGAATTCTAGTAGCTCTAGTTCTTCTTCCACGGATATTGGTTTGAGATTGGGATTTCTTACCGATTATTCATTCTTGATCCGTACCTTGTTGATTTATTTCTCTACCTTAATTCTACGTGGCTTCTCAATTTATGGATATGTGACCATTTCAAGAGGAATGCATTCGTTCATTTTGTTCGGATGTGAAGACTATATGTTGCAATTTTCATTCCGTTGGATTCAGCTTCAATATTTGTCTATCAATGTGCTAATGGTGGTCAACCTCTTCAGGATGGCTCCTCCAACGCGCACGACTCCGAATCCTGATCCGCCACCACCTCCACCTCCTCCAGAGGCATGGCAAGCTGTGATGGCCGCAACCAATGCAAACACACAGTTGATCATGCAAATTCTTCAAGAGCGCAATCAAGGCAGTCAAGGGAATCAAGGCAGCAATCAGAGTCACTTTGCTACACTCAACCAGTTCCTTGCTAACGGGCCAAAGACTTTCAGCAATTGTGTTAAAGCAACTGATGCTGACGATTGGCTTGTGAATCTGTGTAAGCATTTCGAGTGCAGTAACGTCAGGCCTGAGGACTTTGTCAAGTTCGCTTCCTTCCAACCCAAAGATCAAGCTGCAGAATGGTTCCAGCAGTACAAGGATTCCCGAGGTGGACGTGTTATCACTTGGGATGATTTCCGTCGAGATTTCCGAGCTCATCATATTCCGCAGAGCGTGGTTGAAAGCAAGCGTGAGGAATTCCGCAACCTGAAGCAAGGCTCTTTGTCTGTCTATGACTACAACAAGTTGTTCTAGAAGCTCGCCCGCTTTGCCAAGCAGGACGTCCCTGATGAGAAGAGCATGATATACCAGTTCAGGGGTGGTCTCAGAGAAGAAATCCAGCTCGCTCTTGTCCTCTTTCAGCCCTTGAGATACGATGAGTTCTACAACATGGCATTGAAGCAAGAGGCTGCTCAGTTGAAGTGTGATGCTTCCAAGAAGCGAGTAAGAGATGTTACTCCTTCTTCCTCTACTCAAGTGGCCAAGCAGCAGAAGTATTGGCTTCCTCCTCCTCCGTTTCGTCAGCCGTATCAGCAGAAGAGCAAAGGTGGCAGTGGTTCTTCCCACCCACCCAACCTTGGCTTTCAGAACAAGACTTCGTCTCAAGCTCCAAGATCGAGCGCTCCGTATCACCGTCCGCTTTCAGAGGTCACGTGCAACAAGTGCCAACAGAAGGGTCACTATGCCAACAAGTGTTTCAACCAGAGGCATATTCCTCCTCCTCCTCCTGTCAGATCGGCAAGTACAGCTGTGGTCAAGCATAACCCCAAGCACGCCAAGGTCAATTTGATGAATGCAGCTCAGGCATAGGATTCTTCAGATGTCATCATGGGTAACCTTCCTATTAATGATATTCCTGCAAGAGTTCTTTTTGACATGGGTGCATCGCATTGTTTCATGTCAAAGCCATTTTTTACCAAGCATGAGTTCGTTTCTTCTCATTTGGGTAAACAAATGGATATCGTTTCTCCTGGCAAACGTTTGAGTGCAAGTCTGGAGGTGCCAGATGTTACTATCACATTGGGCAACTACAAGTTCCTTTCTTCCCCAATGGTTCTTGGTAACTCGGATATTGATCTTATTCTTGGAATGGATTGGCTTTCTAAGCACAAGGCTCAACTTGATTGTGCAGCCAGACAGATTCAATTGACTCATTCGTCTGAGGATGTAATTGTCTTTGCCGCTCGTGATGATACCATCCGTCTAGTTTCTCTCAATGAGAAGGGTGAATTGGATGCTATCTCTCAAATTCCAGTCGTTTGCGAATATCAAGACATCTTTCCAGAAGAGCTTCCAGGAATGCCTCCGCACCGGCCAGTTGAATTCGTTATTGATCTTGAGCCTGGCACGGAACCTGTGTGCAAACGTCCTTACAAGCTCGGACCTGAAGAGTTGAAGGAGCTGAAGAAGCAACTCCATATTCAAGAGAAAATGGGTCTCATCCGGCCTAGTTCTTCTCCGTGGGGTTGTGGTGTTCTTTTTGTGAAGAAGAAGGATGGAACGGACCGACTTTGTGTTGATTACCGTCCAGTGAACAAGAAGACCATCAAGAACAAATACCCACTTCCCAACATCAATGAGCTTTTCGAACAACTAAAAGGTGCTCGAGTATTCTCCAAGCTTGATCTCCGTATGGGTTATCATCAGATTCGAATCCGTGAGCAAGATATTCCCAAGACGGCTTTCAGGACAAGTTTTGGTTCATATGAATACATTGTCATGTCTTTTGGTCTCGTCAACGCTCCTCCGACTTTCTCTCGCATGATGAACTTCATCTTCAACGCCTACACTAATGACTTCGTTTTGGTCTATCTCGACGACATTTTGGTTTTCTCCAAGAACAAGGAAGATCATGCCAAGCATTTGCATTTGGTTCTTGATAAGCTCAGAGAACATCAGTTCTACGCCAAGTTCTCCAAGTGCGAATTTTGGCTTGATGAGGTTCTTTATCTTGGTCATATCATCTCTGCCAAGGGCATTGCCGTGAATCCTGAGAAGGTGTCTGCAATTGTGAATTGGGAACCTCCTCAGAACGTGAAGCAACTCCGCAGTTTTCTCGGTCTCGCAAGCTATTGCCGAAGATTCGTTGAAAACTTTTCTAAGATCACGAAGCCTCTCTCAAATCTTCTCCAGAAGCACGTCAAGTACATTTGGTCTCCGGAGTGTGACATTGCTTTCAACACTTTGAAAGAGAAATTGATCACTGCTCCAGTTCTGACTCCGCCTGATGAATCCAAGCCGTACGAGGTCTTTTGTGATGCCTCTCTCCAAGGTCTTGGCGCAGTATTGATGCAAGAGAAGAAAGTTGTTGCTTATACCTCTCGCCAATTGAAGCCTAATTAGAAGAACTACCCCACTCATGATCTCGAGTTGGCGGCAGTTGTGCATGCTCTTTTAACTTGGAGACATCTTCTATTGGGAAGAAAAGTGGACATTTTCACTGATCACGAGAGTCTCAAGTACATCTTCACTCAGCCTAATCTCAACCTAAGGCAAAATCGATGGGTCGAAATGATTCAAGAGTATAATCCGAGTATCGAGTATACTCCAGGCAAGGCCAATGTGATTGCTGACGCTTTGAGCAGGAAAGCTTACTGCAACAGTCTGATTCTCAAGCCTTATCAACCCGAGCTTTGTGAAGCTTTCCGCAAACTTAATCTGCAAGTTGTTCCTCAAGGTTTCCTCGCCAACCTTCTAGTCTCTCCTACCTTGGAAGACCAGATTCGCCAAGCCCAGCTTCTTGATGCTATGGTGAAAAAGGTGAAGATTGGGATTGCCAAGAGTCAGTCCAAGTACAAGTGCTACCGCCTTGATGACAAGGACACTCTCTTCTTCGAGGATCGTATTGTTGTACCCAAAGGTGACCTCCGTAAAGTGATCATGAACGAGGCTCACAATTCTCTCCTCTCCATCCACCCTGGGAGCACGAAGATGTATCAGGACCTCAAGCAGGCTTATTGGTGGACTCGAATGAAGCGCGAGATTGCTCAATTCGTGAATGAATGTGATGTCTGCAGAAGAGTGAAGGCAGAACACCAAAGGCCAGCTGGTCTCCTCCAACCTCTTGCCATTCCAGAATGGAAGTTTGACCACATTGAAATGGACTTCGTGACTGGGTTTTCCTAAGTCCAAGCGTGGCTATGATGCTATATTCGTTGTCATCGACAAACTCACCAAAGTGGCTCATTTTCTGCCTATCAAAGAGTCGATCACTGCAGCTCAATTAGCGGAACTCTATACCTCTCGTGTTGTCTCTCTGCACGGTATTCCTCAAGTGATCTCTTCAGACTGTGGCAGCATCTTTACCTCGAAGTTTTAGGATTCTTTTCAGAAGGCCATGGGCACGAACATCCGCTTCAGCACAGCTTTCCATCCTCAAACTAGCGGTCAAGTCGAGCGTGTCAACCAGATTCTTGAAGATATGCTCAGGGCTTGTGTGATATCCTTCGGCATGAAGTGGGAGGATTGTCTTCCCTATGCTGAATTCTCCTACAACAACAGTTTTCAAGCAAGCTCGGGTAAGGCCCCTTTTGAAATTCTGTATGGCGGGAAGTGCCGTACCCCTCTCAACTGGTCTGAAACGGGTGAACGTCAGCTTTTGGGTAATGACTTAATCACAGAGGCAGAGGAAATGTGCAAAGTCATTCGAGATAACCTCAAAGCAGCCCAATCCCGTGAGAACAGCTACTATGATAGTAAGCACCGTGATTTGGTTTTCGAGATCGGAGATCATGTTTACCTCCGCGTCTCTCCTATGAAAGGTACTCGTCGCTTCGGTATCAAAGGGAAGCTTGCCCCTAGATACGTGGGACCTTTCAAGATTGTCAGCAAGAGAGGCGACCTCGCCTATCAACTCGAGCTTCCTTCAAACTTTGCAAATGTTCATGACGTGTTCCATGTCTCTTAGCTTCGAAAGTGCTTTAAGACTCCTGACCGCACCGTCAACTTCGAGGACATTGAGCTCCAAGAAGATCTCTCTTATCGTGAGCACCCAGTTGCTATTCTCGAAGAGACTGAACGCAAGACTCGCAACAAGTCAATCAAATTTCTCAAAGTCAAGTGGTCACACCATTCCGACCGTGAAGCTACCTGGGAACGCGAGGATCACCTCCGTTCTGAGTACCCGACGTTCTTTCAGTCCTAGATCTCGGGACGAGATCCTTTCGTAGTGGTGGAGTGTTGTAACACCCCAGATGTAACTTTCCCAATTTGTACTCCAACTCTTGCCGTTTCCGTCGTTAAGTTATATTTATTTCCTTGGGTTCGGGTCTTTGTCTCCGTGTGTTGTTATCATTGTCATGCATCTCATATCATGTCATCATGTGCATTGCATTTACATACGTGTTCGTCTCTTGCATTCGAGCATTTTCCCCGTTGTCCGTTTTGCATTCCGGCGCTTCGCTCTCCTCCGGTGGTCATTTCTAGCTTTCTTTCGTGTGTGGGGATTAAACATTTCCGGATTGGACCGAGACTTTCCAAGCGGCCTTGGTTTACTACCGGTAGACCGCCTGACAAGTTTCGTACCATTTGGACTTCGTTTGATACTCTAACGGTTAACCGAGGGACCGAAAAGGCCTTGTGTGTGTTGCAGCCCAACACCCCTTCAATTTGACCCAAAACCCACCTAACTCTGCTCCATCATCTAGAGCGTTCGATCACGATCGCGTGGCCGAAAACCGCACCTCATTTGGACTCTCCTAGCTCCCTCTATGCCTATAAATAGGTCCCCCTCGAAATATCCCGGATCCCCTCTCCCCGAAACCCTAAATCCCAGATCCGCGCCGGCCGGACACGTCCGCCCCGGCCGGACGCGTCCACTCTGCCGCCCGCGCAAACCACCGCCCGCCACATGGCATCACGCCGCCGAAGCCCGCCGCGGCCCGGGCCAGGCCCCCGCGGCCTACTCCCTCCGCCGCCGCGCGCCCGCGCCCTTCTCCTTGCTCCGCCGCCACCGAGCCGCCGCCGCCTCCCGCCTCGCGCCGCCAGCCGCCGCCGCCGCCAAGCCGCATCCGCGCCGGCCGCCGCGGTCCGCCTCGACGCCGGCCCAGCCCCGCGACGCCGGCCGGCCCCAGCTCCGGCCACCGCGGGCCCCTGCGCCGCCGGCCCCGGCCACCGGCGACCTCGCCCTCGCCGGCCGCCGTCCTCGTCCCCATCGTGAACAGTGCTCGTGCCGCCGCCTCGGTTTGCGTGCAGATCTGGAAACCCTAGGTCATTTTTTTCTCTAACTCCTGAAATTGCAGATCCAAGTGCCTCTGTTCGTGGCCCCGTAACTTTGCAACCGTAGCTCCGATTCATGCATATAGCATATCAAAATGTTCATCTC
This sequence comes from Triticum urartu, assembly GCF_056163025.1. Taxonomy (NCBI): domain Eukaryota; kingdom Viridiplantae; phylum Streptophyta; class Magnoliopsida; order Poales; family Poaceae; genus Triticum; species Triticum urartu. The sequence goes on from NC_141873.1 coordinate 380,613,397, forward strand.
AAAGATTACATCATTTCATTCCATTGCATCATTTTAATTTGAGTTCATCTTGATGCCCGAAATGCTGTTAGAAGAGGGCTACTTGAGTTAATTGTCAGATCTGCTACTCCATTTAGGTTTTTGTCATTTTTGCCATGTTTAATGTGTGCATGATATGCCCTGATGCTCTACATATGTTTTGTTAAGGGTTTTGTCATCTTTCCAGAGGTGCAACCCATGTATTTTTGTGATGTGTGTGGTGACTTTTGCAAGATTGCAAAGTGGTGCACTTGCTAAGTCTGTTTTCAGGGACTTAGCAATTTCACTAAGTCCTGGAGCTGTTTATCTCATGATGCCATATGTTCTTATTGTTTCCTAGTGATCCGTGCCTCTTTTGAGGATGATCAGTAAGGATGTTTTGTTAATATTGTAGTGCTCTATCCATCTATGTCTTTGTTTGAAATTATGAAGCACCCTAGCTTGAGTCAATCGAGCTCTACTTTTGTTACTTTGTGAATCTGGGCAGATTGTCAACTTGTTTGCAATTTTGCCGATGATGTTGTAGTTGATCCGTGCATGCTATGCTATTGTTCTTGCCATGTCTAGCTTGCATTTTGTGCCTTCTTGGTGAGTGTATTCTTGTCTTTCCATGACTTGCACCGTAGTGAGTGCATCGAGCTCGTAAACATGCCTACTTGAGTTATGTTTCAGCATGTTCCAGTTTTCACTAAGTATGAAAACTGATTATGTTTTTGCTATGTTCGCATGCTTGCAATTGTACTTTCTGATCCCTTTTGGCTCAAGGTCACTAAGGGACTTTTGTTAATCTCTTTGAATAGCTCCATGCCATGCTTTACTTTGCCATGTTCAGGTCCTGTAGCATGTAGTTTTGTGGCTCCGAAGAGGGCTACCTGATCTGAAATTCCAGACAAGTGTTAATTTCACTAAGTCTGAAATCTGTTTGCCATATGCATTTTTGCCATGCTTGTTTGAACCTGTTAATGGATGATTTGGTCGTAGCTCAGTGCTAGATTTTTGTTAAGCATCTTGTGTGCATCCCTGCCATGTATTTTGTTGTCATGTTTGGGTGCTGTAGCATGTTCATCTCATTGCATTTAGATGCCTACTTGCTGTAAATCGCAGACCGGTGTCATTTTTGAATCGATTGCCATTTCCAAACCGTAACTCCGATTCCGGCGTTCTTTATATCGTTTTCAAGCGATTTCATCTCATATTTCCAGCGGCACACTTGGTTTTCCAAGTTGAGGCCAGGTTCATGCATTTCCTGTCATATCTTGCATTTTGCATCCCGCATCGCATTCCGCACAGCATATCATCATTGCATCATATTGCTTGGTCTTGCACGTGGTTGATTGTATCCTTGTTGCTTGTTTGTCTTGTTTGGGTAGAGCCGGGATACGAGTTCGCTAACAAGGAGCCCGTTGAGTTTGCTTTTGAGGATCCAGTCAACTCTGACAACTGTGCAGGCAAGATGATCATACCCTCGAAATCACTACTATCTTTGCTATGCTAGTTTGCTCGCTCTTTTGCTATGCCAATGCTACGATGCCTACCACTTGCTTTCAAGCCTCCCATATTGCCATGTCAAACCTCTAACCCACCTTGTCCTAGCAAACTGTTGATTGGCTATGTTACCGCTTTGCTCAGCCCCTCTTATAGCGTTGCTAGTTGCAGGTGAAGATTGAAGGCCGTTCCTTGTTGGAACATTTAATTACTTGTTGGGATATCATTATATTATCTTGTTATCTTAATGCATCTATATACTTGGTAAAGGGTGGAAGGCTCGGCCTCTCGCCTAGTATTTTGTTCCACTCTTGCCGCCCTAGTTTCCGTCATATCGGTGTTATGTTCCCGGATTTTGCGTTCCTTACGCGGTTGGGTTATAATGGGAACCCCTTGATAGTTTGCCTTGATTAAAGCTTTTCCAGCAATGCCCAACCTTGGTTTTACCATTCGCCACCTAGCCTCTTTTTCCCTTGGGTTTCCGGAGCCCGAGGGTCATCTTATTTTAACCCCCCCCCCCCCGGGGCCAGTGCTCCCTCTGAGTGTTGGTCCGAACCGGGAAGCCTGTGGGGCCACCTCGGGGAAACTTGAGGGTTGGTTTTACTCGTAGCGTGGCCTATCTGAGTGTGCCCTGAGGACGAGATATGTGCAGCTCCTATCGGGATTTGTCGGCACATTCGGGCGGTGTTGCTGGTCTTGTTTTAACCTGTCGAAGTGTCTTGAAGAACCGAGATACCGAGTCTGATCGGAACGTCTTGGGAGGAGGTCTATTCCTTCGTTGACCGTGAGAGCTTTTCATGGGCTAAGTTGGGACTCCCCTGCAGAGATTGAACTTTCGAAAGCCGTGCCCGCGGTTATGGGTAGATGGGAATTTGTTAATGTCCGGTTGTAGATAACTTGAACCTTAATTAATTAAAATGAATCAACTGAGTGTGTTACCGTGATGGCCTCTTCTCGGCGGAGTCCGGGAAGCGGACACGGTGTTGGAGTAATGTTTGCGCAAGTTGTTCTCTAGTTTCTCGCTCGCGCTTTGCTTCCTCTTCTCGCTCTCTTTTGCGGATAAGTTAGCCACCATATTTGCTAGTCGCTTGCTGCAGCTCCACCTATATTTACCTTGCCATACCTATAAGCTTAAATAGTCTTGATCGCAAGGGTGCGATATTGCTGAGTCCTTGTGGCTCACAGATTACTATTACACCAGATGCAGGGCCTGATGATTCCGCTCTAGGAGACGCGTATGAGCTCAAGTGGGAGTTCGACGAAGACTCTCAATGTTACTATGTTTCCTTTCCTGATGATCAGTAGTGGTGCCCAGTTGGGGGTGATTGGGACCGTGTCGCATGTTGGGTTATCTTTTATTTTGGCGCCGTAGTCGGACCATGAGTGTTTGGATGATGTAATGTTATTTATGTACTTGATTGACGTGGCGAGTGTAAGCCAACTATGTTATCTCCCCTTTTATTATTATATTACATGGGATGTTTGTGAAGATTGCCTAACTTGCGACATATGCCTTCAATGCGATTATGTCTCTAAGTCGTGCCTCGACATGTGGGAGCTATAGTCGCATCAAGGGTGTTACATGCTGATTTGGGATAAAGGGTGTTGGAGAGATGAAGCGTAAGAGCATCTCCAGCCGTTCGGCCCCCAGGGCGCTAAAAAAGAGCGGTCTGGGGGCGAACCGGCGTTAGTTCGGCCCCTGGGGGCGACCTAGCTCCCAGTCACGCCCCCAGGACGCGGAAAATTCGAACTTGGTCGTTCCCGCTCACAAAAGACGCCACAAGTCCGGTGATCGCAAGTCACGGTTCGGCCTACAAAAAATAGAGCGGCAGAAGTTCGCGTGCGCACGCATCACTCGGCGGGCTCTGCCACAGGCGTTGGCCGAGTTGGCATGCGCGGGCTTGGCGGTGTCGGAGCTGCTTCTGCGCTGGGCGGTGTTGGCGTGGCTTCGGTGGTGCTGGGCGTCGTGGAGGTGTCATCACGTGGGCTTGGCGGCGGCGGCGGCGTGGGCGTCGACGTCGGCGGCGTTGTCGAGGGAAGCTGGTTCAGGATGAGGCCGCGCTCTGCCAAGTACCACGCCTTGACCGCCTCGTCGGTGCTCTGGAGCATGTCCGCCCCGCCAAGCAGGAAAGCCAGGTCGATGTTTCTCTTCTTCGCGGCGACGTTGGTCCGGACCAGGTCGAGCTTGACGGCGTTGCTCGACATCAACGCCGACCACCGCGCATCGGTCTTCTCTTCACGAAGGACGGCCCGGTCCTGCGCGTCGGCGAGGCAGTGCTCGATGGACTCCTGCACTTGAGCGGTAGACGCGTCGGCGTATTTCCCCTTCTTGGCACCTTTGTTGCCGTCCGGCCGTCCTTCCGATGCGCCAGGAGTCGGCGCGTCCGGCTTGTATGTCTCCTTGGCCTTGTCGAGGGTGCGCCGGACTTCCGCCCACTTCTCGCACTTGTCAATGCGCTTGTAAACGTGGAGGTACTTGAATTCGGCGTTGCTGTTGCTCTGTCGGTACATGGCGAACATGCGCAGCAACTGCGCGGAGGAACAAACAGTTGGCGGGCGTACACAACGAAGAGAGGCGGGAGACCGGCGTGACATACCTGATCCTCAACGCTGGCGCCGCTCTCCGGGCGAGCCGCGACCTCCTCGACGACCCCATGCCATTTGTTGCTGTACGATCCAAAGTATGTCTAGAGGGGGGGTGATTAGACTACTTGACCAAATAAAAATCTAGCCTTTTCCCAATTTTAGTTCTTGGCAGATTTTAGCTATCTTAGCATAAGTCAAGCAATCTCCACACAATTCAAGCAAGCATGCAAAAGAGTATATGAGCAGCGGAAAGTAAAGCATGCAACTTGCAAGAATGTAAAGGGAAGGGTTTGGAGGATTCAAACGCAATTGGAGACACGAATGTTTTTGTCATGGTTCTGATAGGTGCTGCTATCGTACATCCATGTTGATGGAGACTTCAACCCACGGAGGGTAACGGTTGCGCGAGTCCACGGAGGGCTCCACCCATGAAGGGTCCACGAAGAAGCAACCTTGTCTATTCCATCATGGCCATCGCCCACGAAGGACTTGCCTCACTAGCGGTAGATCTTCACGAAGTAGGCGATCTCCTTGCCCTTACAAACTCCTTGGTTCAACTCCACAATCTTGTCGGAGGCTCCCAAGTGACACCTAGCCAATCTAGGAGACACCACTCTCCAAGAAGTAACAAATGGTGTGTTGATGATGAACTCCTTGCTCTTGTGCTTCAAATGATAGTCTCCCCAACACTCAACTCTCTCTCACAGGATTTGGATTTGGTGGAAAGAAGATTTGAGTGGAAAGCAACTTGGGGAAGGCTAGAGATCAAGATTCATATGGTTGGAATGGAATATCTTGACCTCAACACAAGTGTAGGTGGTTCTCTCTCAGAAAATGTGTATTGGAAGTGTAGGTATGCTCTGATGGCTCTCTCCGCGAATGAAGAGTGGGTGGAGGGGTATATATAGCCTCCACACAGAATCTAACCGTTACACACAATTTGTCAAACTCGGTGGGACTGAATGGTTAAACTCGGTCGAATCGATTCAGCAAACCTAGTGACCGTTAGGATTTTCGGTGGGACTGAGATGCAACTCGGTAGGACCGATATAGTTAGGGTTAGGGCATAACGTAATCTCGGTGTGACCGATTACACAAACTCGGTGGGACCGATTTTGGTAATAAGCTAACCAGAGAGTTGGTCAGGTAAACTCGGTGGTACCGATTCGCTCATCTCGGTGAGACCGAAATGTTACAAAAGGGAAACAGAGAGTTTACATTGCAATCTCGGTGGGACCGATCGCTCATCTCGGTAAGACCGAAACGTTACGAAGGGAAACAGAGAGATTATAATCCCATCTCGGTGAGACCGAGATCCCTATCGGTGAAACCGATTTGCCTAGGGTTTGTGGCAGTGGCTATGACATTTGAAACTCGGTGGCGCCGGATAGAAAGAATCGGTGGGGCCGAGTTTGACTTTTGGTTTAGGTCATATGTGGATGTGGGAAGGTAGTTGAGGGTTTTAGAGCATATCACTAAGCACTTTGAGCAAGCAAGCCATTAAGCAACACATCATCCCTCCTTGATAGTATTGGCTTTTCCTATAGACTCAATGTGATCTTGGATCACTAAAATATAAAATGTAGAGTCTTGATCTTGAAGCTTGAGCCAAACTTTTTGTCCTTAGAATTTTGAGGGATCCACTTTCCTCATCCATGCCATGCCATTCATTGAGCTTTTCCTGAAATATTAATCTTGGAATAATGTTAGCTCAATGAGCTATATGTTGTTAGGAATTACCAAAACCACCCGGGGATAGTTGCACTTTCAATCTCCTCCTTTTTGGTAATTGATGACAACATATAGATCAAAGCTTCGACAAATGATAATAAGAGTGAAAGATATTGTCGCTTTGAGAAGTATGTGAAAAGCAAGAGCTCCCCCTAAATTTGTGCATATCTTAAAATTTGCTTTGGACTACAAATGCACAATGAGTTAGGATCATGGGTTACTCTTCCATGTCACATACATCTTGGTGGAGCGCTCAAAATCATAAGAATTAAATACATGCACTCATCACCAAGCAAAGTGAATGATCATATAAGGATAAGTAAGATACTATCATCTAACAAGCATAAGTGTAGCTTATGATCAACCACATGATCATCAATGTCTTATAGATAATAGCGTAGTATCTCAAGCAATCAAAATATAAACAAAGTTCAACCACCAAAGCAAGAGAGAATACGCTCTCTCTCGAAGCCTATGATCTATACATTTTTCTCCCCCTTTGGCAACAAGTTACCAAAAAGTTCATAGAAAATGCATAGCACTAGAACGTCTCTCAGGCTTGATCTTCTGGTGGTGGTGTCCGGAGAACTCCAAGGACGAAGGCTTCAGTCAAAGTAGACGGTGCTGATGGGGTAGGTGCTGGAGCTGGTGGCACTGAAGCTGTAGCTGGTGCAGATGAAGTGGCTCTAGTGTCTGGTACAGGCACTGCAGCAGATCTCTGAGCTCGAGGCACTCTGGCAAATGCATCAGTGGTTGTCTTGCCCTTCCTCTCCTGCATATCATCCTGTAGCTGCTCCACAACAGACTGAATCTCAGTTGCTTTGACATCTAAATCATAGAATTTTTGTTCCACGATTCTTTCCAGGCTCTCCTGGTTTTGAGTTAGGGTGGCCAACCCCTTCTCAATCCTCAGAGATGATGCTATCAAGTAACCAAGCTGGTCCTGCTTGCTTTTCAAAAAGTACTCAGATGCCTCCTCTTGAGTTGGCATCTTGGCAGCCTTTTCCATCTTTGCCTTCTCCTTCTTTGCTTGTGCTTGCATTGAGGAGGGCTCATCTTCATTCATCACAACTTGGTTGTCCTCGAAGTCAGGATAGATAGGCAAGTGTTCCTTATCCAACAAGTATGTGCTTGTGCCCATCTTTGAGTTTATCAACTCCTGGATCTGTGGGGCATATCCACTACTTCTTTTCTGGTCAGCTGCAGTCCTCTCGATAGTCTCAACTATAAGGCTCATGACCTTGAACTTCTGTGGCACATCAAATATATGTAGCAAGTTAATTGCATGGCCTCTGATCATTTTGTGATCACCAGACTTGGGCAAGAGAGTGTGCCTAAGGATCCAATTGATTGTAGGCAGCCCTGACAGCAAGTGTTTTACTGACCCAAACTGGTGAGTCTCAAGATCTTCTTCAGGAATCTCCTTGTGCATATTTTCCATAGAGTTGTGATCCATCTTCTTCTTGGCATAGACATCCAAGTCATCTTCTTTTTCCTTAGGAGCATTGATCAGATTTGTCCATTCCTCAATAGTTGAGTGGTACCTTGTACCTTCAGACATCCATACTATCCTGCCATCTGGATAGAAGTGTGCTGTGGAGTAGAATTGCATTATGAGCTCCTCATTCCACTTTGTGAGCTTCTGCCCAACAAAGTCTGCAACTCCACAAGCACTGAAGCTGTCAAACACACCAGGATAGTGTTCCTCATTTTCCTTGATATACTTCCAGTCGACCCACCTCATTTCACACACTATAGGCTTCTTGTCCAACAGCACTGTCTCATAGAAATCCTGCTGTTCCTTTGTGTGGAACCTGTAATCAACAGCAGTCCTTCTCCTGGTAGCATATGGATCTGTCTCTCTCCATTTCCTCAGTCCTGAGTCTCTCCTGATCTTCATGTTCTCAGCCACAGGATGAGCATCATTGTGGTCTAGAATTTTTGGCTTTAATTTTCTCAGAACATGCTCTTCATCTTCTTCTTCAGCAATAGTCTCAGGCACTGGGGCCTTGTTCTTCTCAGCAGCTGGTATGTTTCTGGTATTTCTCTTTGGTGCAGTCTTGGGCTTGGAGGCAGCTTTGGGTGCTTCTTTGGGCTTTGATGATGCAGCCCCTGTCCTGATAGCATCACCCATAAGCTTCTGTGCCTTGGGTGCTGGTGCAGCAACCTCTTCTTCCTCTTCTTCTTCCATCATGGAAGCCTTTCCAATCACTCTGGCCATGGTCTTCTTGACCCTTTCCTTCCTTTTCTTTCCTTCTGCAGCAGGCTCTTTGGGTTGAGATTCCAAAGATGCTTGAGAGGATGCTCTGGCCTTAGACATTGGTTGTCTTCCTGGTGGCCTTTTGATCTTCATCCCTGGCTTAACTGCAGCTGAGCTGTACTCCTTCTTAACCACTTTCTTCTTTGATGTGGCCTCATCCTCAGTGGCCACATAGTCTTCATCCTCAGACTCTGAAGTTTTCTTCTTGCTTGCTCTAGTGACAGCCTTTGGCAAATTTCTTGGGGTGCTCCTGCTACCATCATCTGAACTGCTAGAGGGACTAGTGCCCTCACTCAGGTGAACCTGCTCCTCTGACCTGTTCTAGCTGTCACTCTGGTCAGACATGTTGCAAACACTGACAGCAGACCCTGTGAATAGATATAGATGAGATAGAGTGGATGAGCATCACAAAATGCAGAGGTTTTTTCAAAAGAATGAGTCAAAAACTTAGTTTTAGTTTTCCACAGAAAGCATTTCGGATCAACCGATTTTGCAAACTCGGTGATACCGAAGCAGCTGTTGGAACCTAAACTAGTGAACTCGGTCAGACCGAGTCACAGTTCGATGGCACCGAGACTGCTAGGGTTTCACAAAGTCCTGAACTCGGTCACACCAATTTGCAATTCTCGGTCAGACCGAGAACCACATGTGCAATGGCCTTGGCCGAATCGGTGGAACCGAGTTCTGCAACCCGGTGGGTCCGAGATGGTTTCGGCGGAAACCTAACCCTAAATTTTCGATTCAACTCTAATCTACGGAGTGTTTTGACTGGATAGAAGTGTTTCAATCGTGGTAAGAATCATAATGAACACAATGTGCTAGGAATCGGACGGCGATAGCACTGTGATCGAGTCCATACCCTAGTTTGGCGATGAACTCGCTACGGCGGCAACGGCGGGGAAGAATTCCGTTGACGGCAGCGGAGACCAGCGATAGGAGGCGGCTGGCGATGAGGAGGACAATCCGGAGACCCAGGAGGCAGAGCGAGCTATGCGCGGGCGAAGGGGTTTCGGAGAAATTTCCAAAATTTTGCCCGTGAGTATATATAGCCGACCCTATCGGTGTGACCGAGTGGAACAACTCGGTGGCACCGAGATGCATAACTGTTGACAGTTACAACAACTCGCTGTGACCGAAAAGTTCAAATCGGTTGCACCGAGATTGAAAACCTAGATCGACTTAGTGATCTCGGTATGAACGAAATGGAGGAATCAGTCAGACCGAAACACACAAATAAGTTTTGGAAGTTTAAGTCTATGTCGAATCGGGGACTCCGAGTGCTCCTCACACAGAGTGGTTCAAATCTGACTTGATCAAATTTTGTGATGCAGCATGAATAGAGTTTGAGACGAGAAAAGCATAGATAGCTAGAGAGGGTTCTTAGGCATTCTTGTCCATCCACTTGGCAAAAGAAAAGAAAACCAATCAATCAAAACAACAAGTGGATGTCCTCGAATGAGTAAAATATGCAATCAACATGCTCACACAATAAAATGGCAATTGAAATATGTGGCAAAGCATGCACAACCAATTCTAGCATCTATCAAACAATTTGCGATGACTAGGTCATCTATATATGAGTATATTGACTTAGGAGTCAAATGAGAACAT